>NC_062536.1:6927629-7265129 GCF_022655615.1 Tachysurus fulvidraco
TTATCAGGTAAAACTTGTAAATTATGTTTAATGCTGTCGATAAACATTAACGTCTCTTGTCATGCACTGTGTGTCTTTGCAGTGTTTATATACTCAATGCCTGGATACAAATGCAGCATTCGGGAGAGGATGTTGTACTCCAGCTGCAAAAACCACCTCACAGACACCGTGGAAAAAAAGCTGCAGATTGACATCGCTAAAAAGGTAAAGCCACAGCACACACTATCAATTTAATTAAATGGACTTCGGCTGTCAAAAACAGAGCCTGACCCGTTAAATTCCTGCAGTTGGAGATCGATAACGGTGACGATCTCACCAGTGACTTCATGTATGAAGAGGTGCATCCAAAGCAGCATGCGCACAAACAAGCCTTCGCCAAACCCAGGGGTCCAACTGGGAAGAAGGGGGGGCGCAGAATCACGCGTGCTCCGGGCGATGCCAGAGATGAGGATTAACACTTACAGTAACATCGGTCCACTTTGTGTGTGTGAAACCTTTTTTTTTTTTTATATTAGAACTCCTACTCTACCTTTAAAGCCAGTTACTCGTGTCTCCTTAGACTTGCACATCTATGCACAAAGGGAAACACTACACTAGGGTTCATCCTGAACGAGTAGCTCATTCAGGGATCTGTGAAACTGAATGATGACACACTAATTGTACTCACACTGCTTACTTACACCGCTTCTGAAACGCTTATTAAACCCAATTATAGCATGAAGGATGTTTAAATGCAGGTGCTCAGTTCACAGCTGGGATGTAATTTACAACGCATTTAGCAGCAAGGTTGCCAAGTACTGTAGAAACGCTTTCTGGTCTCCTGCCTGCTTTTGACCTCTTAACAAATTCTGAGACTGAGTAGAATTTGTGTTTGAGCAACTTTCCTTTCCAGTCCATTATTAAGTTTTAAAGTACTCAATTCAATAATTTAACAATTAGATCCGTTTTTCTCATTTCCTCAGGTCAACGTCTGCTCCAGAATAATCAAAATCACGTCCCGAAGGCGTTTAAACACCTTCACCGATAACGTCCTTGCGTCTCAGCTGAGCAGCGCTGCTTCATTCGAGTCAGGTTATTTTAATGAAGGAGTTTCATGAAGTGCCACAAATGATGAAGAAATAATTTTATAAGTGTAACTATAAATGACAAACTGTGTTTTATAATACAAAGAGTTTTGATAACACAAAAAAGGGGAATTTTCTAAATAACTCTAAACAACCAGTCAATCATGGTCTCTGTCAGTTGTTCAACTGATTAGGACTAGTTTTTAAATTCTATTTTTCTAAGCCTGAATATTTGGTGCTGTATTTCCAGATCACGTCGTTTAACCCTGTCTTCCGTCTCTTCGATATAACGTTCCAATTACACTCCATGACTTTTATGTCCATGTCCATAACATGTATACATTGAATTTGTTCAGCATTTTGATGAAGACCATTAAAACCTCTTCTAAATGAAGGTACTGCAAAAAAAAAAAAAAGAGAGAGAGAGAGAGAGAGAACACAATGCCGCTCCATCTACTGTATAGATCTACCACTACAATCTTATCCTGGTGTGTTAATGAAGCTTCATTTATTTAAATGTAACGTAGTACATTATGTCGCGTCTCAAACGTCTGTGTTTTTTAACAAATGGAATTAATGACATAGAAAGATTAAAGTATTTATATCATATCCCTTTATCTTTTTTTTTGATTCGTCTGTACAAGTTGTGTGAACGAAGGTCCGTGTTGTTGCAATATTGGCATGCTTTGAACAGTTTGAGTGAGATATTAATGTAGTGAGGAAACATGGAAATGTGTCATGACAGCTTCCCTGAATCATGCTGGTGAGACACAGCTACCACGTTCCTTGTAGGTGTATGCTGTTGCTTCATTGTTACATGCACTTGCCACAGGTTCTTGCCTCACTGTGTACACAATGGTAAAAAAAAAATATATCAATGGACATCAATACAGCCAGTGTGTCTTCTGGAATGTGTTTGGGAGCTGGTAGGACACCAACGCATACATGAGAAGAACAGGAGAAACTTTAAATATACAGTAACTCGAGCTCAGGGCCGAGCCAGGGACCCATGTTCAGTTATATGTGCAACCTGCATGTGCCCTTATTGGCTATATGTGTTGATGATGCATTATAGTGTACCAGAGTGTATTAATGACCACATCATAATCGTTCTATGGATGTGTTGTTGACCGAAGAGACTCCAGGTATACAGAAGTGGTCTCCTATCTAAGTAATAACCAGATCCAACTGCACTTAGCTTCCAAGCTTGGGCATTGTCAGGGTGGTATAGGTATAGTGAGCGAGATACAAAGAGCAAAACAGTATTTATAGAATTGAACAGAAATGACTAAAAGCCTTCAGATGCAGTCGTGCATTCAACCCCTAAACGGATATTTTAATCCACACATTCAGCCACGACACTGATGTATTTTTTCCTGCCACTTGTATACAAATGGTTCTTTTTTTCTAATTGTATTTCACATTCATGAATCGATCTCTCTCACTAATTTATTCATTTAATTTCCCCCCCAAAAAAGCTTTGCTTCTGCCTGGATATCTCAGACCGCTTAGTTGTTTTAGACAAATTGTATTTATTTTGGTTTATATCGCTATATTAACTATAGACATTTAATCACTCACTTGGTTGAGATTGATTCGACCCGATGATTCGATGATCAGAAACCCAGGTGGATGAAAGTCCAATGCTCGGCTCACAGAGGTTTGTGCTTTTCTGGGATTTACACTTGATCTTCCTGAAAATTAAAAGCACATTAAAAGCATACCCAATATTGTGTAGGTCCCAAAGTAACATTTGCATGATTGCCAGGACCTAAGGTTTCACAACAAAACATTGCCCAGAGCATCACACCAACACGCCTCTTCTTTCCTGCCTTCTTCCCAGGGTGCATCCTGGTGCCATCTCTTTCTCAGGTATGTGATGCGAACTCACTTGACTGTTCACATAATGTAAAAGCAAATGTCGTTCATCAGACCAGGCTGACTTTGTCCATTGCTTCATGGTCAAGTTCTGATTCTCACATGCCCATTGTACTGTAGGTGCTTTTGGTGTCATAGCCAGATTAACCTTTTCAGAAATTTGAGCTCTTCTGTGGACAAGGTAGCCTTCACTCCCCATGTGCATCAATGAACCTTAAGAATCCATGACCTTATCACTAGTTCACTGATTGGCCTTCCTTGAACCACTTTTGGTAGAGATAGCTACTACTCACTGCATACTAGGAGCACTCCACCATCATTTTTCATGCTTCCAACACATGGAAAAGTTCCAAGCATGATTCCTTAATGCGTTTGACTCTGAACATGACCTAGTTGTTTGCAAAGTGCCATGTGCCACTGAGGAAAAACTGGGATTACACACACAGCATACATTCTTTCATAATACATTTAATGTTTTCAGAATGAAAGTGTGTTTGTTGGTGATATGATATGAAATTCCCTTTTTTACTCTTCCATTATGTATCTTTTGCTATAACCTTTGTTATAGCACTGTTAATACTGGGACTCTCTCCTCAAAATATTAGAAACTCTAGTCGTCCAAAAGTATATACGGTACACATAGTGTATGTAGAGATATATGCTGTACATATATAGATATAGTGTTTAGAAGTGTCTATGACGACAATACTCGTTAATGAGAAATTAATGGACTGTGATCTTCCATAAACTGTGGTATTAGGTTATTAATGTAATTATTTTGAGCATGTTGAAAAGTGTCTAACATTTTCTCAGTTACATTCTCATGTATTTCTGCCTGCTGCTTGTGTGGTGTAAGAATGTGTGATGTTTCAAGCAATAGTTTTCTTCATTCATTCCTAATCATGGTCTAATCCTCTCCCCTATTATATAATTGGAAGGTTTGGATGATTAGCTCCACCTTCACCTACTGTACTGTCACGGTAAAAGAGAATGTTTTGTCTCATGAGCGAGACTAAAGACCACGAGCCGTTCTAAAGGGACAGCTGACTTGGCCTCGTACCATAGCTAGAGGGAGGCAGAGAGCTGGCAGAAACATTACAAACCTGGCTTGGTCCTATCTTAATTATAATCAGTTCCACCTGTGCCTGGGTGCATTTAAGGAGAGCTCTCTGCTCAATCAATGCACAGGCTAGAGCCAATCTTGTTACACACTGGTGCTACTTGTGTGTTGGCAACTCTGGGAATATTTGCCTGGGTACCTCTTGGGAACGAGTATGTATTTAAAAAATAGTCTGTAGTCTCAGCCCAGGTTTTAATGGAGCTGGGTTTTTGATTAATTCTTATGCCTTTGGCTTAGTTTACACTTGAATCTGTATCTATGGGTAAATTCTCGCCTCTCAATCCTGGGGACCAAGGTTCAAACTTTGCATGCGATGACCTTGCCGCTGTAAGCCATGCTAAAAAAATTCTCTTTTCATTTTAGTCATTTTATTTCCTTTTGTGTCCTCTCTCTCTCTCTCTCTCTCTCTCTCTCTCTCTCTCTCTTTTCCCATTCTCTAGATATATCATTAAATCTGATGAATATATAATGCTTTTTTGAATGCATGCTCTCGATTTTGTAGTGGTTAGTCACTCCAGAGGTTTGTGCAGCTCTGTCTCGCCCGTTCCCCAAATCACTAACACAATAAAAAGTCTATAGAACACTTGATCAGATTCCTTTAACTCAAACCCTCTTTTCTTATCTGGTGGGCTGCTTTGGAGATTTTGAACTCTGACTTTAAATTCTTGCTTCATTCCGTTTTCACATATAACACAGTCCCGTAATGATACATGAAAAAAGCAACCAAGCGGCTAATTGAGAGCAGCACTGAAGGGGCTTGGCAAGTCGAAGGGAGCCATCTGCCAAATGTTCAACACGTCGTAGCTCATTTCGCACTGACATCCTGAAAAGCCCCTTTAGACAGAACCTTCTGTACTGCAGCAACCTCACAGAAGGTTAGTGTATGTGGGGGGGGAGGCAGTGCTTGTGGCATTGCTCCCCTTTTGGCATGTTGGTGAAAGTCTTAATAATCCTCTTTATTATGAGTTTGACATATTACAATATCAAAATGAGGTATGTGTGAAAAGCATAATTAAAGAATGAATGGAAGTCACTAACGGATTAACACGATCTACCGATAATATAATGCGCCATGAGAATTCGAACAACCTTCTTGAGAAGTCCCAACCTTCTGAATAGGTCATGTTAATCAACAACAAGTTAGTAATAATTTCCCTCACAGGATCAATAATGTATATCAATCTACTTACATAGGTTAAAAAACAGCTACAGTATATCAGACCCATGATAAAGTCTTGAAACCTATTTCAGCTTCTGTAGTATTATTGGCTGCAGTACTGCTAGTAATAGTAGCTCTTGCGTATGACTGTTTCTATAGTAACGACTCATTCAGATGTATTTATGTTTACATATAGTTACACTTGCAGCATTTGGCAGATGCTCATATTCAGACTTACAGAAGTGCTTTTGAAGTCTCTAAATGAATATATCAATACTGATTCACTAGGTCAATGACACGTAATACTACAAATTGAATCTAATTGAACTATTATCCTTTTTTTCTAATAATTCCATATCTCTAATAATACATGGATTAAAAATGCGATGCATTTTTGCAGTTAATATTCGTATCAATGGGTAATAGTATATTTTACATTTATATGAGTCTTGGATGGCTTTATAGTTTTTCTATCAGGAAAGAGGATATTGCACTTTTTATTACCGTTACTAGGCGCATTTTCCTATTGCAGCACAGCTTGACATGCTCGTTACTTGCTGTGCATGCATTCCATATTCCAGAGGTTAGGTGCAATGCAAGCAGTCGTCTGCCTAACCATCATCATGCTCAATAGTGTCAGATGCTCTGCAGTACAAAGACATGAGTATGTAACCAATCTGGGGCAAGCAGTAGGTCATTCACCATTTTATCTGGTGCTGAATCTGTTAACATGTTTTAAATATCCAGATGAAATAGTTATTTGATCAAATAGTCAATGACCGGGGACAACTTTCTTCAGAATCTTAATAAGCTAGCAGGAGATCTGAGGAAACATGATGTCCTCAAGGAGTAGCTAGAAAAAAAAAATGCGAGCATTTTCCATGTTGAATGACAAATGTATTATATTTGCCGACTCCTCAGTCAGTGCTAATAAATCCAGAAATAACTTGGTTGGTACTGAGTCAAGGACAAACAGGATTGGTCTAAAGCAGTGGTCCCCAACCCCCGGGCCGCGGATCGGTACCAGTCCGTGGACCAAATGGTACCGGGTCGCCCAAGGAACATTAAATTATTTCCATTTTATTTACTGTGGTGTATTTCTCTCGGGGTTGTGCGACTTTCCATGGACGAGAGGTTAACCGGGAGCTGAGAGACGTCACCTAAAGCAGCACCAATACCGCGCATGCGCAAAATATCATGATATCGGGCTGGGTTTAGGTGACGTGTGGAGCTGAGCGGCTGCAAGCGGCAGTGGCTTTGTAGCTTTGGTGGAGAGAAGGTGTGTATCGCTCGTCTCTCTGTTCACCGGTACTTTCTCATGTTTAACAGTGCTTGGTGTACGTGTATATTGTGTTGCTCAAATTTAACCCACAAATTAGCAAAAATGAGCATGAAACAGACATCGTTAAAAAGTTAGAAACTCTGAATACCCTGAGATTGCCACCACAGCACTTAAATCAATCGCCATTTCCGACATTCTATTTATGTGAAGCGGGGTTTTCTGCAGTGACGGCAACCAAAACAAAACAACGGAATAAACTGGACATAAGCAACACACTTCGGGTGTCATTGTCTCCCATTACCCCAGATGGAACCGCCTCGTTGCAAAGAAACAAGCTCAGGGTTCTCATTGATTTAGCGTTGTAGTGAGTTAAGAAGGCATGTTTAAATACAATTAAATTAAAATTATTAATTTTAATTTAATTGTATAGCCCCCACCCCCCACCCCAGCGGGCTGCAGTAAAATTATCAAACATTGACCGGTCCGCGGCGAAAAAAAGGTTGGGGACCACTGGTCTAAAGGACAGCATGAAGGTATAGGGCTCATTATATCCGATAGGACTATAGACTCTAGACCTTCTTGGAACAAGGTAGTGGAACAGAGTAGTGTATTATGGCCTGATTTGTGGCAATCTGCTACATTTTCGCCTGGACAATCTCTCTCTCCTTACTAAAATGAAACGTCAGACAAATCATTTCTGCCAAGGTCTTGTGGAACTTGGGCACCTGATCATTTGGCCATTTAGATTCTGTGTAAATTAATAATGTAATAATGTTTTAGGGTCGCCACAAGGGCATGGCGGTACTTACTGAAAGCTTTTCTCCAGGCTATGAAACCCCCAGTTTATTTTTTGCCCCACTTTTCCACACCGTAGACATATCTGCTGCTTCTTGCTTTTCTCATATAAAATGGTGCTACACTATCCATTATAGATCGTAGATATATTTTTAACTCTTTTGATTATTTGGTTGGAATTGATTACCTTATAGATTCCAAAGTTTTCTTAGGTGTGTTGTATTATCTGCAAGTGCTGCAGCTGTGAGTAGTGTATGAGTATGTGTCTTATATAGGAAGAAACCGAACACATCTGAAATTTCCAACAGATAAGACCGTGATCAGATAAAGCTTTGTTCAGGGGTACTGTAATGAAGTCAAGGCTGTGATTAAACTTTTGAGTAATACCAGCTGAATCCAGATTGCACATAAATGCTAATCTTAGAGAATTTGTCAGTCTCCATAGGAATTCTGAGATCCCCACCAATTACGTCTTTGTAGACAAAGAGATTAGGTTCTTCTATAAAGTAGAAGGCCCCCAAGAGGCCTCAGTAGCAAGTTAACAGAAGCAAGTGTGATTAAGTGTTATTTTCTGAAAGTAGAAAAACCTTTAAGCTTCAGAATCAAGATTTTAAAAGGGACTGTTTAAGTTGTACCTCCACAAAAAATGAGGGTTATCGGTAGAACTAGATCCAGATTTTGTGCATTTATTCAAAGCACTGTTATCATATTATTCATTCATTCATTTTCTACCACTTATCTGAACTTCTCGGGTCATGGGGAGCCTGTGCCTATCTCAGGCGTCATCGGGCATCGAGGCAGGAAACACCCTGGACGGAGTGCCAACCCATCGCAGGGCACACACACTCTCATTCACTCACACAATCACACACTACGGACAATTTTCCAGAGATGCCAGTCAACCTACCATGCATGTCTTTGGACCGGGGGGGAGAACATGCAAACAAGGCAGAGGCGGGAATCGAACCCCCAACCCTGGCGGTGTGAGGCAAATGTGCTAACCACTAAGCCACCGTGCCCCCCTATCATAATATTGTTAATGCTAAAAAATAAAATGATGGTTATTTTCCCTGAGCAATTTATGGACATCAGTGTCATCTTAATAAGACATGATTTAAAACGTTCCTTTAACTCTAAAGACTCCATGAGTCGAGTGTCATTTGATAGAATGAACCACTTTCTGGATCCTAAGTGGGGCAACAGGAAAGCATTTATCCCATCATCCACAAATTATTAGTAAAAATTAAAGTCTGCCCATACTTTCAGGATGAACTGGGATCTTTTTTCTCAGCTATCGATCGCTGAGACACTAGATGTGGAAGTGGGCAGACCGCAGGTGTGTTACCTGAAAATCTGATGTTGCTTGAGCAGCAGTCCATAATTATGCTGGCATGGTGTCCATCAGTGGAAGCGCCGTCACCGTCCATGGATGGTGGATAGAGTGGTCAAATGATACTGTAGGAATGGGCTTCCTGGTTGAGAAGGAATTGGCCAGGACACAATTATGGGCAAGATTGGGGAAAATCCTGCCAAAAAAGAATGTCTGTCACAGTGAGTAAGCTCCTCCTGTAGCTTCTGGCTCTCGGTCTTGCTGTAATCATGCTACAGCTTGAGTGGAGAAGCCTCTGAGGGCACACCTTCTATCCATTCTATCATTAATTCAACCGCTATTATCTTCACCTGGAGGATCCCTCTAAATTCCTACAGCAGTCTCAGGAGCAGGGGTTACATTAATGTGTCTACCTCTTCCTCTGTGTAGGGTTACAGTACATCGTCATCAGTCCCTGAGGTGAGACTACGGCTTTAAAACAAAAAAAACATACCAAAAGACTCCTCCTCATCGAATGTCAAGTTTGACCTTGCAAATTTCAGCTGCAACAAGATGTTTCTATCTTTTATTTCCTCACAATCAATTCCAAACAACACGTTTATTCAGGGAACTGCTGGAGTTGAAATCTAACCACATTGTACATTTAACATGCGTAATGTAATGTTCCTCACTGCAGCAGGCTGCCCTTAGATTCCAAAATGAAAAGAATTGTTTTCATTACACCTCTAGAAAGAACACACGGTTAGAAAAGGAAAGAAGCTCAGCATGTCAAGCATGCGATTTTTCTACTGAGTTAAGAACAAATACTTCCAGTCAATTAAAACCATTAACTTCCACGGGTTTGCTGCCGATGACCCAAACTGCCTCAAGCTCAGGGTATTAAGAATATAAGAGAACACCTACCCAAAAGAAATACTCCATAAATAAAGCAATCAGATAGTTCTACATGAGCTGAGCAATTATTACAGCAATTTAACCTAGCTAATGTAAGAGAAAGGTATTTTGTAATGTAAGATTTCAGGCTCCACCGAGCACAAGCAAAACAAAGAAATGAAAGCCGTGTACCAAAGCTTAATAATTTACTATAGTTAGCTTATTATGCTTGTAGAGAATTGCATGATAGTGGTGCTTAAAGGCATTAAATGGTGTTCTTTAATTCTGCAGATTTAAGGAATTTTGCAGCATTGTTATGTTGATGACAAATATAACAAATATTACGTTATGGTGTGAAAAATGATTCACTTTTTCATTCATTTATTCATTTTCTACCGCTTATCTGAACTTCTCGGGTCACGGGGAGCCTGTGCCTATCTCAGGCGTCATCGGGCATCAAGGCAGGATACACTAAGGAAGGAGTGCCAACCCATCGCAGGGAACACACACACACTCATTCACTCACACACTACGGGCAATTTTCCAGAGATCTACCTACCATGCATGTCTTTGGACCGAGGGAGGAAACTGGAGTACCCGGAAGAAACCCCCGAGTCATGGGGAGAGCATGCAAAATCCACACACACAAGGAGGATGTGGGAATCAAACCCCCAACCCTGGAGGTGTGAGGCAAACATGCTAACCACTAAGCCACCGTGCCCTCCCAGATTCACTTTTTAATATATATTCTTTTAAAACAGCAACTTTGTCTGAAAAAAACATGCGTGTTTTGTGGCAAAACACAGTACAACCCTTTTCAGGTTCCATGAGAGAATGTGAGAGTGAACTTCCTACATGAGGATGGATAAATCTCAGAGAAGGGTGTGAGACCTGAGTTGGCATGCAGGTGTGTAGTCGTGAACCAGGGTGCACAGATAAGGCGCAAATCTTTTGATGCCTGGAATGCAAAGTTGAGTTCTAAATGTATTCTTGCTGCTATACGGAGAGAGTCGATTGACCTCAGCACTGAGTGTCAGATGAAAGAATTTCAAGAGGTTATGAACCAGGAGAGTAGGAGCATTCTGAATACAGTGTAGAGGAGGAAGCAGCAGGCACAGAATTGTATTAGTTAAGTCTAAAAATAACCAGAGCTTGTAAACAAAGTTAAGTTTACTAAGGGAGATTTCACACTGGTGGTTTAGTTTTTGTAGGATAATTTGTTAAGGTGAATGAGAGTGTGTGTGTGTGTGTGCCCTGCGATGGGTTGGCACTCCGTCCAGGGTGTATCCTGCCTTGATGCCCGATGACGCCTGAGGCTCCCCGTGACCCGAGACGTTTGGATAAGCGGCAGAAAATGAATGAATGAATGAATTTGTTAAGGTAAAAGCTGTCGTGTGGACCCCAAAGCGTAGCATGGTACAAAAACTGGTCTTTGGTAGAACTTTGGTTGTGCCGGAACTGTACCGCGATTCCCGTTAATTTGAATGCAAATCATATTCGGTTCCGCACTCGTTCAGGAAGTAAAATAACCCTGTGCATGTGTTTTAGATGATGACGACAACATTAGTTCCCACAAGAAGTCTTCCAAGAGTGGCAGCGAAACGTAGTAGAACACAGAAGAGGTGATATGCCTTATAGAGCATTAAAAAAAGTTGAGTTGGCATGGTTATGTTCTCCACATGCACTTGTGATGCTGTAAGGTGAAAGTGAATGCACCAGGGTTCAACAGAAAAAAGTGAGTTGGAAGCCAGGCCAATGCTGCAGAAGATACACTACCAAGCTGCCAGTGTTGGTCCCTTAAGCAATCTTTGCTCCAGGAGTGTTGAATCATGGCTCACCTTGTGCTCTGACCCCAGCTCCTTAACATGATGGCTGCTTCTTCTAAGTTGCTATCAGGGTGGAGACTAACAAGTTATTCTGTGGGATGGTTCTGTCTTAGCTAGAAAATGTTTTTGTTACAAATTCTAACACAAAACATTCTGTTATTAGTAAAAAAAATTTGTAAGACAACCAGACAAGCTATTAACATTTATACCTGTAAATATATTCATCAGTCTGAGCAAATGTTTTGTCTACTGTACTTGTGAATATGTTTCAGAGAATTTTGTCTTGGTGAACAAAATTATGGGATTGCATGAACCTGTCCTCCAACGTAGCTAAAATTAGGTACCCGAGACAGCATCTGATTTAAGAACAGGGAAGGCCTTTATCTTTTGGAGCAGGCAAAATCTACCCAGAATTTCATCAGAAGCTGTGGCTATTTCTTTCTTTCTTAGTTCTCACATTCTCACATTCACAAAGAAAAGAAAAAAAAAAAAGGAAACAATGTCCTCCTCTTGTGCCCTAATGCTCCCTGGAGGGGATTTGACCTTGAGCCTGTGTGTAATATGAAAGCTTTCTCTCACTCGTGTGGAGCAAATGCTTTTCATTACATCCTTGAATAGTCTCTCCTCTGGGACTCACACCTACTATGGCAGGTATTTCATGCCTAAATAAAATTCTCTGTCTCCACTGACAATATTGAGAAGCTAATACATGATTTCCTGTCAACTAGTTTGGATTGGTTTTGTGCTCGCATTGCCAACTCTTTCTCTGAAGTATAAACACTTGGTGTTTCTGGGAGTTATGTATTCTACTGCATATACAATCAGACTCTTGAAGGTAGCCAGTAGCACCATTTAGCCACTGACAGGCTGCCAAGCCATAAGAATCTTCTAGATTTACACCATTTGAAAGTGTCCGTTTAGACGAATAGCAAGTGCTAATGTAAACAATAGATTCACTCAGATTGTAACCAACCATCACCTGCATCAGGATGCTTATATACTTGGGTCTTTTTTGCAACCAGCCTGCATTCATGTAATGGTCTAAATGATTATGTCTACAAAATGATGGATAGATAGATAGATGGATGGATGGATGAAAGACAGACGGATAGATAGATAGAAGATTTAAAAAAAAAAATGCATAAACACACAATGTAACCCATGCTGGGATTAAACAGAAGTGAGAAAGGCGAACAAAAAAAAAAGGCTAATCATTATGCTTTAGTGATGCCTCATCTGATTTAGTAGGAAGGTCATCATTTCACAGCATGTATAACGCTTGTTCTCACCAGGAATGAAATGAGGGTTTAGGAGGTGGTATTTATTTATTTTTTTCCTTTTTTTATTTTTTTTATTTTCAGTACCAAACTCTTCACTTTTATATTATTCTTATATGGAGTTCTTCACATTATGGTAATGTGAATCGAATAAAACAATTCATTATTTGATCTAGATATACAATGTTAAGCAAGAAATATTCCTCCATTTCCTGCCAGCGTTTAAACCACGATTTGCATCTCACGCAGACCACATTTATTCAGTGCGGTTTGTGTGATGAGATCCAGGCTTACTAAATGAATGTGCATTGCAGACTGCATTACAAGTACATTTGCAACCACAATAACTGCACCTCTTTTGCATACAAACATCTTGTCTAAAAGCCTCTGAATGACCCAAATATACTTAGATTAAGTAGCTGCTATAGCAGCTGGATATGTATTGCTGATTATTCTGTCTTGGAGATATAAAGCCTTTCTCTGGTTATAGTCCTAGTTTCACCTGCTTGAACCCTCAACCAAATCCGATCAGCGATTACAACCTAGCCTCTAGGCTGATGGTAGTCAGAGCTGGCAAGCTTTAATAAGCCATGTGTTATTTATAACACAGATTTTAATGAGGCAGTTGTGTTGGGTATATCGCTCTGATTCTCTCTGTCTGCAGCTCCTTTCATTCAAACCTCAAATGTCACTTCTCAACTCTCACCTCGCCTTAGGCCGAATACTAAATGTTCTCTTTATATAAATCTAAGAAGAAAAGGTTCCTAGTAAGTGGGGACCGTAAGCCCGCTGTAATGGGGCACATTTGAAAAGAGCCATTATGAGTCCAACCCAACTCTAGAATTGAATTTGATATTGTGAATGTCAGTGTATGACTTGCATAGCAATTCGATTTGCTAGTATACAACGAGTCAACCGTCTGAAAGTGCTTATTAATCTCCAGGAAGGAAAGCCTTCAGTGATCGGTATAATAAAGGTGAGTGATTTACCTGTGAGCTTTCATTCTGCAAAGTGAGATTTGTGAATTAGACTGATGGATGGGACTGATTTGTGAGAGTAGACAGTATATTTGCAGATTTGAGCTTAAAATATATTTTAATAATAATTCTCTTATTTCATGTTTTCACAGTGAAATTCTTTTCTTCTTATAGTCTAGCCTGTTAGGAAGTTAACGTCACAGCACAAGGCCAGCAATGATACAGTGGCCCTGGAGGTAAGTGGGTTAAAGGCCCAACAGTGGCAGCTTGGCAGGGATAGGGCTTGAACCCCCAACCTTGTGATCTAATTCCAAGCCTTTTTCACTGAACCGCTATTGACCCCATTAGTTGATTGCGTTGTTAGCTGAGAGCACCACAAGTTAGTGGTTATACCAGGTGCTACATCTTGTGCCGAGAAGGACGGGTCATGTCGTATGAAGCTCTGTTTTGATGCTTGATCTGAAGTAATGGAGTTATGGACAATGACTTCAAACTTCAAATTTTGCCTGTTTCAAACTATGACCATGTGTAGATACAAGCATATTCAGTCCCATTTTTAAATAAACACTGTAACAGTCCAGGTGACACACAATTCTGTTGTAGATTTTGCAGACTTATGAAACCTGTGCAACTTGGGTGCATATACCGTACTAGCACAGATACCTCGATATTCAAGATATCTCCATATACATACAGTATATCCACATGTATTATTAAATTAAGAGTCTGTGTCTAGGAAATGTCACACTTTTGTGTAAAAAAAAAAAGCATTATTTGACATTGGTCACCACTTATTAGTATTTTTGGCCCTTACTGAACTAACACCACACACACCCACACATGGTGCTGTCAAAAAAAACCCATTTCCTAAGCCACACAGCCTTATATGCTACACCTCTAGTAGAAGCCACAAGAAATGAACCATTTTCCACACAGTTTGCTGAAACACTTGATGAAGCTTCATCTTGCCATCAGTAGAATAATCCCTCAAAATTTAAGACAAATTGGTTTGCAGATGCTTAGTGTAACTGTGTAAGTGAAGGAAGTGAAGATACATTGTACATAGCTTCAGTGCACAAGCATAAAGCTTAAATTTAAACTAACACCATATGTATTCTGCTAGTATTTTTTTTCCCTGAAGGTTAATTTATCAGCTAAACTTATGAGTGCTATTTGCCCCTCGAAAGCTGTAAATTGCACACTTACATATAGGTTTCTAAAAGCCTCCAGGTCTTAGAAGATCTTATTATTCAGACGGCCACCGTAAACCTTTCTTCAAGCTGCTTTCAAAGTATAAAGCTTCCTCTTGGAGATATGTTAGAATGTTCATCTTGATTCTCACTCTAAGGGCATCCGGTTCCTGCCTGTGATCAAAGGTTCACTTGACTCTTTGATTAAAAAAAATAAAAGTTTTACCAGCCCTATTTGTCAAAGTGTGGAGCAGGAACCATTTAGTGTAATACTTTTTCACTTTGGGAAATGTTCTTATGTGTGTAGAAATCCAGATTCCCTTTTTCTTACTATGATTAAGAAATGATGAAGAAGATCATGTAAGGTTTCGAGCACAGCTGGAGCCGTGCTCATACAGCTAGCACACGTGAACAGAAGAGAAATAAGGGTTTTTATACTTGCAAAAAGCAAGACACCCCAGAGCTTCTAGGATGGAGGTAGGGAGGAAGGCAGGAAGTGAGGGAGGGATGTCTTCATAGAAAGCACTTTCATTTACAAGTGTGTGTGTGTGTGTGAAATGCATGCGAGATAGCCTGGGTGCTCCTCTTCAGCTATTGATACTGTATGAGCGAAGAAAAATGTAGACACTGATCACAAACCTATCTACACCATTGATTTATTATCAGTTATTAATAATTATTCCTATTGTAGCTTCTCAACTAGCTTTATGGTCATTTCAACATAATTGTTATAAATACACACAACCTTCTTCCAGGACCATAAAACAACAGAACTATACAGGACATACATAAAGTCTGTATGTGCAAACCTGTGTAAACAGTGCAGTAATGACTAACATAGGACAAGAGACATAATGTTGTGTGACAGTGCAGAGCTGATCTGTACACGGTAACATTTGTAAGAGGTAAAACAGATGCAATAGTGTTGTGACAGAATTTTAATCAAACAAACTGATTAAAGACAGAGGGCAGCTGGACCGATGACCATTAATGTCTCAGAATGAATCAACACCTTCTGACCAATGCTGCGCTGTTGTATAAAGTAATTGTCCGTAGTGTGTGAGTGTGTGAGTGAATGAGAGTGTGTGTGTGCCCTGTGATGGGTTGGCACACCATCCAGGGTGTATCCTGCCTTCGATGCCCGATGACGCCTGAGATAGGCACAGGCTCCCCGTGACCCAAGAAGTTCGGATAAGCGGTAGAAAATGAATGAATGAATGAATGTTGCTTAAAGCTATTTAAAGCAGTAGTAGAAGGAAATGGACTACAGTACATGTGCCGGTACATGCTTAGATATCAGTAAGGAGGTGTCTTAGGAGATCCTTGTGCATCACTAGGGATCCCAATCACTCCAGCCACCATCTGTTTCAATTTACCCTCAGGGTTAAGTCGGAAGGAGTTAGTGGTCCACCGTGGTCCACTTAGTCATGCACTAACAGGCTTACTGTCTATCCCAGTTTCTATCCCAGAGCTGTGTAAGCTACCCATTTTTGCCCTCAGAATGTGAAGTCTTTCATTTCCATTACATAGCAGAGATTCTTACTAAAGGACATAGGAATAAAAACATATCTCTACATACATATGTGTCACGGTCAACAAATGAACACTATTAAGCCATCTGTCTTTTAGAGGGATTTTGGAGGAAATGAGAATTAGTACAAGCTGAGAAAACGAGTGCAAACAAAATCCGAAGATTCAGTAATTCAGACAGCTAGGAGACTTTCACCTGGATGCCAGCACAGAAGAAGAGAAGAAATCTGATGCATTTCTTTTTTCTGTCTTGGTGTGTCAAGTGAAGCCACATTTGTTACTCGATGGGTTGTGTTGCAGAGCAGGTGTGTCTTATGTTCAGTGGTGTAATGGTTCATTACCTTTTTTTTTTAGCCGTGATATAGAGTTTTAAATATGCCAGTGGAACGATTGCAGAAATGGTGAGAAAATGTGGGAGAACTTTATAAAAATAAATAAATAAAAAAACAGGTGTGCAGCTGCATTCAGGATCAGGTGCCTGGGTTTGATGGCACACAGGGGAAGACCTGCCAGGAACGAGGTGCAATAGCCCAATCTCAGGATGTTAAGAGACCGGACAAGCACCTGAGTGGCTTCCATGGAGAGAAATGGTCAGATCATTTCGATGTTTTAAAGGAAAATATCTGTTTGTCGAGTTTCCAACATGACTAAAGAGTGATGGCTGCTTCCCCAGAACTTCCCCCAAGGTTTCATGCATGTCAGGAGGTGTGATTAGAAATTTATCAAGGAAGATATGGGGATGAATCAGTGCAAATCTGGAGCAGCTCACAGCTGTAATAAACAAGCAATGTTCAGTACAGGATATTTCATCTGTTTTACCAGAAAGACTGCATAGTTTGTCCCATTTAAACCAACAATGTGTGGTACAGCATTTGTTTAATGACATGTTTCATCCTATAATCAACAAATCATAAACTTGTAAGTGCACAGCCACTAAAATATAAACGAGCAGCTCTATTTTACTTGAAATCCTGAGCTTTGATTGTCCTGCCAATGTGAAATCAATATCTAATTTACTCTGAATATAACAAACATTTTCAAGCAAAATAGCTTTCTGTTACAAAATTATAGATCAGTCAGTAACAGCTTCTCTGAATGCCCAAGATCAATCTTCTTCTTCTTTCCTTTATGTGTTGATGTTTGCCACAGTTCACGAGCCTGGCATGTGGCTCTGCCCTTTAATTTGTGATAGCACAGTGTTGATAAAAACAGCTTTGGCTGCACCCAGGAACGTAACTGTCATTGCTGGTGAATGCAAATTGAAGTGAAATGTGTATAAACAATTTCAATTGCTCCCCCATTTCTATCTGAAACCATGAACGGCTGTCAACGTATGAAAAGAAAACACTGGAGGTTTTGTAGTGTGTGCATGATGACAGTGCGACAATAACAACTGAGAGCCTACTGAAGGGAAGCAGCACAGCCTGGTTAGGGAACAGCACCATCAGCATAGACGGCTCTCTGGAGAGTGGTGCGATCAGCTGAGCGTATCATCAACACCGAGCTCCCTGACCTGCAGGACCAGAGCCAGGAAGATAATGAAGGACCTCGGCTGTCTGAAAATGGGCTCTTCTCTCTGTTACGGTCAGGGAAGCACTTCTGCTCCATGCAGGAAAACACAGAGATAATGAGGAGAAGATCCTTCATATACTGTACGTAGGTTACAGGACAACACAAAGAACTACCATTTTTTTCTTTTAATTTTAATTGTTATATTCGCTACAGCATTTCACAACATTTTGTACTTTGTATGGTTATGTATGTGGTAAAAAAATATTCTATTTTAAGTGGCTAAATTAGGGACATAATAACGGTATGATTCTACTGATTATTTACTTATCATCAGAGCAGTGAAGGAGAGACAGATATGGGTGTATCCTGCAACATTGGACTTAGTATGCTATTTGCATAATCCCCACTGATAAACGATGTTACTATGGCCAGTAGTAGGAACATCTACTGACCACTTAATAGTACAGAAAATGGAGACGCTGTAATGTATGAACTTGGCACTTGGAGTGTATTAGCCGAGCAGTCTTCAGGTGGAGTTTGAGACAGATTGCTGTCTCAAAAATGTCTTAATACATTTTGTCTTACTAAAATACAGACTTCGGGTTCCTGTACAAGCAAAACGATCTTCATCCTGTCATGTCATCTCTTTATTGTAATCGATTGAGGGGAATTTCCTTACCTATGAGTTTGCATAAATGACTAATCAGCATTTTTAACATGACATGATTAAGATTAATCTCGGTCTTGCTCTACTGCAAGATTACTTGTACTATTTCATGCAGATTAAAAAAAAGACACCATATCTGTGATAGTCCTGCTTCTTTCTTTTTTGACTGCTCAAAATCGGAAAACGCTACAAGGATTAAATTAGAATGTCAACCATTTTTGTCCTTTGTCTATTTCACTGAGGGAGACTAAACTGGGAGGAGGGATGGAGCCTCGTGCACTTTGTTTGTTTTACAATAACAAGACCATTTAATGGCCAATTTAGAAACTAGACCCGGTTCTATAGAAGGTCACACTGTCTGAATGGCTGCTGAAAAGGTCAATGCACACCAAGCCCCTTCCCTGAATGTTCCCATTCACTTCCTCCATTACTTTAGTTCTTATTGTTCCAGTTTAGCAGATGATTGATTTTCTCCCTAACAGGTTTACACTAAATTGGCAGATTACTGGATTTCTTTCCAATTAATCACTAATAAGCTAGAAATCTCCCTGCTATTTCTGATCATGCCCAAAAAAAAAAAAGAAAGTCATGACATCACAATGTAAACAACAGTGCCAGTGATGACATTGTGCAGAGCACAAAGGGGGGGGGGGGGGGATGAATTCATTATTAGGTGTATTGCACGTCCTACCCATGCTTTTGCTGATTGCATTTCCAATCAAATCAGCTCCAATATTCTCTCGTTCTTAAGAATAGTGTGGAGTGATTTTTTTTTTTTTTTAAATATTGGCACACGAGTACGTGTGAATGGCATCTTATATCGATTTTTATTCAGTACAAAAGTTCAGGCAAAAATCTCAAGGCAGATTAAAGAAGAACAAGCTCATTTCTTATTTGTTTTCTGGATCAAAATTCCAGAAACAGCTAAAAAAAAAAAGGCTTATCAGTTAGCATGTTTGGCTTGCACCTCCAAGGTTGGGGGATCGATTTTAAACTCCACCCGGTGTTTGTGCATTGTGGATGATCTCTATGTGCTTCCAGGATTTGTGTGTGTTTGTGTGTGTGTGTTCTTCCTTGTGCTTGCAATAATTTGGCACCCAATACGCAGTGTACTCCACCTTGTGCTCTGAGTCCCTCGCTATAAACTAAAGGTTCCCAATGACCCTCTGTAGAATAAGAAGATGGATGGAAAAATGGAAGGATTTATCAGGCTAATGCAGGAAACATGCCAACAGACAATAATCAATACAGACTGATTGCTGAAGTGGGTCATTATAATTAATGTTGTATAAAATGGAACTTTTTGACATCTACTCATAAAGCAGGTACTGGAAGGAAATACCACCTGCACATTTTTGGAAAAAATCTTTGGGAATTAGTGCTGTTTGGGTAGACGTTGAATGTCACACCTGCTGTTGTGCTGCTCCACTTACTGAGGTGCCTTGTGTTCATTTATGACCATGAAACTAGTAGTAACACAGTTCAAATTCAAAACTTAGCTTGTATCCTATAAAATAGTGACACACCAACGGTGACCAGCAAATCGAGCTTGTGTCACCATGATAAACTATACCATGTAATATGGACATGAATTGCTGTAAGAAACACTGATCAGTCATAGGTGAAGAACTTTGATTAAGTTTGATCACTTCGATTAAGGTAGTGTCCCCTTTCATCAGGATTATGCACCCTCACTAGAATGGTTTGAGATGAGTTGACCTGACCTTCAAATTCTCCACATCTCAAACTGATCAAGCATCTGTGGGATGTGCTGAGTAAACAAGCTCGATCCATGGAGGCCCTACCTCATGACTTAAACGATTTGCTGTTAACATCGTGGTGCCAGATACAACAGCTCACCTTCAGAAATCTTGCATTGCCAAAAATTCTTCTTAACTTTTATACTATCGCTGCAGAAATAAATCTGTATGCAGTAATGAACTTGCTTTTGGGTCTTGCAATTCACTTTGGCAGGTTTTTTTTTTATACTGATTGGAATTGTATTTTTGCTCAGATTTTGCAGATAAGTTGGAGTGCAGTGATGATGCTGGAGAGCAGAGTGGCGCTGTGATGTTATGTGTATTTCCTATAGAAGTTCATTTGTAATAGGTTAACTGGTGAAGACTAACTGGTAGCTTTATGAGTCAGAGTCGAGGATTATGGCTGACGTTACACATCCAGCACAGTCTTCTCAATGCACAATCGCTCCAGACATGTCCGACAATGTAACTATTCTTCTCAAGCTTTCCTCTGTTGTCTGCCACTATATACGAACATACCGATGCAGTAATTGCATACTGTTCTGCATTTACTCCAGTTGTATGAGTCTAATGTGAACAAGAAAGCAAGGACCAACACAAACATCTAACTGACCTGTCTGAACAAATCACTTTGTTTTTTTTCCCCCTCTTTTCTGAATAAATATTGTTTTATTTTAATACCGATCTCTCTAACTGCAAGGTTAAACACTGATCAAATATACAACATGCAGTGATTTAGTATTTTTTCCATTCTATAGTGGTAAAGAAAGAATGCGAGGTTGTGAAACAGTGTATATTAACAAGTGTATTTGTATACTTGTGTGTCAACAGCTTTAATCGTTCGCTTTTAAATATGCTAACCAGCAGCAGAATACACAAACTGTGTTTATCCTCGATACCTGACAGGTAATTAGGTAGATAATAAGACTACTTATGGAACTGAGTTTGGGGGAATAAAACGTGTGAAGTAAACAGATCACATACAGTACATTTACAAACTTTGAAATAAATTGTTGTTTTGCTGAAAACTCTGAGCTAATCTCTTTTGAGGTTTGGAAGGGAAAGACATAAATAGCATTGTCACAGTGAATAAAAAGAACCAAAAGCTAACATTACTTCAGGCTCAAGACTGTATAGCGACACGATTCTGTGGTGGCATTAACAATTAAAAAGACTTATTTTAGTCATGCATTATTTCGGGAAAGTTTGCTGCATACTGACGTGTTCCATTTTTGACATTGCAAATCTCAGAGCATTTTTCCATCTTCCATTAGCACCACATTTGTAAAAGCCCATAAACTACTTCACTTACAGCTCGTTATCGGCGACAAAATGTTAATGGGTTATTTACGAAAAAATGGAAATGGAAAAGCAACTACACAGGCTTTGTGCAAAATCATTTAGGGTCCTAAGGGATTAAACTTGTGAGCCAGCGACTTGGGCAGTTTTAGTAACAAGGGTTTGGCTGGACCTGAAATATTATTATGGACCTTTTATATATATATATATATATATATATATATATATATATATATATATATATATATATATATATAAATATCAGTTCAATTCTATTGTATTTAACACTGGACATTTTCACATAGCAGATTTTTACAGAAAGAAAGAAATTCAGGACATAACTAACTAGTTCCTTATGAGGAAGCCAGAAGTAACAATGGTGAGGGTTGATATGAAGAAGAAACCCTAAGATGAACCAGACTCAAAAGGAAAGCAGAGAGTACGATTATAAACATTTCCTTTCCATAACTGTACTGTATGAAGTGCAATTTTATTCATTTTAACCAGGAAATGAGTTTTAACATAAAGTCTGTATGGTTGAAGTTATCAACTGTTCACTGATAGAGACCTGAGTGCAAAGCTGTTTTATTTATTTATTTTTTGGAAATTGAAAGCCAAAGCAATCTTTATGGTTTCTTAGTGGTAATCTTGTGTCTTTAGGATGTCTATGTGGGGTTTGACCTCTGCAGCAGTGAGTGAAATTGTTTTAGTTATGTTGTCTTTTTCATGGCTTCTTGTTTGACCAGTTTGTCCTCTTCTCAGTAAAGTCACTGCAGTGCCCAGTTTTTCTCATTTACATATGAATGTATGTTCATCCTGTCTTCATGGTGCTCCATGGTACCTGGGGAAGTTTGGGAAATTCTTTTTTGTACTCCTCTTTTTATCGGTAACTTTAAGCGATATAAATTCTTTGCATGCTCATTTTGGAACATGGTTTCAGCAGATGTTAATAAGATGTTAAGAAAATCCTACAGAAATAACTGATCTTTCTTTGAGCTTAACCCTTATCACGTCACTGATGACAGCCGTATGATGATTACTTTTAAGCATTAATTGTAGAGTTGATCTGACACTCACGTTGTGGGCGACCCTTTATTTTAAGTACGATTTTTTTACTTCGAAAAATGTTTCTGTTTTTCACTTGAATTTTGTTGCTCGCTGTAACACATTAAAGATGGAAAAAGATCTGACAGCTTTTAAATTGGTTTTACTTTTTCCATCATAAAAACCTGCATTTCTCACAGGGTAGTGCAGCCCTTTCAATATCCACTGTAGATAATGCTTTGAGAATTGTGAAGTTCAAATGTAACTGAATGTCAACCGATTTCACCTCCAACTACTTCAAAACTCTTCTTACTTCAAGCTCCTTAACCTGCATATATGCGGTTGAGATTGTAGCATGATATTGTGTGTAAGAGTGTGATTTTTCAAAAACGACATCTTTACGGCAGGAAAGTTTAATTGATTCAGGTCTGGTGTTCATGATTTGTTGATTGTTCAGACAAATCCCTGTAATTAACCAACAGGTTTTTGACTGGAAAATCACCATGCTTCGTCAGGCTTTCAGAATTTGTGACCCCTGGATTGCACCTGTAAAATGACTGATTCTTATATACTGTAAATCCAACCACCAACGTTATAACATTCTGCTCCACAGGACAGCCTTACATGCACAGCCTGGAAAAACAATAGCTTACTGTAGATAAAACGTAGTCCATGTGGCAGGATCCTGCGCTCTCAATGCCACAGCCCGGGTTTTGATTCACCAAGCCACTGAAGAGCTAGCTCTTGATGCATGACCTAAGCCCAGATAAAATGGGAGGGTTGCATCAGGAATTGCATAAAACCTGCTCCAATATGCAATATGCACATGATCCGCTGTGACGATCCCGAACAGGGAGCAGCTGAAAGAACAATAACTGTATAGAAACTTTTATACTCATAAGTCTTTAACAACTAACAGTTAATAACACATTCGACTTTATTTTAAAACTAGAATAAATTCCGTTTTGTGATCCTATAGGTCACAGTTAAAGAAGGGAAATGTTTTATAATCACACTATCTAGTGTCACCTAGATGAAGATGGCTTCCCTTCTGAGTCTGGTTTCTTCCACAATTCAGCACAGAGAGTTTTTCTTTACCACTATCACCTCAGGCTTGCTCATAATAAATTTTTCGAATTTATATCACAAATTTAAATATTTCTGTAAAGCCGCTTCGTGTCAACATCCATTGTTCATAGCGCCATACAAATTGAATTGAATATGTTTTTTGCCTCAGGGCCCATCACTGTTGGCGTCAGAGGTGTGTCCTTAAACTGCATAGCATCCAAACATCTGTGTTACTTTCATATTCAACTCACTCATCTCACTCTCTGTGTGCACTGAGAAATTCTCTTACCCCACTGATTAATTTCAATGTCATAAATAAAACCTCAACATCCCCACACGGGGAAAGTCACGGCCAATGAAACACTGTTCTTTGCAGACCGCACTAACGGCACAACCAATAAACATATTTCATTCTGAGCTCAGAGCTTCAGACACAAACTGCAAAATCAACATTCAGCAGTGGGACCAGTTAGAAAAATCTATACATATATATGTATATTTCATAACCCAGAAAGATAGGCAGATGTTACATATTTATACGTATACAAAACAAGTACCTGGAACTCATGTCACACCTTTTTTTCTGAAAGACCTTCACCTTAAATGGAATCTGTGCTGGATTTCAATCTGGTGCCACTCAAAGCTTAGAGAGAGGTTAAGTAGTCAGCATAAGCCATGAGATTCCGTGAATAGCAAAAGAAAACTTATTATTATTCACAAAACGATCTCGCAGCATGTCAAAACTATTGTCCTTGTAATAATATTCATGTAAAGTAACAGTTCATGGTCACAGTTAAAAATGATCGTGAATTTGAACAGCTCTTTGACGTGTCATTTCATTCAAACTATTAATAATACACATATTCATATGTAAATGAAGCCACCACAATGTGTGTGTGTGTGTGTGTGTGTGTGTGTGTGTGTGTGTGTGTGTGTGTGTGTGTGTGTGTGTATTTTCAATTTGCAGTTACAGACTCGTTGTTTCGCCGTGCTATTGACACATTTCTCATGTTCCCTCCTTTGCTGTTTTCCCATATGAACTCAGCAGCAATGTTTGACTTCAAATTACAGCAGTTTTCTCTCCAAAGATACTGCAATACAACATGCTTCATACACACTCACAAACACACACATCATTTGACACCATGCGACGTCTAGCGTTATGGTGCAGGAGAAATGAAATTATACTTTACAGTGCAGAGAAACTATTAGCGCTAACGGCAAGCGGGAATGTCTATAATCTATCGTTACCCTTTTTACACACGGTGAGAAGTATTTTTCACACATTTGCCTCCTGTCTTTTTTTTTCTATTAGATATAAACACATATATACACAGATATATATCCACTTTATGTAAATACACCTCTCACATTTTTGTAAATGTTTGATAATCTGTTCTGAGAGGAACCTGTCCTGTTAAACCACTGTATGGTCTTGAACACCATGCTGCAGCTCAGTTTCAGGGTCTTGGCAATCTTCTTATATCCTACACCATCTTTAATATAGAGCAACAGTTCTTTTTCAGATCCTTTAGTGAGTTCTTTGCCATGAGGTGCCATGTTGAACTTCCAGTGACCAGTATGAGAGAGTGAGAGCGATAACACCAAACTTAACACATCCGCTCCCCTTTCACACCCGAGACCTTGTAACACTAACGAGTCACATGACACCGGGGGAGAGAAAATGGATAATTGGGTCCAATTTGGACATTTTCACTTAGGGGTGAAAGTTGTTGTCTAGAAGTTGTTTGTGCGTTTGTCTTCCTGAACAATTCTTCTCGCAGTAGTAGGTGTGATCTTTCTTGGTCTACCTGATTGTGGCTTAGTGTCAACAGAACCTCTTATTTTCCACCTCTTTATCAGAGTTTGAACAGTTCTGACTGGCATTTTCAAGTGTTAAAATATCGTTTTATATCCTTTTCCTGCTTTATAAATTTCAACTACCTTATTACGCAGGTCCATTGGCAGCTCTTTTGTCTTCCCCATGGTGCAGTATGCAGCCAAGTCACCTCATGAGCTGAGAAACTCACTGAATATTTATGCACAGACACTAATAACAATGAGTCACAGGTGTGGAAACTTTCATTTAATAGCCATTTAAACCTGTGTGTCAACCTGTGTGTTTATAATGTGGCCAAACATTCAAGGAGATGTAAACTTTTGATTAGGGTTGTTTAGATGGTATTAGTTATCATTAGTTTTTAGTAGACAAACAACTATATGATAATTAATGACTTCACATGACCACTAGCCTTAAATAAGAAAAAAATATTTTGCATTATCAGTCATATTTTTCAAATAATTTTTTTTTGCACGTGTCACACTTCAATGTTTCAGATCATCAAACAAATTTCAATATTTGTTAAAGATAACACATGTAAACACAACATGTGGTTTTTAAATGAAGGTTTTTATTATTAAGGGAAAACAAAATCCAAACCTGAGGAGCATTTCTTTATTTAAAAAAAAAAACACTGTTCAGTGTACCTCCGATGAAGGGCAAAGGCAATAGGCTGATTACGTTTTAGAAAAAAAAATGTGGTAACTAATGTAGCAAAAACACACAAACAAGCTGAGATAAAAAAAAAACAAAACCAAGGTTTTCTTCTACACAGACAATATAGGTGCATTATAAACACTCAAAAACACTATGATACTTCAAAGTGAAAACAACACACCAGAGTATAAATAGATATATAATTCAAGAAGGAAACAGGACACTAGTGAGATTAATATGAAGCATGAGAGAAACTGGAGATGCCAGGATGGGGAGGGGACAGAAGGTGAATCAAAACAAAAACACATGGCTACATAAACACTCTAAGCGGGAGCGACATAGCGTACTGTTTCACTGCGGGCCGAGCTGCGCAGCATGAAGGGGGACCCGAGATCATAGCAGTCTATATATTTCTCACTCTCACTCACTTCTACCGCTTATCCGAACTACCTTGGGTCATGGGGAGCCTGTGCCTATCTCAGGCGTCATCGGGCATCAAGGCAGGATACACCCTGAACAGAGTGCCAACCCATCGCAGGGCATACACACTCTCTCATTCACTCACTACGGACAATTTTCCAGAGATGCCAATCAACCTACCATGCATGTCTTTGGACCGGGGTAGGAAACCGGAGTACTCGGAGGAAACCCCCAAGGCACGGGGAGAACATGTAAACTTCGCACACACAAGGCGGAGGCGGGAATCGAACCCCGACCCTGGAGGTGTGAGGCGAATGTGCTAACCACTAAGCCACCATGCCCCCCAAGTCTATATATTTATATATCGTATTGTATTATATAACTAATGCAGCTTCCCTAGTGGCTCAGCCTCAGTGCTGTAGTCAAGCCTGGATTAAAATGTGAGAGTTGTGTAAGGAAGGGTATCCAGCGTAAAACCTGGGACAAAACTCTCTGTAACAACTCAAAATCTGCGACAATATGATCTGCATTGGCAACCCCAAACAGGGAGCAATGGAAGGACTCTTTTAATTTGAATATAGTCGATTCATCTGATCTTGAGTCATTTGATTCACTGGTTTTGTCCTCGTCTGTGTCTGAAGTTCTAGCTTTTGTATTAATGTAAGTTTCATGTAACATACCGTCATGTACTGTATGTACAGGAACTTGTAGAGTTTGTTCTATGCAACCAAGGCTGATTCATCCATATCCATTGCACTAAAACCACTGCTCTTCTTGTTGTCATACAGCAGCTTCATGAATCAGATAAGGATTTTATTCTGCAACGAATTCCAGCCCAGAGAGTTTTGTATCAGCATTTTTCCTCAGGCTCGAACCGTTTCAAAAACGTCAACACACCCAATTCTGATTTCATACATTTTTTTGTAACTGCTTTAGCTGTTATACTTTGTCATGTTACATTTCCTGTTCTCACCACATGTCACATTCTAGCTGAAACTGATAACACCACGATAACGCCATTTAACAACACTGCATGCAAATATGCAATGCTAGTCTTTCTAATTAGCACTTGTAGCTAATAGATTTTTTCCTTTCTATTTTCAATACAGAGCTGTCTGTCACCTTCAGTGTGCATTGTGACACAGCTGATTCTAGATATCCACTCTATCTTTCGCTCCATTTATTACCGTATGCTAATCTTGAACACTGTTTATATTGCTTTTCTTTTTTTCTTCTTCAATGTTTATATTGCTACCTTTTGTGAAGTATCTATCCTGATACCATTTACATAAAAACGAAGTTTCTAGACAAGATACAATCATGGTGTAGTGATTTTTATGTAACTTTTGTTTACCTATATCATGTTATTTCTAGTTAAGGTAACAATACAACATGGATTGGGCAATAGTCGATTACAAATCACCACACACACACACACACACACACACACACACACACACACACACACATTATAGGGAAATTTAGCAAATTTACCTAGAGACATGCTCATGAGAGTTGGAAGCAAACGAGGAATTGCATATACAGTAGGTGAGAAGATGTACATCGCTGCATATACAATAACTCAAGCACGATTCACACAATTGAATTTGCGACCCTGGAGCTGACTTGATTGACAACGCTAGCACATGTAGTGATAATGCAGAGAGATGCAGTGCTATAAAATTGTGCCCAGTAGCAATTGCACTGCTAGCGTGAAGCACTGGTGAATCCAAATGAAAGCTTTATGAAGGGAAAAAGGTTTAATTCCATTCAAATCCATGTAAATGTCAATATTCAAATCCACAAGCATCAAGCGAACAGCATTCCAAGAGAGAAGAGTCTTGTGACAGTTTGGGTTTTTTTTTACTGCCTTGTTAGGTTTAAGGTTTATAAAAAGAAACAAGTAAAAAAAAAAGGAGTATTCAATTGATTAAGAAAAAAGTTACTATATACACAGGGTGACAGAAAAGTGTTGATTTTATTAGAATAAAAAAGTGACTTAAAAAATATATTCAAATCCCACACATTCATTCATTTTCTACCACTTTATCTGAACTTCTCGGGTCACGGGGAGCCTGTGCCTATCTCAGGCGTCATCGGGCATCAAGGCAGGATACACCCTGGACAGAGTGCCAACCCATCGCAGGGCACACACACACACTCTCATTCACTCACACACTCGCACAATACGAACAATTTTCCAGAGATGCCAGTCAACCTACCATGCATGTCTTTGGACCGGGGGAAGAAACCGGAGTACCCAGAGGAAACCCCCGAGGCACGTGGAGAACATGCAAACTCCACACACACAAGGCAGAGGCGGGAATCGAACCCCCAACCCTGAAAGTGTGAGGCGAACGTGCTAACCACTAAGCCACCGTGCCCCCCCCCCCCCCATTCATTTATTTATTTAGTTTGTTTATTTTGTTTTCTATGAATTTATATCAGTGGTCAGAGAATCACATTTTAAAATTCACATTTAAAAAAAAACTATCAGCAGAAGGCAATCAAAGAAAAAAAAACATTTATGCCTTTTATCTATTTTGTGTTAAAAGAGAGCTGAGAAAGAGTGTCATTTTAGCAAGTCCAGTAAAACAAGAACATTTACTTAAAATTATCATGTTGTAGAAAAAGGTGTTACTTTTACAAGTGGACATTTAATCCCCTGGTACATTCAGCTCCTCTGTAGCCTCTTGTTTCTACTAGAACTGAATAAATAGACAAAAAAGCAATAAGTATTTGCAGGAAATAAAACTCCAGTCTAAATTTTACATTAAAATTAAGTCTAAGTCTACTATAAATATCAGCTGGCTAAAGCTAACTATAATTAGCAGTATATTTATTAGTGTTTTACAGTGGTGTTGAATCATCATACACATTTTTAACAGCTAAAGGACTGTCTATGATAATATTATCTAAATTTTAAATTTTATAGATAGATAGATAGATAGATAGATAGATAGATAGATAGATAGATAGATAGATAGACATAGATTTATTTACAAAAAGCAGTAATCAACTATCAAAAAAAATATAAAAATTAAAAAACAAGAAAAAGTGGGAAGTGAAAGCCTTTTAGATTTGCAAGATGTGTTTGGTGGTAGTCCATTAACAGTCTCAAATTTAAGATGATGCATAGCTTCCTCACCTTAAGCCCATGGTAGCGGTGTGTCACATACTGGCAAAGACCTGATGGGGTTAATAAGGGTTCAATATAATACTGTGGCAAAAGTTGCAATGTGTAGGCAACAACAAACGGCACCACCTTAAACAGAACTGTATATGAGGGTTTAGTATTTAATAAATAATTTTTAAATGATTTAATGGATAACCAAGCTTGCTTGTTCGGTTGCTACAGTAAACAAGGTTCTCTCCCTCATGTTGATCTTTGACTGCAGACATGTTTGTGGAAGATGAATCCCCACTAGACTATGAGTTGTTGATACCGTAAGGTGCACAGAAATGGAGACAGGCCTGTGGAGGAAGAGATTTAGTTCAATTTCAACTCACAATGAACAAGACTACTCTTTGACTGTTGAGCCCAAAAGTTAATGTGTAGGAACTTTCTAGGCTCCTGACTGACCACTCTTGTTATTTACTTGAATATATACACTCTGACAGCTTTTAGGAAATTTCCATGAGTGAAGTAGGATATGTTTAGGTGACATTCCTCTGATACTGTAGGTGCAGGCAAAACAGGGCATTATCTATAAGGGGTATAGCAGGTTGTTTGAAAGTTAACTTGACTGAAAACGAATGACCATATGCTTCATATGTTTTGCCTTTTTCAGATATTTAAGATTCTCATAACAAAAGTTTGACTGGCTTATTCCAGCCAGTGGCACTGTTCCTCAAACACCATCATTCTGATTGAATAGCTTTCAAGAATATTATGCAATAGGGTACGCTTTGGCGGATTTCCCTGCTATTGTGATATGACAGCATCATTTATTATCAGAAACATTAACTTCTATTAATATTTGTAGTAAAGAGACTTAAGAATAGGAGCATTGTTGTGAAGAAGGTTATGGGTCGTTTCTTTTTTTTTTATGGTTATGGAGCAGTTGAGGGAGCTGCTAACCTGCAAAATTCTCTGAAAAATTGACCAATAAACAAACAAACAAACAAACAAACAAACAAACAAATAAATAAATAAATAAATAAATAAATAAATAAATAAATAAATAAATAAAAGGACAAACCCAGAAAGAACAGTAAATCCTTGCATTACTGGGGATAAGCCAGTTTAACTCTGCCTCCAACTCACCTCCATAATTGTGACACCATCAGGACTGTATGTACCCAAGGAAAGTAATGCATTTATTGGTGAAACTTCATTTCTCCACTTCTAGAAAAAGTTTCTGAAGCACAATTTGGACATTTTTCATTTAAATATAAATTCAGATATAATCAACATACCTTGTCATGGATCTAAAAGGTCTTTAAGCATATCGTTAAGTAACGCTCAAATGGAAGGGTCAGTGATGAAACCGTACGGAATAAATAAGTATTCCTAATATCCAGTGTTTGGAATGAATGATCTGTTCCACTCCCCTTACTGGATTGTGTGAACTACAGTGGGAAAGACTGGTCACATATCAGGCTCCACAGAGTTGTTCAAGTGCTAGTGGCAGTACTGAGACTAGAAAGAGATATTTTACAGTGATACAGTCTATAAATAGATGAAAAATAATAATAAATAAAATACTGCAGATGCTGGGAAATTGGGTTCCCACAGAACACGTGTTCATGGCAAAATCTGACCAAAGAAACAAAACAAAACAAACTTAAATAGGAACATAAAACTTAATGCAATAAAGTGAGTTAATGATCTAAGATGCAGAAGACAAATTCAAGTCAGTGAACTGAAGTGCAAGAAATGTATTATAGTGTGTGTTTTCAGGACATAACATTTTCAGGACATAACATTCCATCTGTATTATTTTTAAAAATAAAAAAAATAAAAACTTTTTGATTAATGAGGCTAAAGTGGTACCCAGAATATCCATTCTAAAACCCAGTTTCTTCTTCAGCATATTTTATGGAGAAACAGGCCAGGCCAGGATGTGTACAGATCTATGTACAGGTTTGTTCATTGGAGGAAAGCCAGGGTATAAAGTTTAATCCATTATCTTATACATTTTTTGTTGATTGTTTTATATTAGTTTATTCCAGAAGGGGTTTTAAATAAACGGTGGCTTAGTGGTTAGCACGTTCGCCTCACACCTCCAGGGTTGGGGGTTCGATACCCACCTCTGCCTTGTGTGTGTGTGTGGAGTTTGCATGTTCTCCCTGTGCCTCGGGGGTTTCCTCCGGGTACTCCGGTTTCCTCCCCCGGTCCAAAGACATGTGTGGTAGGTTGACTGGCATCTCTGGAAAATTGTTAAATGATATGCTTGTGTACTAGATCCTGTCCCTGTGCTCATTAGGCTAATTAATGGAACTCAAAATAGTAAGAAATTAAGCAAGCCTATCTGACATACATGAAAAACTGTAACGTTTTTGAAAATGACTAATATTAACGCACTTCGACACTCGTATTAAAGCACTCGCATCGAATTTAACACATCAACACAACTGTGGAAACAAGTAAAGCGAGATTCACAAATAGTTTAAAGAAAAGCATGTTCACAAATAGTTATTTATTAGCTACATTTAACAGAGCTCACAGCTTCTAATCTTCTCTTCACAGATGAACAAGAAACAGTCCCAAGGCATTGGGGTGTGTTACCGTTAAATAAAATAATGTATGGAGCTGGATACAGTCTTCATCTGAGTTATACTATTCCTGCCACATCATCATCTGCAAGTGATGTAGTGCATAATTCATTATGTATCTGACATAAGCACTTCTTAAAGTTACGCATCAGTAATGCTGACTGTTACAGCATCCACCAGTGCACATTCTCTCTCTTTCTCACACACACACACACACACACACACACACACACACACACACACACACACACACACACACACACACACATAATTGCTAAAGTGTGATAAAGATCAGTGTATGAGTTGTCTCACTAAGGCCTGATCTTTCAGCAATGAGTACCAAATAAGCTGTGTGTGTAAATAATTGTACAATATGTGTGTATGTGTGTGGGTGTGTGTGTGGATGTGTGTCCACAGCGGGTAATGTTATGGATAATTTTGCATGGCTCATCTCCTTCATGCTCCCTCACTGAGACAAGAGAGTGATGGAAATTAGATCATGCTATGCGGCAAGTGATTTGGAATAAACACACACACACACACACACACACACACACACACACACACACACACACACACACACACACACACACACACAGAGCGGATAGCTCATCAGAGGGAGGATAAGAACAACAATCACTGGAAGAGACACTAGAGAATAAGGTATGAGCAGTCCTGTTTAACGGTAGTATCTAACCTCTTCCCTCTGTTTGCTTTTTCAAAAACAGCTCATTACTGCTGTTCTCCTTTCCCAGAAATCGGGATATATGACGTTACATAATGTTAGGATTTAAACTGATCTCGGATCAGTGCAAAGTGTCTTATGGAGATTTATTTACACTAAAAGTCTAGTCCTCGGTGCAGTCCAGCAGCTTGTCCAGAGCAGGAGCTTATTCTGCCCATTCAGGTGAAAGATGAGTCAGAAGCAATTGAGCATTATCTAGTTCTAAACAGAGAGAACGAATCGTCACCAGGTACAGGCTCAACACCCAGAGAGTAGAGACTGTGCACTAAGGTACACAAACTAACCCTAACCCTAACCCTAACACTAACCCTAACCCTAACCCTACAAATCTACTTTGTAAAACTTAACCACGTTTCATTTTCAGCCCAAACTCAAATCCCAACCTTCAGTAGCATCTATACGGAGAAGTGTTCACAGCATCACTAACAGAATACATGCCACGTCAGCACCTGAGAGACAGCGGTTGAGACACATCCAAACCCGCCACTTCTGATAGTATTTAAATCTTATTAGTATTTTTTTTTTAACAATTAAACATGGAATTTCCTTCTGTTTTGTTGTGTCCATGTTCAGCATTGAATTTCTTTGTCATGTCCCACCCTACGGAGACTCTCAGAGCTTTAAGAATTTGTAGTCTTTCATAAGTATGTCTGTTTTTCCCAAGCCTACCAGGAACAATATATTTTTATGTGCTTATATTTTTAAGTGATTGTTCATAAGAATCTAAAATTTCACCACTACAATACAGTGTAAGGTTATCCCAACAGAGGTAATAACATCTCACACTGAAAGCCAACATTGACTTATTTTATACCGGTCTTGCAGTATTAAATTCATTAATTCTTATAGTGATTTAAAATGTGAGCTAAGTTGATTTCTATTCCACATGCAAAATTGAACAGCAGTGTATTGGAAAAAGGGTTGAAAGCTTTGTACATTCTAAACATGTCTAAATCATATTCGAGCCTATAAAATCTTCATCCAATACCGACATTACTACAAAATAAATTAGCTGAAGGAAAGCATGTATATGTCATACTTCATATACCCTTGTTTTTATTAACTCAGTAACAATCCATCCATTTTCTGTCCCTCTTATCCTACACATGGTCACAGGAAACCTGGAGGCTATCCTAGTTTAGTCAGGACACAAGATGGGAAGGATTCCAATGACAAATGAGATTTTAATGCACTAGATAGTGAGACAGGACAGTGTAGCAGGAAAACCACAAAATGCAAAGCTCCCCAGAGGTCAAATAAATCCTGCTGCCCTTATGCATTAATTACTCCCATTGCCTCATTATGCCATAGATTTTAAAGGCAGATTATAAAATGCAATTACCTCTGTGCCTTAAACAGTCATGATAAAGCTCATCTACATAATGGCCAAATTGCCTGGTCTTTTGCTGCTCCTCAACCTTATGTTCACTACGTTGATACCGTTCGGCTTCTGACCCAGGGAACGTCTTTATGTTTAACATTGATGAAGCTATGCATTAAAAATTGTGTCTTGTGCTAATTTGAGAGAATAGAATATGCTTTCGTGCTAAATTTTTAGTTTAAGCACACTACTGACATTTATAGTGATTACAAATGCACCTTAAGCTAAATGCGGTTTGACTATAAACAGCCCAATTTAACGCATTTGGTTTTTGGTTCTTATAGCTGAAGAAATCACCCAAATTCAACAACCGTACATAATGCTTGTTTGTTATGTAAACATTATACAAAAGTGGCCCAACTGTATGTACTGGTCCACATCATGCCTGAGATAATGACCCATTATTGTTTGTGGCTGTGTTCTGGCAGCCTGATATGGATGCAATTAATGTTGTCATTCCAGGATAATTACTGGAGCAGTTATAATTAGTAAGTAAGGACTAGCGCTAGTTCATCATGTATTCGGCATCAGGGTTGCTCGTGCTTGTAAAATTTCCAGGTTTCTCTCTCTTTTTTTTTTTAATTATTTATCTGGTGAGCAAGGTTGGAAAGTTCATTAAATATATATAGAGAAAAGATGCATAATATTAATACCCTGGATTGTTTTTGTTTGCTGTCAATCCAAAATGAATTACTAAATTATTCATTCCATTATTTCTGATAAACACACTGCTTGAATAAACATTAACTTCTCAGTTTTTCTGCAACTGTTTACTCCATTAAGTAAGCATCGGAAAGTCCATTGATTGGTTTCAGCACTAAAGCATGCATTGTTTGCATAAATGAATCTAATAGCCTATCTAATAAAACCTATTTTGCTAAATACATCATGCTGTAAAGATAAAGCTAATAGTGTACACTAATACTGACATATACATACACTACATGACTGGTTTATACTGTATAGGACCCAGTGTATTCTCTCCTCTTTTAACTGCAGTTGATTTAACTGCAAATATTTAAGTCATGAACTCGGTAAATTAACTGCTACTACTTAAGGGGCTTTATATACTGTACAGTATATATAATACACAACAGCATCTATCATGCTTTTCCATTTACAGTATACGACCACTTATTACTATCCCCTTTTATTTCTACCACACAAAAAAACACAAGATACTGATATTACTCATTCCAAGCAACAGCATAACAGTTATTCATTCTTATTCTATATTTTTAACATTAAGGGTACAGTATGTTGGTTCCTACTCTATTTCTATTTGACAATATATTGCTTTTGCAGAATTTTGAGAGAATTGAACTTAAACTATCCGGAGTTTTAGTGCATGTTTTCCTTATGTCCACGTTTGTTCTATGGTTGCATGCCTGCCTGTTTTTTTAGGGACATTGACTTTATATTTAAACATGACGCTAGACAAAATAAACCTCTTTTGTGGTCCTTGGCCAATAAAAGCTGTTATGGAGGCCATACTGTACCTTCTGCTGTCTAAGTACATGTACTATAGGCAGGTCCAAGGTCAGAATCCTAAAGTTTTACATAGACTATACTACAGTATATGTAATACAGTATGTATGGACTTTGTACTCGTACAGAATGATAATACCAAAGTAGATGAATTAGTTTAGTTCACAAAAAAATATTCTAGTTCACAAAAATAAAGAAAAGTACTACAAACAGCAAATCTGCTGCTATTTTTTATGCTCCTTAGTCATATCTGCATTTGTATCTATTCAAAACACATTATTTAACAAGTTTATTTAAAAAAAATAGTATATTAGGCTACATTCTATATGACAGACCAATGAATGGTCTTATTTCGCTCAAACTAAAGTGGTGTGACAAATGAGTCTTAATGGGAAAATTAGAATCTATGAGCATGCAATTTATTGTAAGTTTTTTAGACATAGACATCCAAGTAGAAATCCATATTCTGAAATGTTTTAAATATCTTGAAGTATATAGATACATTTTAACAATAACAATCAAACATCCCAGTGTTCTGAGTTCCTAGTCTGATCCCCTCTTCTTCTGGACCTACTTCCTACCACTGGTTGGAGTCTTATCACCTGGTGTACCCTCTGTTAAGGATTGATCTGTATGGACAGATAGTGACTTATGGGATTGTTGTGTTCACCTTCTTTGAACCATTATTGTGTCTGTTAACTTTGTGGTCGGGTCTGTATCGGTGATCATTTGAAGACTACACCAGGAAGGAACTACTGTTGGATTAGTGGTGAACTCAGAATTGGCTTTGACCCATTAGTTCCTCTCAGTTGGTTAACTCGACTTAACTACAAACTGTTGTAGAAAGGACATTATTTATATTTACCTTATTTCCTGTCCAGTGTCACCCAAATGAGGATGTGTTCCCTTCTGATTGTGGTTCCTCTCAAGCTTTCTTCCTCATCTCAGAGAGTTTTTCCTTTCCACTGTTGTGTCCGGCTTGTTCATTAGTGATAGATGTTAGATATATGTAGGAACGTAATTATAAACTTTAAAGGTTTTATTCTGTTTCTATACTTATGTAAAACTGCTTTGAGACAATTAGAATTGTTAAAAGAACTGTACAATACAATAGAATTGAAACCATCTAGCTGTTAGAATTATTAAATATTGTTCTGTTTTCTCTCTTAACTGTAAAGACAAAGCCTAAAACAAAGCCTTTCATAAATTCACCGACATTGGATTCTAAATTGTTTAAGCAAACCTTGTGAATGTTACCTAATGTATATACCATCTGGATTTACTATGGCACTGAGACGAGCCATATCCTGATTGGATCTATTACTGCACATGAACAGAATAATAGATAAATATCTTATTCGTGTCCCAGATGTCAGGACACATTCTCCAGCTTTAGCTATTTCTCCAGTTGACTGACAAAACCAGTAGCTATTTTCACCTGCATCTTGTGTTAAATATACTGTTCATGAAAGTGTATTATTTTAAGGTACGAGACTGAGGTGAACGTCTGAAGCGGGTTTATTTAACCCAGAAATAGTCACTACATAAAAATGAACCAACATGAAATTTGAGGAAGATGAGGTGAAGCATTTATTTACTTGATCAACCAACAATCTGCTTTTAGCATAGCTACTTATATATAACATGTCTATATATAACTGCTGTACTTCCTTACATATCAGACTGACAAATTAATCTGAGCAGTCTTTCTTTACCGAGTACAAATAAATTGACCAGGACCTCACAGGTCCTCTTTGCTTGACCTCACAGGACTTTTTTATTTTTACTCTAACACATTGGTTATAGCTGCAGTAATAATGAAAACCATATGACTTTATCTATTAGAATTAAAAGAGTGAAGAGCTTTACTGCATTAAGCAGCAGTTAGCAGCAGGAATGAGCTACGGAGAAGCTGAGTCACTTGAATCATCATGAGACAGTACACTCAGTGGCTTCTTATGATTCTTTGAGTTAAAGCAAAGAGCTGTAGGCAGCATCCTATACACAATCACTCACCATGTACCTTACCCATTTAAATGACTGTGAATTGCTTATTCCTCATTGTGCCAGTTTAATTTAAGAGCTCTTTTTTATGTAGATATGAATATCCACATTCACTGCGGTGTCATATGTGCAAAAACTAGGCTGAAATTGAAACCTGCAGTGGATTTACTACAGGCCAAATCCTGTCGTGCACACTGACTTGCAAAGCATATGATGGCTAACAAATGTGGGATAAAATATCTGGCACGCTGGAACAGCAGCTCCTGGCTTGATCATTTCCAGATCTGAAGATAGAGATCGTGCAAAAAACCTAGAGATAGCACTCTATGTAATGACAGTCATCAGAGCAGATTGTGGTAGATTACCGGTTGTATTATTGTACATGAGAAAGCAAATTTGGCTGCCACAACTGCCTGGGTCTTTGTCTTAAAGGGCTACTGTATAAGGCTCTGGTTCAGTTTCTCCTTCTGTACAACACACTACAATATTTGTAAGGTTGAAAATCTAATAGATTGAATGAAGTTACACAATGTTCTCCATGTTTGTGTCACCACCTCAGCCCAACACAAATGGCTTCCAGGGCATGATTTGTTGAACATGCAAAAAGAATTAAATTTTGAAAATGTCCTGGTTTCCTCTCTGCAACTAACAGAAGATCAGATCAGTGGCTATAAAGTACCCCATGTACAACCTTTGCACAAGTGTCTTTTTTTTTTTTAACATGTAGTTAATCTTTTTTGTAAAAACCCACTATTCAGATTTATACAAAATTCAAACTTCAACTACATCAACAGTAATACAAAAAAAAAGAAAGAAAAAAATCAGAAAGACTTGAAACTAGCAAATAAATATTCAGGGATGAAAATAAAAGTACTCATTTTCTTTTTCTTCATTTTTTCAGTCTTTTTGTTAATAGGTTTTTCTGTGTTCATATTCATTGAGGGTTCATTATCTGTTCAATATGAATAATGCATTCCTATTTGGTTACATCCCTACAGTAAGCTGTATTAACTGCAGAAGTGCAGTCACTGCTAGATCCTGATTACAGCTGAATTCAGTCCAAGTTAGATTTAAGGTAATTAAATGGCAATTTAAAATAAGCATCCTTCTTTATAGCTTTATGATCAAACATTTTGCCACAAAGTTAGAAGCACACAGAATTGAAAGATGCATCGTTGCACATTGTAGTAGCTGTGAAACACGGAAACATGGAAAATTCAATAAAACAGGTGAAGACGGAGGATAGACATGAAGTAGAGGGCAGCTTTTATAGTTATCAGCAGAACTTACAATAGTCACAAGGTGCCAATGGCAAACTACATTGAAAGCCTCCACCGGTTCTAAAAGACGTCCTCTACATAATTATCAAGCCTTGGTTTCATACATAATACACATAATGCATGAATATTGTATATCCTGAATACAGTCATATTTATCTGCTATTTCCAATTATAAGATTACAGCATACCAAATATAAATCTATTTCTAGACATATTTTACTATTTGTAAGCTTGAAATATATATATATATATATATATATATATATATATATATATATATATATATATATATATATATATATATATATATAATATTTCAATATAATTTTATTTTATTTTATTTTATTTTGTGTGCATCCTGTTTTCTCTCAGTGGCAGTTCTCACTACCACACAAGCAGTTGTACGCAATCTTACCTTCATCCATTTTAGCAGACGAATAGCAGACTGGTGCTGTGTTTCTTTGTGTTCTGGATTTCATGTTATACTGTAGGTGGCAAGTAAATGTTTGGTGTTGCTTCTGTCTGTGTCTCTAATCAGTACTTGTTAATGAGATGCGCATTAAAATGAGAACAAGCAGAACAGAAGTCTGGAAGGAAACAGGAAATAGGAAAACATCATGTCACACTGTTCACTGTTCACAACACAGTCACTGCCCTTCATACATACTGTATTATACAACAGTTTAGAGTTTGAACTGAACTAAATATTTATACACAAACCTGCTTATAAGTTGGATAAAGACCCATAGATGTTCCATTACAAGTAAAAAAGAAATATGGTCAAATAAACAAATTATACAGAACTATACATATACAAAAGAATTAAGCCTTTGAAACTCTTTTTATGTTTTCCAAACTAAACTTTATAAGAATCTGAATAGGCATTTTTTTTTACAAACACAGAAACTATTATTTTGAACAATGTAAACGTTCAGAAAAATCAAGTGTGCCGAATACAGTATCTACATCTACCGTGTGATTATTCTGCTTGCACAAAACGAGAGGTCAGAAATGCCCTGTTTATTAAGAAACTTTATGCAAAACAAGGTTTACAAACTCTACATGTATCACTGAAGAACACTTCTCAAGGCCACTCCAAGAGAAAGCTGCAGGCTGAACATGCAGAACTCTGAGATATCAGAAAGCTGTAATGCACCTTATAATCTTATGTGTTTGTTTGTTGACTTGATTTTTTTCCTCAGACAGACTGTTGGAGAATACTGATTGAGATGTGTGCAGGGAGTTTAGCCTATTATTCCTCACGTTAAAAACAAACCCTCACGTTGGCATGAATCTGAAATGAATGGCAGTGTCAAGTGCAGCACATAGTGTAGGCAGGGCTTAGCATCATGGTTGAGATGTCTGGAAAACAACAACAAGGGAAAAAAGTATATCAATTTAATATCGCTCAATTAATCCATCCATCCATTCCGTACACCACTCATCCTACCGAGTCGCAGGGAAGCTGGAGTATTTCAAGAGACTCGAGGCACAAGGCAGGTTACTCTCTTGACAATCTAACGCTTCGCACACACACACACACTCACAATTTAGAGATGCTAATTCAGCTACAACACGTCCTTGGACTTGGGGGAGGAAACCTGAGGAAAACCAAAGGAAACCCCCGAGGCATGGAGGGAACATGCAAACTCCACACACACATAAGAGGTAGGATCAATCAATTAATATTGTACCTCATTTAAAACTTCATTTTCTTTATGTAAAAATATCTCCCCATAATGTTTAATTAGAATTGTACCACAGGTAGATCCAGGGGTTGTTTCTTATCTCTACAACTAACACCTGATACTGATCAGTCCACAACCCTGTGTTATCCTCTTTACTGTTTTCAGTCAATAAGATCACACTGTTTTTATTTCCATTACGAAGAATGGAAACTTTTTTTTGCCAAGTTTGACAAATGAGGTTTTTTTCACCAAAACCAGTCGGTATTAAACGAACGTCCTTTCTGTTCTGCTTCATTCCAGTCGTTTGAGCTTGTGTATATTCCCTTGTGTGAAGTCATACTTCCTGACAAGAAATGCATCGTGCAGATAATTTCCTAAACACTTCCTAAACAAGTCTGTAAACTCAAAGCTCTGAGAAAACATTGCTTGAAAATGAGATTAAATGTAATTCCTTTATTTAGTTGTGGGTTGGATGTTTTTTGGCTGGTGGAATGTTCTCAACCCACCAGTAACATTTAGGCCTTTGTGTCTGTTGCACTATTATCATCAGCATACTGTACATTACCATGTCAGTGCTACTGCTGTGCTGAGAATTCACCACCCAAATAATATCTGATAAAATATAAGCTCCTGTGATGGTACATTGGTAAACAGGGTAGAAGAAGGATGACAAACCGTGTGTATAGCTTAAATCACCACCTGTCACTGATGATACACTTTCATATTGTTCACCTATATGTTGCATTTTACTGATTTGTTTATTTTTTTTATTTAACTGGCAACATGCTACTGTATATATCCAAATTATATTTGAGTCTGTATCCTCTGCTTACACAATTGATATTTTAATAGCAAATTTAACTCATTGTAAACATATGCATCATGTTAGCATGTGATTTTTATCTGAGCAGTAATCTGGGATTGTGGCTGACATTTAAATTTATAGCATATTTTTTACTAATATTACAACTTGTAAAAGTCTGAACCTTTACAGCTCTTCTTCTCAATGTTTCCTGTGTAAGAAACTACTGAATATGAAAATATTGACACAGTGATTACTTTACACTTTACACTAGATATACAAGGTGAGACCTTGTGTGAAGAAAACAAGTACTAACATACAATACATCCGAGACACACACAATCATTCGATACACCAATAAGGACTGCTGCCTGGATCTCCTCAGTCCTTCTTTCTATGGCTTTAAGAAAGGAAATAAACACCAACTTTTTTTCCTTTCTTTGGACCATTTGATTTGAAATCACTGATTGTCAGGCTGGCTGAATTTGTGCTTATCTACATTCGGATTAGAATCAATATGCAGTCCGCAAAATGCTGACCTGAGCATCCCAGGACTCAGGACTTAACTCTGAAAATTGAATCATTGGAGGGAGGAAATTGTATTCATGCATGGAACAAGTATGAAGATTTGAAGAATATTCAAAAAATAAATATATTTATTTATATTTATTTTTTTGAATATATTCAAAAAAAAAGAAAGAAAGAAAGAAAGGAAAAAGGGAATGTCACTTGAGATGTACACCACCAGGCAATATTTAACATTGATTCTGTCTGCAGCAACACATATATCACCTATTCCATGCTCACTTTCACGTTTGTTGCCTGGTCTTTTCTCTATTAGGAAAAACAAAAGATTATCAGGGTCCAAAAATGATATTTTATTGTTCTTTTATCTTCTCCCATGGCTAATGGTCTATAAATATTTGATAGAGACTCCATGCTAACAGATAATGAACATGGTGGATTATTAGTCATTGGGTGATTTCCTAAGCCACTGGAAGAATTGCTCCTTGTAAAGATTGTGCCATTTCACATTGGCCTTGACGATCTCCAACGCTCGAGTGAATGCAGATACTGCTCCTCCACTGCTCATCTGGATGAAATCCTTCAGCTGGGGATGAGAAAAGAAAGTAGAGCAGTTTAAAGATTTAGAATTTATACTGTAGGAAGTCACTACACCAAGTTTGACCAGACCAATCACACCATTACAGTATGTGCTTTGTGAAATTCTCATTCCAGATTTATTCTCACTGTGTTTCCTGATATAATGCACTACTCCACCCTTCTGTAAAGGCTTTCCACAAGAGCATTAGTGAGATCAGACACTGATGTTGTAAAAGTGAGGAGGTCTGGGGTGCAGTCGGTGTTACAGTTCAGGCCAAAGGTGGACAGGCCACGTCATCATTTATTGTAATACTACAGCATATAAAGACATTCAAGACCTTTTTTTTTTTTTGGTTTACTTTGTGTAAGTGTTTGAGGGGAAAAAACAACAACAAAAAAATACAAATTCATGTGATGATCTGGGGTTCACACACGTTTGACTCCAACTTTGAACTTTCCACATATAGCTTTATAGCATTAATTCTTACATTTATTTAAAAAGGATTCAATTTAGGCATGTGACAATAAATCCATCATACTATGCTGGATTACTGATAATAACATTAACAATTGCCATTTGTTGTCTAGTTCATCCATTCATTCATTCATCCATTCATCTAATAACCACTTAAATCTAGTCAGGTTTGATCTAAAACAACTCCCATAACACTGGGAGTTTGTGTTGTAGTGGAGTTGCAGATGCAAACCTAGTGATAGGAACTTACAGGCTTTGATCTTCCATTAAAGATGTCCACTGGCCATGGAAGGTTTGTTTTGTTATCATCACTTAGGGCAGTATATCTTTTCTGGGGCCTCCAAGCTATTTTCATTTATTGAATTATTTAAAAAACAAAAACAAAAAAAAAAAAACCCTCTAGGTTTATTCTAAAAGTTTTTGTCAATTTTCATCATTAATAAATGAAAGCCTTACAGTGCACTCACTGGATATTATTATGTATTGTGTTAACATTAAATGTACATATTTTTTAATGTAAAATAACAGGCTATTTAAGTAAATGTGGAAATTGTTTTTGTTTTGTTTAATTATTATTATTATTATTATTTTTTTTTTTTAATTGACTACAGTTTTAATAAGCTGCAGGGGAAAGGACATGGTTTTGATTAGCAATTAAACAAACATTCACACAGAGACATTTCTTCTTCTTTTTTTTTTTCAGTTGCTTGGTTCTGTAGATGGATGGGAAAGACTTTCAGGTGTGTAATAATGTTACAGAGATAAATCTTGTAGTTGAGAAAAAAAAAAAAAGAATAAATTAAAGGCCAGGAGTGCATATTAGTCTAAATACACGATGGACTTGATACCATTATTCTTTAGTAGTACAGTTGAAGAAGACATGATGTGATGAATGTGTGATCTTTCTCTCAGCGTCATAGCTCACCTCATTGAGTTCGCTCTCTGTGTTGAGAAACTCTGTCACACCGCTGATTAATTTAGAGTTCATAAATAAAGCCTCACCATACCTGCACAAGAGGAAAGTCACACTCAGTGAAGCATTGCTTTTAATAAACCTCACGATCAAACACAGACAATTAATGTACTTTATTCTGAGCTTCACAACCAATTTGAATAATCCAGATGAAGTAATATACATTTATGAATTTATACATTTATCAGAAACAGAGAAGATAGATAAAGCAGATAGGAGCTTAATAATACTTATGAAGCATACCTGGAGTTTAATATGTCCCACTTTTCTCTGAAATACCTCCATGCCAAACGTCGTCCATGTGGGTTGCGGCCAACGTGGATGATGATGTCAATCACATCCTGATCTGGAACCAGATCTGAGCTTAAAGACAAGTTGAGCAGTCTGGAAAAGAACAAATAACATTAGGGCTTTTCACACTGCGCTTAACCCCAGGTAGGGAAATTTTTCACACTTGTAATTTAGATGCACTTTTGTGGTGTGAACCCTTCACAGTGGTGCCAAATTGACCAGCAGATAACATTACTGGCTGATTTACTGAAAAGAATCTACAAAAGAACTGCACATTAAAAAAAGAAACGGTTGGGACGCATTATATCGTTTTGTTTACTCCCAAAGTGTAAAAGGGATTTAATCAGCACCTATAGTGTGTAAAAGCCTCAAAGTCACAGTGATTATAGTCACTAAAACAAAATAAATGCTGGTGGTTTTATGAATGGCAAATAAATACCTGAATAGTTTCTTGTGCACTCGTGCATGTGTATCAATGTGTACCAAGTGCAAGTTTAAACAAATGACCATATGACTTAGAATTTGTGAGAAATATGGCTGTCATACATTCATCACCCTGAGCTTATTGCTGAGGCATGCAGTTCTCCCACTTGGTTTAGCAGATGTAATCACAAGCAAGAAGTTTTTCGCATCCACCAAGGTTTGGCATCCAAACTGGGTTCATAATTATAGGACTTAAAGAACAAAAGCACAAAAATGAAATCATGTGCCAGGTTCTTTGGAACACATGGCAGACTAAGACGCCTTTTTCTATTCACAAATGCTGTGATAACCGTATAAGCTCCCGGTGAATACACCAATTCACAACCCAGTAGTCCCTGCAGAAAGTACTCTAGGAACGAGTGGACCAGTGCCAAATAATAGCATGTAAACAGTTTCAATCTGTGAACGAGGCCTGTATGCTAGATCCAGATTTTTTAAGAGTTTACTCGACTAGTAAGTCACAATCTTTGACCTGGACTTAGCTCCACACACACAGGTAAACTGTCAGAGGGTACTAAATGGGTCTATCTATCCTCGAAGAAATGGCACATTCTGGGCCATGAGCAAGTGTGTCACAAATCTTGAAAGGCAGAACTTAAAAAAAATCATCCATGTTCTAGGGCAAAGGAACCAAGGAATTATGCATTTCACAGGTCTGCATACATGTCTCCGCATAAATATCTCTTAGTCCAAAGGTCAGCACTATTAAATTTAAAATCAGACAGAAAACTGCCAAGGAATCATGTTAAGGAAGCAGGACTTGTTCTGGAGCATGAGCTCTACCTTTTAATTATCCACTGACCCTTTAGTGGTGGTGATTGAGGGTGTTTAGAGCCTGTTCTGTTGGATGATAATGGGGTGGGTGGGATGTCCTATAGTCATGTTGGAACTCTGTTAATACTTACGTTAGCAATGAAATTTAGAGCACTGATTTGGCTTGCAGTGATTTGAGGATATATGGAGGAAATATGAGCTTTGGGTCACGAAACGACGAGATCCCGGATACAGGCGGCCGAAATGAGTTTCCTCCGCAGGGTGGCTGGGCGCTCCCTTAGAGATAGGGTGAGGAGCTCGGTCACTCGGGAGGAGCTCAGAGTAGAGCCACTGCTCCTCCACATCGAGGGGAGTCAGCTGAGGTGGCTCGGGCATCTGTTTCGGATGCCTCCTGGACGCCTCCCTGGGGACGTGTTCCGGGCATGTCCAACCGGGAGGAGGCCCCGGGGAAGACCTAGGACACGCTGGAGGGACTATGTCCCTCGGCTGGCCTGGGAACACCTCGGTATTCCCCCGGAAGGGCTGGAGGAAGTGTCTGGGGAGAGGGAAGTCTGGGCATCCCTGCTTAAACTGCTGCCCCCACGACCCGGCCCCGGATAAGCGGTAGAAGATGGATGGATGGATGGATGGATGGATGATTTGAGGATGCGCTAAGGCCAGTCCGTTGGGTTGCACTAGACTGTAGATTCCTAACCCTATACTGTCCTCAGAGGGCCAAACAGCAACACATGGCACACATGAGAGGATTTGCAGTGTTGAATTAAATGTGTCTGGTTATGTGGATCATGCTAACCACACTTGCTGCCATAGATAGTTACTGTAGATGCTGATACAGATTTGTATTCACTTACAACCAAAGCTATAAAGTGGTAACCGAGTAGATTCAAAAGCATGCAGCTTGAAATTTCACGTTAAGTCAATTATTTACTGTATTTCTTGGAGAACTGAATCTGCCATTGCTATTGTGAACAATTAGCACATGCAAAAACAGAATTTAAGTCATTTATTTACCCTATCTGTTGTTTATGCTGTTAGCAGATTGCACATTCAAATACACACTCTTTAATTGGGATATTTACATCCTATGGCTTGGCTTGAGAGATCTAAACTATTTTTATTACATTAATTGCATAACAGATGATATTTAAAAGAGAATGAATCTAGAGAAACAATAACCCATTCATAAACACCATTTAACTGTTTTCCAACTGCAATTACATACACACATTTCATTTTTTTACTGCACTCTTGAGAGATTCATCATCGTTGCTCAAAGTTTTTCCACTTCTCTGTTTTATCTCAGGAGTGCAAGTTTTTATTTCAGCCTTTCCCCCTTTTAATGTTATTGTGCAGGAGAAATGAACACGGTTTCAGAACCGCGAATCTCTTATTCAGTGCTAACAACGAGCAGGATCGTTGACAATCATCACTCCTTCTGTTTTCCACACTGACAAGTTCACACATTCACTTTACGGTCTAGAATGACACTTGTGAAGTAGATTACTGTCAGGGGGATGTGCTGTGTGAAAAGCAATACAACATGGCCATATGGCTGACTGAATTTCTCCACTGTTACACACTGCAGCACTTTCTTTCAAACGTGCCTATTTGCTTTGACAACTAGTGAGAGAATTTTACTTATTTCTTAGATTCATACACAGTACAGTACACAATGCACTGGATACACAGAATATGAAGATGTACTTAAGGTGCTAGACTAGTAAATGTTCAGGCCAAGAAGATGTGTAAACCATATGGTGAATAATGTTGCCTTTTGGGAGGTTCAGTAGCTTTCTGCTTTTACTCTTGCTTTTAATAAATACTCTATACTTTCAGACTGTGAAGATACTAAATAGTAGTTTATCCTTTCACAGGAACAAGTATTACCCAATAACTTTAATGTAATGTGATGCTATTCACTTTAATTGCCCGAGTGGTGTTCCTCTTTTCTTGGCTACAATGAAAAAGACTGTACAAAGATTTGTCTTCTTTCTTGTTGGATTGTTTACATTTACATTTACATTTACAGCATTTGGCAGACGCCCTTATCCAGAGCGACGTACATAAGTGCTTAAATCTCTAACATTGAATACATTAATGCTGGTTCACTAGGTTACATACTTAAGATACCATGAGTTTAAAACATTTGCTCAAAGTTACAATGAAAAAGTGTCAAAGTTTTTTTTTGTTTTTTTTTAATGCAAAGGATAAGGAAAGAAGTGCTAGTTGAAGTGCTTCCTGAATAAGTAGGTCTTCAACCGCCGCTTGAAAATAGCCAGTGACTCGGCTGTCCGGACCTCTATGGGAAGTTCATTCCACCACCTTGGTGCCAGTACAGAGAAGAGTCTTGTAGTATACTTGCCTCTTACCCTGAGAGATGGTGGAACCAGACGAGCAGTGCTGGTAGATCGGAGGTTACGGGGTGGAGTGCGAGGAATGATGAGGGCTTTGAGGTAAGAGGGAGCTGGTCCATTTTTGGCTATGTAGGCCAGCATCAGTGTTTTGAACCGGATGCGTGCAGCTACCGGAAGCCAGTGGAGGGATCGCAGCAGCGGGGTGGTATGCGAGAACTTTGGCAGGTTGAAAACAAGCCGGGCAGCTGCATTTTGGATCATTTGCAGAGGACGGATTGCGTTCATAGGTAGACCTGCCAGCAGTGCATTGCAGTAATCCAGTCTAGAAATGACAAGAGACTGAACAAGTACCTGGGCAGTCTGTGTGGACAAAAATGGCAGAATCCTTCTAATGTTGTACAGAAGAAACCGACATGAGCGAGTCACATTTGCAACATGAGAGGAAAAGGACAGTTGATTGTCCATGGTTACCCCAAGGTTGCGAGCTGTGGCTGAAGGGGAGATCAGATCATTGTGCAAGGATATAGCAAGATCGTGACCTGGGGATGAATCACCTGGGATGAACAGCAGTTCAGTTTTGCTAAGATTGAGCTTTAACTGATGAGCAGTCATCCATGATGAAATTTCTGCCAGACGTGGCATCTGATTGTTAAATGTATTGTTTCTTCTGTGGCAGGGTTATTCTCCCCTGAACTACTATACCTACCTCAGCATGGAATATATACCCTGGGGTCCAGTTAACTGTTATGGAATATATACTGTAAACAAAAAATAATTATGTACTGAAAAGATCACCAAGTATGCTTATTAAATGTGTTTTAATTAATGTGTAAAAATTCAGTGAATCCATTGGATCTAATAGTATTCTAAATTGAACTCCTGGTCAATGCATATAAAAAAAAAATCAATAAAATAAACACAGGAAAAAATCCCCTTTCAATTTGTTTCCCTTCAAATGCTATAAAATACTTTTGTCACCTCTAATCTTAAAGAAAAAGTAAAAGTAACAAAACAAATATGGTGTAAACCAACATTATGCCTTATTTTCCTTCTTTTCTGTGAAGTACATTAATCAGGACTCTATTGACAAAGATAGCAAGACTTAAGAGTAGTACAGTCTGACAATGTGCAACGTGACAACTGATTGACTGAACATATCTTTTAAACAAATCTCCTTGATGAGCTGGAATTAGCTATAGCAAAAGCAGGCTGAGAGACTGAATTTACTACAAAAGCCACTACTGTAAGAGTCACTCCTGAGGCAACTGAACATTTAGACACATACGTTTTCTACACTTTCATGGTCATCAAGTTGGAGTGTCCTGAAAATTCTCAGCAGAGTGCTCCTTCTGGCATTACAGACTGAGAAAATACTGCCACACTTAGAGAACTGGTAACCAACCATTACCAATATAGTGGTGCTGCTTTCTTAAGAGGTAAGCAATCCAGTTTGCTTTTGGGTTACTGCTGGTAGATGATACTGCCCTGTGAATGAACTCTACTTCAGTGCAATGAAGGGTCCTCCTTCCAGCCAATGACACCATTCCTTGAGAGCCAGCTTAGTAGCAAGGGACACTTTGTTGTTGCCTACATTGTCGGTGTGCTGTTGATAGTTTGTTAAAAAAGTAAGCAATGGAAAACTTAACTGGAAGCTTGACTCGTACCATGGTGAAGCAGTGCTTGAGGTAAGTGAACAACATTTCTGCACCAGATGAGATGACATGGAAGACCTGTTCCTTAGCATATATACCCTCAAGTGAGAGTATGTACATATGGAAGGAAAGTAAAACTGACATTCACCTACTGTAAAGTGTCAGTTTTCTAGTATTCTGTGAGAATACTTGTTAAGAAATGCTTAGAGCAGAATTTGGACCAAACCATGTGTCATAAATTCAGTTGAGTGCAAATTTATTTGTATAATTCCAACAGCGATTTCAAGTAAATCCATATTGGACAATTTACAGTAGAAGACAGTGAGCCACAAGTGGGTAATCTGCACAGCAGAGGAAGTGTGTCAGGATTTGGTACAGGCATCATGTCAGGCAGCAATAGTGCTTGTACAGCTTGAAATAATACGAAGAGGTTATTTGGTATGCTCTTGTAAAACCCTACAGTAGTTTGTACATTGTTGGAAAAGGCAACCACGATCTCTGTTAGATGTGGCCAAGCCTTCATAGTGATTGATGGCTGTAGACAAGGAAGTGTTCCACTAATAGTCCTCTGGGGTATATACTGTATGAAAACACTCTTCATGTTGAGCTTGGTGAAGAATTGGGCTCCAAATAATTGGTCCTGTATGGTTGGCATGGGGTAGTGGACCTTTTTAAGATCCAGTACATTCCACAGTCCTACACTCTTTTTGTCTACAAATAAGAAGTCATCAGACCATGTGACATGGAGGTGACACCCCAACTTCTAGATATACCCCAAATTGGTCATCTTTTTGATTGACAGAGTGTAGCTGTCAGATGCCAAATGATTGGTGAATCTAAGCTCCACCTTTCAAAACCTTAAAAATTGAGACCTCTTATTCTTGGATAAAATGGAAGGGAAGAACATAGACAAAAACTGAAAAAATAATGTATAATGATCTCAATGATTGATAATGATTGTTAATGACGTTTGTGAGGAATTATAATTTCTTTTACCTGTCACCTTTCACCTTGCAATTTGTACAGCTTAACCATACACATTCAAAACAGGATTTTTTATAAAACAAAAAATGCCACTACACTGGTGAGAGAAGTGCTGGAAGTGTGTGGACTAATTGTAGTCAGGAGACTTGAAATGAGATAGGCCTTATGTGAGTTTCCCAATGGGGAAGAAGATTGTCTCTACAATCACTTTTAGGATTTGAGTCTCAGTAAAGAAAATGCAGACTGTGCATGTGGACGAAACAGCAGTCTACAATATTAGTGCTCCTTCTGACTACATATTGCTATTATGGGAGTTGACTGTGCATGGTGGACATGATAGAAATATCTGCAAGGTCACAATAGAAATAGACTGGATCTGCACCTGTTGTAAGACCCACACTGACAATGCCACAAGATTGATCATGGATATAATTAGCACTGGAGCATCTACGATGGATTCTGTGATTGTATTAGCAGACTTAACATGATACATCAAAATTTCAACCAATTCTGAACACTGTATAAGGCACTAGTTACATTTTCCTGCAAAAAAAGAGAGTGTATTTGGGTTATTTGGGAGCATCACATACGGTAGAAGCTTCGGTGGGAGATCACTTTAATTTGGTTGGTATCTATCATGAATTTAAACCTAAGATATTAATGGAATGGCAAGCTGTTAGGCTGAAGATTTCAGATTTGATTAAGATGATATAGCAGAGCCAGAAGGTCTACAGTAAGATCTATTTTATTTACAGAAGAATAATTCACACTTTAGTTTACACGTGTTTTGTGCTTTTGGAGAAGGACTAGCCTCATGGTCCTCATCAGTCATTTGCTGTAGGAAGTTCTACAGGAGTACAGAGAAGCTGAGATTCCACTTCATACAAACCATTCTCTATGTTTTCCTTCTTGTAGTTAAGTCGTAATTTACATGACCTATGTACTATGTTTCATCTGCATATTTTTATGAATCTGGTCAAATCAGATCTCACCTGTTAAGTAGGTAAGTACTGTCACTGCAGGTCAGGGCCTCCAGCAGGACTTTCTTCTCTGAAATGGCCATAGAGGAGTGAAACTTCATCCAGATAAACTCCCATACATCTTCATCCATTAGAGAGACACCCGTGCAGTACACAATGTCCCGTACATTTGGGGGAATCCTGCAGCATTGAAGCACTTAGATTAGCATACACAAACCCAGGGGTATAATTAAACTTCATGAACAGCATGTAAAGAGTGTGTACAATTACCTTAGGCACAAAAGAACAATCATTTTGACCGTTATTTTGAAATTTAGTCTAATTATAACGATTTAGCAACTAAATAATGAAGCAATACAGTAATATCTTCAATAGCTATAACTTGATGCCAAAAGAGTATTCACAAGGTTTAGAAGATAAAATTAATCTTGTAATTTCTCATATACACTTAACAAGCTGATCTTACTGTACTGTAAGTAAATAAAAATAGGTATCATATTTATCAACCCAGTCACAATCTCTAACATTAACCTGTTCAGGCACTCGCCCCCTATTTGCAGGTTTTTCGCCTACATGACCTACCCACCAAAAGGTGGTACAGCTCCCACATACTTTGACACAGCCTGGTCTCATTGGAAAGAAGAGATTCTCTAGTTTCAGATACAAGTGTCTGTTTGATTCTAGGCCTTACTGGCACAAAGTTACAGAGGCTAGAATGGAATGTTTTGATTTCTGTCTGAGTTGTTTACCTGATACACTGATTAATCTTATTGCTCTGGAACATGTTAGGAACCAAATAACAATGGAGGGTCATAGCCACCATTTTGGCTTTCACCAAAAAAAAAATTTCAAGTCAAAAGACCCAAAAATGGCTTCAATAAAAATATTTTTCTACGGACATGTCCGTCCGGTCATGTTTTTCTTGTTTACTGTATAACTTTGAATTAAAAGACTGCATGCTCAGTTTAAAAGGCCTAAAACAAACAGAGCCTCTCTGCCTAGAAGTCTGCTGTGAAAAAAGGCCTGTAACCTGACACCCTGAGCTGTGAGAGCGTGAAAAAGTCGAGAATTGCGCAATAAACCCATTGCGCGACTTTTTCTGCGCAGCTCAGGTCTCAGAGACGTGTCATGTTGCATACATTTGGAATCGTCTCCTTATTGGCTAGAGAGCTGTAAAGGTCCCGGATCATTACATTGCTACTGGAGGGAGCAATTGTCAGTCAAAGGGAGGGTTCCCACATAGGATGGAGAGACATCATTGGCTTCTCAGCCGTCTATCTCTGCACTACAAGCGCCGATTGGCTCAAGTGAGGGCTTGTTTGATTCGTTAGACCATGGACTACAAATCTGAAGCAAAAGTGTAGTTTTAGAAGCCTCATGGGAGAAGTGAGAGCCGAAACAACAGACGGAGGTGAACTGCTGTTTCCAGTTTTCGGGTCACAAACGGAATATTTGCGAGGCGACCAAAGCGTTTTGGATTAAAAGGCTTACAGATTCCAGTTCCTTGAACTCTTGGAGATTTTTGTAAAGCATTTGTTTTGGAAAATATTACCCCAGTGAAAAAAGGGAAGCGTCTAAAAGTAAGGGAACAACTGGTCTAGCCCCGCCTAGTTCAGTTCACTACCAATTTTGATTCAAATAGTATGACGGCTATGAATCATATTATGCTTTGTGTGTGGGCTTAACCGTGTTTAACCGTGTAGTTAGAGGATTTAGTGCTTAAAAGCTACAACGAAGTTGCTTCAGACTCATCCCCTAGTGGTCATTTTCCCTGTTGTGCCGTGGACGGCACGGCGAACCCACTGAGAAACATTGTGATTTATCTGATTGCCAACTCATGCCAAATAAGCTTCTGCTGTTCTCTATTTTAAGTCCAGTTACATAGTATAGACACGTGTAAACGTAAAAGTTAAAGAAATCACGATTTCATGATCACGATTTTGTGATCGCAAAAATTAAAGCAGAATCAAGCAACTCCATGATATTCAGAGGAGCTTCCAAAATTCCTGCAGATTTTCTGTAGGTTTCTGCCAAGATTTATTGTGAAAAAGTTTCCACAACACACATTCAGCCAAAGAATTCTTCCATATTCACTTGTGTGTAATGAGCACCACTATCACAGAAAGTATGAGGGTATGATATGGACTTCAGTCTTGATCTTGTATATAACTTTACAAATACTTGCAGTGTTGCTGATTAGCATTAGGTTTATTCTTTATAGCAAATTATTTTTAGCTTCTAGAAGGATTTACTGAAGCATCTTAATCCATTATTGCTCACTAAGTCAGTTCATGTATTGCTTTCCATCTCACCGATAGCAGCCTACAGTTTTTTTTGGAAATCACATGTTATGCTCCCTCTCTCTTGACTTGGCCTAATTTAAGGTGAGGAATCAAACTGCTCTCATGTTTCATGCTTTGTAAAATCCTCAGTAATGATGTAAACTGTGTGGCTGTAGCTTGTTCTCTGTCTTGCTTCTTTACAGTGTATGGGGAACAGAGCATTGTGGGTGATATGGGCTTGAGTAAGTGTAGTGCCACTGTTTGAGAGTTTGACATAACATGTCATGCAGAAAAGTGGAATTATTATTAAAATCTCAAAAAAAATAAATAAAAATTGCTAATAAATATAACACGTTTATTTATTTGTTTGATTAATTATTTCTTTAATTCACATGTTCACATTTTTGACAAATAACAATTTGAGCAACATTTTTCTGAATAGAAATGTGAATCAAATGTCAATTATTAATTATTTATTTAAAATAAGCCATAGGCCTAGTGATCGGTCAAATTATTCTGTAAACTGTATTATTTATTTATTTTTTTTAAATGGGGGGTATATTTTATAAATTCCAGCTCAGTCTCTCCTCACAGAATGGCTAGATTTTATGCGCTTGTAATAATCAGAATGACCATGACAAATGCAGGTATTATTTCTAATGCCAAGAACTGCGAGCGGAAAGACAGCCTGTAGTTAATTAGTGAAAGATTTATGGTGGTTTAATTTTTACAAGTTGTAGAATAATGTAAGGAATACAGAATAAGTCTACTCTGATCTAGTAAGGTCTGTAATAAATAATTCATGTTCATTTGCTTCTTATTTTCTTGATGAAACTTTAAATGTGGTTAATCAGAGCCTTCAAAATTGACCCTTTATTCTGTTTCTGATTGCATACTTTATTATTTTATTTTAAAATGTATGAATAATACATTACTTATCAGTATGCATATAATATAATAGCACAAATAGCCATATTAATAATTATACTGATAACAAAAGCACAGAAGAATAATAGCTTAAAGTAAACTTTTACAATCGAATTAAACAGGATTTCCTGAGGTTTCTTTGAATTGTTTAAAATTCTCGATATATATTTTAAATTTGTCCTTCAGTCTACTCTATGGAGAAACACGGCAGGTAATTGTGCATGATTTCATTTATACATTTCTGATGTTATTACTACAGCTGTAACATTTTGTACTGTAGTTTAAATATAGACACTGATACTGCTGCAGAATGAAACTGAACACGAAAGCTCCATTAGAAACGGATTTATAGAGAAATGGACAGATGTCATAAACAAGCCTCTCTGGAGGACTGAACAGATCAAAGGAAGAATTGTGCTCCCACATCAGGAAATAAAGCTTTTCTGAGAAATGGCCTCAGGGGACTTTGGCCTCAGTACAATAAAACAGCTACACGAGAGCTCATACGAGGATTGGCCTCGTGTGAAAGTTAAGACATGTTCCGAGTTCATGTAGCAATTTCAGTGTTTTGGAAAATAATATTTCCACAAGGACTGCTGGATATCTTATGGGCTTTGTTGAGTTTTTAGATCAGTTAACACTTTCTACTAGAGGTCTTCTCGGGTCTAAAGAAATGTACCCGACCCGAAGTGACCCGAATCACTTTTTACCCGAACCCGACGTGCATAATTTTTATTTATTTATTTTTTTTTAAAGAAAGACAAGACCCGAGACAAACCCGAAAAAAATTAGACCCGAGTCCGACTCGACCCGGCGGCAATTTTTTTTTAACCCGACTGGATCCGGATGTTGCATAATTCTACACTAAAGTAACCGCTACAGAGTGGATTCAAAATTGATACACAGGTCTGTTTCAACGAAAATGAGCTTACCGCCAGCCACACGTCGCCAGCCACATGTCGCAAGCGGTCTTGGCAAACAGAGGAGAGGTTGGAAAAGGACTCGAGTCGATGCACACACACAAGATACAGTAGTTCGGGTCTTCTCGGGTCCGTTCGGTAAAAACACATTCATTTTAAATTACCCGAAACCCGATGCCGCTATTATTTGACCCGACCCGTGTCTGAGGCACACATGAAACTTTTAGACCTGAACCCGCTCGGGTCTCGGGTAGAACCACGGGTTTTCGGATATAAGTGGACCCGTGAAGACCTCTAGTTTCTACCAATACACTGCTGTTCCATTTCACCGGTGGTATGGAAATCGATGTATCGGATATTTTCAACAGTTATTAAAAAGACACTGTTGGCTTTCATTGTGAGACATTCGACCTTTTTTGGTATAACCTTAAACAGAATAATTGACACTAACTTGGAGAAACATGAAATAAGTACTTGGGGCATTCTCAGTGAGTAGAAATAGGTTCAGTATCATCATTTACTTTTGTACAAGATGAAACATGATAGCTTGACGATATCATGTGAACTTATTTCTTATTTTGAACTGTAATTGTCATGAAACGTTTTAAAAAATGAACTCAAGGTCATAAGTTCATAAGTAAAAGACTTAAAGTAACCTATTTACTTTTCTACGAATATAACAAAGTGACATAACAAAGAAATTCAATGACACAGCAAAACAGGAGCAGATTTGTGTGGAGATCTTGTACACCAAGGATGGATGACGTTGGCGTCAATATCACTTCGTAGTGTGATATGGGTTTGAAAGAGCAGCTGTATAAAAATGCGGTGTCACTGTTAACACTGTCATTTACCCACAATATATCATGCTGAAATATGAGTCTTAGGCATTACTATTAAAAACACTATACTGATATACGCAGTATTCCTTTATAGTGATTTTTTTGCCTAATCAGCATTAATCTAAAAGAGCAAATACTTATGGATGAGAGTGAGCCATATGCCAAACTTTGATAAGAGATTGAACAGAATTAACAGTTAATTCTTTTATTTAACAGACATTATTCATTCATTTTCTACCGCTTATCCGAACTTCTCGGGTCACGGGGAGCCTGTGCCTATCTCAGGCGTCATCGGCCATCAAGGCAGGATACACCCTGGACGGAGTGCCAACCCATCACAGGGCACACACACACTCTCATTCTCACACACACACTCACACACTACGGACTATTTTCCAGAGATGCCAATCAAGCTACCATGCATGTCTTTGGACCGGGGGAAGAAACCGGAGTACCCGGAGGAAACCCCAGAGGCACGGGGAGAACATGCAAACTCCACACACACAAGGCGGAGGCGGGAATCGAACCCCCAACCCTGGAGGTATGAGGCAAACATGCTAACCACTAAGCCACCGTGCCTTCTACAGACATTATTGTATTCATTATTTCAGCTATTCTAAACAGACACTCAGTAGATACCTCGAGTTGTGTACACAATTATCTCCTAGTGTGCTATATAAATAAAATGGTTATAAAATGCAACATAAAATGATAGAGTCAAGTGCTATTTTAGAATTAGCTGGGTGACAGCAATACTTATCCAATTTAACCAAATGTGCTATGATTAATCTATATGGCAGTAATCTGATTATAGTTTACAATTAGGATTATTTATGCAGCTATCTATGGCAAACGTTTTTCATTTTTAACTGTATCTTGCTTTTAAAGTGCTAATAAACTTGTAAGTGTGTGCAGGTTTTTTAGGGTGGTTGTGTTGATGCTATTGAAAATCCTTGACTCTGACACTTCTACTCAAGAAAAATCTGTAAACTTGGAGGTGTGAACGGTATAGATGTAATGTGCAAGGTTTAAATAGTAAAACCAAGCTGCCACTGTGAGGCTAAGTCGAAGTTTCTTTAGATAAAAGCATCAGCCTATTGTGGCACATGAGAGTGACATGATGAGTAATGGCATTAATTAAATTGTCATTAACAGTCTGTAGTTTTTCTTCAATTTTTAAAAATCATTTAGAGGCATTTTGTAAACAAGAACTTGTGTCTTTTATGCTTTCTTTAGAGTTATGTTGCATCACGATGCTTTATGAAGTCTCGTTCACTCCGAGAGCTGCGATCAGGACAAAGCCAAAGACACACTTATCCCTTATCCTTTATTCTTATGTCTTGTATCACTTGCTATAAAGGAAATAATAATAATAATAATACTAATACTAATAATAATAATAATAATAATAATAATAATAATAATAATAATAATAGGGCCAGGTCAAAGGGGAAAAATTATTTGGTAGAATTGTTTAAAACACACACACACATACACACCCAAAGACACAAAACATATACACACACCAACACACAAACAAACACACACACAAAGACACAAAACATACACACACACACACACACACACACACACACACACACACACACACAAAACATACACACACACACAAAACATACACACACAAAGACACAAAACACACACACACCAACACACACACACACACGCAGCAGCTGCTTGTACATTTCATAAGCTCTATTTTCCCAATTAGATGGTACTTATGGCATCTTGTGTTTGCTTGAGGATCACTGCCCTGTATGCGAGGCTGTTTGGGGACAAAAGCTATTAGATGAGCAAATAGGTGTTGCTGTGCTTGGCAGACAGTGGGTACACACCGAGGGCTGGCGTGATTCATGTGCAATATATTGATCAGATGTCAAATTATCAACACAACCAATGTCACAGTGTCAGTCCCAGTACACAGCGTCTCACACTTACACTCAGTTGCCACCTTTACACACAGAACGTACTTTTCACTTTTGATTTCTGTCAAAATCACACACCACCATTACTACAATACTGACTCCACACTGTTTCATCCAGATATTTATTTCATAGGGATTAATTACAGTAATTAAAATGCTAATTAATTTGTTGAGACGTGTGTTTCAGGGTTTCTATATAGTGATAAAAAGCATCTGCTGCACTGTGTGTAATCATCTTTTTATATGTTGGTATGGACCAAGTAAAATCTGTCTGTCTTTATATTTACTTCCTTGTTTGTTTGCATTCTCTTTTTCCTTTTTTTTATATAGAAAACTGTAGTAATTTTTAATATTTGAAAAAAACTAAAAGATATTCCCTGATGTTACTGATATTATAGTTAGGTTCAAGCGTGACATTAATTAGCTTTATTAGTAATTATGTGAATATGTGTGTGTGAGTCTGAGTGTGTTTGTGTGTCTGTGTCTGTGTGTGAGTGTGTGAGAGTGTGAGTGTGTCACTGTGTGTTTGTGTGAGTGTGTTTGTGTGAGTGTGTGTGTGTCTGTGTGAGTGAGAGTGTGAGAGTGTTTGTGTGTGTGTGTGTTTTACCTGTTCTTGTTACTCGATATCCACTCGGACACAAGGGACACAGCCTGCCGGTGGCAGTGTTTATTCCCAAAACTGCAGGCCAACATAATCACCGCTCTTTGTAGCTCTCTGGTTGGGGTAGCGAAGGAACATAGAAGAAAGGACAGACAAGTGGAGAGGGAATAATATATGGTGAGACAGGGTAAGATTTAGAGAATGGAAGAAGAATGGAAAAAAAAAGTAAGATGCCATATGAGGGATAGTGATGAAGTAAATGGGAGAGTAGTACAGAGGGAATAAGGGAGAGGAAGTAAATGGGGCAGGGATATGGGAGTGAGGACATGAATAGCGAGAGAGGGAATAACGCAGAGTGCAAATAAGAGTGGTATAGAAAAAAAAAGGTGAAGAAATGGTCATGAAATATAAGATGGAATAAGAAAGAGAAAGAGGTAGTATAATAAGGGAGGCAAAGTGATAGCAAGAAAGTGAATGAGGGAAAGAGGGAGTATAGAAGTATAAAGGAATTTTTTGGTAGTGGTAGTGTGGATAGAAAGCATATAAGACATGAATGTATTAATGAATGAATTAATTGGAAAAATGGAAACCGTGAACATGTACAAAAGGCTTAGGGTCATCAGGCACGAACAAATAATTTGCACTAAACACAAGACACACGAGGCTTTAATTGACTAATCAAAGGAAAAACTCAAAGCTAAGACCAAATGTGAGTCATTAGGACATCACAAGGGTAATCAAAACAAAACCCTGTGGCAATGTCAACAAACACATGAAAACACCTAGCATGTGCTGCGCGGTTTGGCTCATAGCACCCAACGGTGACGCTAATGATCTGTTAATTAGAACAACTGGCCAATCAAAAGCTTCTAAATGTCTTGAGAGATTTCAAGAATCTTCCAGTCAACTTGGTATGTAAAACCTTTGACTCAGTAAAATTCTAATATATACTGAGCTAAAATAGAGCTGGAATAAATCTGTCTTTTATATATAGGGAAAAAGTTTTGGCTCCTTAACTGTGAATCCCAGATGGAGATTGTCTTCACTGTGTGTCTGTGTTTAGAGCAGTGAAAGTCTTAGCACTTACTCAGTCTGATAGGTGGCCTGCAGGAAGGAGCCGTCTGCATTCATACTTGGCCAGCCCAACTTATGATACTTCAGCTCAACCTGCCTCAACACATAGCTCTGAACATACAGGATAAAAAAGAAGGAGAGATGGACGAGATAAGCAAGCGAAGAAGGAAGGGATAGAGAGAACAAATCACAGAGAGTGAGGGGGAGAGGAGAAAGACTGTTAAGTAGATAATACACATATGCACTTTATGATTGTGTTCACGTGTGTGTGTGTGTGTGTGTGTGTGTGCATGTGTGTGTGTTTCCACCTGCAGTTAACGTGGCTTGTTATGCTTCCTTACTGACATCAGAATCCAAATACTATAAGATCATGCTTTGCTCACAGATACACAGTACATATCTAGTAACTCATTAGAGGAAGAAAGAGTATTCAGAGGAACAGACGACAGGAAATGATGTCTAATCTGGTTTGGTTTAACAATTCCTTCTACCATCCCTGTGTCTGCTTCTTGGTGAAACAGCTCTGTGCTGACATGTCCTACAATTTGCTGTTACTCTCAGGCTCTTTACTGATTCCAGATCATTGTTGAAAGCTCAAAGGGACTGAAAAAAAGCTTTGAATTAAATTCATTAAAATGCATATCTTGGTTCCACATAATTGAATTGAGTAGCAATAAAACAATAAGCTTTCATACATCTAACATTATTTGAGCGTGTATTTGTAAAGACACGAATAAAACGAAACGGTTCGCAACAGACTCATTAGCATTGTACTAATATGCATAGCTTAAGCCCCTGAATGTAATACTATAGTCATATATCCCATCATCCTCTTGGGTTTTCTCAATGTAACCAGTTTATGTTGTGACTATGTGATCACGATCACTCCATATCATCCGATATAGTAATTCAAAAACTTGTTTAAATTAAGTTTAGTAAAAAATAATGTAGTTACTTATTTATTTATTTATTTTTGATAAACTTCGTATTTCTATGTAAACTATACATCGTATTTTTTTTTTTTAATCTGACCGACCACGTAATCCCTTTTCTCATTGTACAGATGTGAATTAAACAAATAATATTTTTTCTCGTATTGTGTTCAGTCCTGAAGGCTCAGTGGGACCAACAGAGTTTAAACTCCACTACCGATGTTGATCCCCAGGTCATTGGAGAAGTTCCACAAGAGCTAACGGAGATTCACTTACGCTAAAGATGCTGTAGTCCTTGGTGCGGTCAAGCAGCTTGTCAAGCTGGTACAGTGCACGGCTGGCAGCGTGCCAGGGCAGAAACTCATCCTCCTCCGACAGGTAACAGATGATCTGCAGAGGGATGCTCTGTGGGAGATAGCCAGCCCTGCAGAGACACCCAAAATGAGAGAGACTGGTGTAGAGAAATTGATATTCTGAGAGAGAAACGTGTAAAAAAAAAAAAAAGAGAACAGTTGAGAGACAATTGTAGATGTAAAAAGAAAGGGAAAAAAAAAGATAAATAAGAGCAAAGTGATCCAAACTTGTGGCTATCCGTGAACACAAGCTGACAGCAATGTGCCAAAGTGACATCTTTGCTTAAAGTGAAAGAACAATACAAGTTTGTGTTGTCAGTATATACTGTAGATCATAACACTATTTGAGGGAGGTTTGCCAACATGGATAAAGCTTTCCACAAAAAAAAAAAAGTCTCCTGAACACACATTCTGCTCTTCTAATGCTGCAGTCCTCTTTATGCTGTATAAATCCATAAACTTGGATCAGACGCTTGGAGGATAAAAGGCACTGGCACTAGAAGAGAAGTTCAAACCCAATCCACTGTCATCAAGAGCAACATATCAAACACAAGGTATGATTCCAGAGGCTTTTTGAAGCAAATATGACTCGGTATTTTATCACAAAGATTAGTCACTACACCACTTCCATCCATTTCAGCCCCAACTCTCCATAGCCTGGGGCTTTTCAGAGGCTTCTAACACCATCTGAGGAGAAAGCAGGAGTCCATGTAGCAAATAATAGAGAAAGGCTTCAAACAAGCTCAATGGAACAGACTAAGGACATTTTTCCCCACTATTTGGCCACCCACAAAGAAGCACTGTCTTGAATTACAATCAGATCCACACGTTTGTGTCGGCGGTTTTCTAGGAAAAAAAAAAAGAAATCTGATTTCTGGAACTTACTGTACTATTAGGCGTAAACATTTCTAATTAAAAAAACAAACAAGAACAAATCTATCGCATGTCTCTTTTGCATATTTTAGCGCATGCGCCCACCTCCATTTGTTTAATCTGAACTTTATCATTCAATGCTTCTCTGTGTATTTAGTTTCTGTCTGAAAAACACAATCGATAACGTGTAATTATTGATTTACAGTAGCTGAGTGATAAATGAGCTTTTAATATTGTAAGCACTTTCGGTGGATGTGAGACAGGAGGACGGTGTGGAGAGAACAGCACAAAATGCTAAACATCCCACAAGGCAAATAAATCCTGCTGCCCTTACGCATTAATTACCCGCACCGCCTAATTACGCAATAGATTTTAAAGACAGCTGACAAAACACAATTACATCAGGCCTTAATCACTCATGTGTTATTAAAAGGCAAGCAAAAGCTCATCTGCATAATGGGCATAATGCTTGGTACTTTGATGCTCCTTCACCCCTCATGTTCACTTAGAGGCAGCAGTAGAAGAACACATTGCAGAGGCAGATTCTCAAACCATGTGCTTTTCTTTCCCCAGATGGCTATCTCGTTAAGAAAATAGCAGATTATCATTGAATTTTAGGCACAATAAAGCAATGAGTACAGCAATTAAAAGCATATTGTGGGCCAAAACAGGTCTAACTGGACACGTTTAAGGTTTTAAATTTGCTCCAAAAAAACAATGTATTTTATTTTATTATTTTTTTTTTACTTTTAACAAACCCTAACATTTTTATGGCTAGATTAAAGTTTATACAGTAGATGTGTTCTGATAGCTAGATTGAAATCTGGGCCTAATTAGTCGAGTTGTGTACAAAGGGATTTATTTGGTAATTGTTCTAAAAAGAGCATTTAAACTACAAATTTTGATCATAAATGAATGAAAATGTATTTTAAAAAAGGCCCATTTTTTATTTATAATCAGTTTGAAAAAGAATTTAAAGGATGATATACAAATTAAATCATTGAAATTAATTCATCAATTGTTGGAACGTTTGGACATCTTTGTTGTACTTAAAAATGTTAATGTAAAATCAAGCATTTGTTACTGAGCGAAAAAAATACAATAGAAATTAAAAAAACAAAACGGTTTAATTCACTATACTTTATTTTAATCAAATATAAATTCAGTTGAATTTAGGATAGTCACTTAAAACAACATAGGAAAGGCTGCTTAATGAAAAATAAAGCTGATATTTCTTTACACAATTGAGTTAGATTCACTTAAAATGTTCAATGTAATTTGTTCAGTTAATGATTATTTTAAGTTAAATGCACTTATAAGGGTTTTACAGTGTACTCGTGGTCCAGAGTGTGTGGAAATTCGCACATAAGCAGACAATCTGATAGAAACCTTGACTGATGGGCTTCAAATATTATAATTTGCGATAAGTTAAAGCACTTTTTGAGAATATACAAATTAGGCTGTCGAGGTTAATTCTAAATATTTATTTCAATTACACACAAATCCATAGAAACATGAATCCTTAATTTAAGACATAAAAGACCTTTTAGTCATTTAATTAAGAAGAATCGCAGTGGATCAGATGGTGTCTAAGATCACACGTGCTCTTCACTTCACCTAATTCACAGCTAAAAAAAAAAAAAACGTTATTTAATTTAATACATCATCTCCTGCACCACCACACTGAGCACTGGAGCCCCTCAGGGCGGCATCCTCAGTCCACTGCTGTTCGCTCCAGATTTCTTGATGTTCATCTAGCGGAGAACTTCACGTGGTCACTCAACACCAGCTCCATCACCAGGAAAGCCCAGCAGTGTCTTTACTTCTTACGAAGGCTGAGAAAGGCACATCTCCCTCCCCCATCCTGACCATGTTCTACAGAGGGACCATTGAGAGCATTCTGAGCAGCTGCATTACTGTCTGCTTTGGAAACTGCACCATCTCGGATCACGAGACCCTGCAGTGGATAGTGAGGACAGCTAAGAAGATCATTGGAGTCTCTCTTCCCTCTATCATGAACATTCACACCACACACTGCATCCGCAAAGCCAACAGCATTGTGTATGACCCCACACACCCCTCACACACACTCTTCACCCTCCTGCCCTCTGGAAAAAGTACTGAAGCAGTCAGCCCTCACAATCAGGCTGCACAGATGCATTTTATGTATCTTACTGTAACTTACTAAGTCCTTATAGCTCTGTCTTTGTTTTATGTAGCACCCTGGTCCTGGAGAAACGTTGTCTCATTTCACTGTGTACTGTGACAGCTATATATGGTATAAAAGCTTCTTGACTTGACTTGACTCTTGACTTTAATTTTATGAAGCTCCATAAGATGTCAACAAGATAAGACCAAACATATTTCCAAATCCTAATAAAAAGAGCTAGATCAATATATTGCAATGATCATCTGACTCTTCTAAAGTGTCTTGGATTTGTAAAATTATTTAGAAGTTCTATAGAGTAATAACACAGGGCGATAGAGGTGGTGAGTTGAAGCATTGTGTAAGGAGTGATTATTCTCACCTGTGTTATTACCAGCAACCTACTTTGGTGGCTATTTTTATTTCCTTTCAGTTGGAAAACCAGAAAAAGAAGCACTTGGCAGAGCTAAAGCAAAAAACTCGCACATAGACATACATGCAACATGCTGTGTTTGGTCTTTCAGCTTTGTCCTGCATTAATTGTGAAATCTAATCCTGCATAAGTCTCATTTGGCATGTAGTGAGTCGGAAGGTCTTGTCCATGATCCCTCAACTGAACCTACACCTTAACCATCAGCACAATTCCTACAATCTCCACTGATCTGTGCAGTAAGGCTTCCTTCTCTGTCTGGAACCTCACAGATCAGGACTTCATCACAATGCAGATATAAAGCTCTGCTACATACTGTAAGTGATCTAAAACTAAAGAAATATTGTCCTGCACTGTCCTGTCGGCCAAATCAAGATGTTGGTAAACTCTTAGCCAAAAGGGCTGAGTGGAGTATTTTAAGTATAAGGGGTATACATACTTATACAACTAAGTTATTGTATTTTTAAATGTATTTTGGTTTACTGCATTCGTAAGTAGGGTGTGTAGATTTTTTTTTATCTACTGTAAAAGTAGTATGATAGAGTTCATCATGGCTCAGTGCTCGACTACACGATTGCTTCCCTGATGAACTGTGTTTAGTAATGTGAATGAGCTGTGAACAAGTGAAAACGCACGAGTCTCTCAATTACTGATTGATGAACAGTGAAGCTGGGCTGCAGAGTCGGGAGGAAAGAAGATACTGTACGTGCATCTGTCAGAGTTCCAGTTTGGAAAAGGACTTGTTGGAACAAATGTTTCTCAAAATAGAAATTTAAAATGATCTCACTGATCAATTTTCTTCGAAATCTTATTTAGTTGTTTGTGTTAGGCAAAAATGTTGGATTTTATTCAGGGCTTTGAAAATACACTAAGTCACATTTTAATGTAAAGGTTGCAAAATAGTCTTTTTGATGGCTGATGTTTACTGCTGCTGTCGTATTGCACAACATTTCAAGAAGATACCATTTCAAGCAGAAAAGGTACAGTACATCTCTTGTATAAGTATTTGTTCACCGAAAAGCATGAAATCATCTGTTAAAACGTTGCCGTATGTACCATGTTTTGATCTTGACTGTCTGTCATAAAAAACTAGAATTAAAAAAAAAGAAAGAATAACAAATATACAAAAAAAAAACAAAAAAAAAACCTATGAATAGAATTTCAGTATGATTATACTAAAAACAGAATGAACTATACAGGTGGGAAAGGAAAGAGAGCAGAAATACATAGAAGAGTGAGACTTTTATAAATAAAGTGCAGATATGTGCAATTATAGTGTACATCATGTGGTAGAGGTTGTGGAGGTGTTGTACTGTCCGAGGGCATGAATGGCCTGTAGGAAAAAGCAGCTCCTTATTCTCTCTGTGTTTCCTTTCATGGAGCGTAATCTGCCTCTTCTCCATTTCATGAATATGCAAAAACACCGTTTGTCACACACCTTTTATTGTATTTTTGTGTGTATTTAAAATACGGTGTTTTAGCCGGTCGACACAGTTAGTTACTAACCTAAAGAACTGAGGATCTTTTTTTTTTCAACAAATTCCATTCATTTCATATTAGAAATAAATCCATTTGTATTCAGTATTATAAATAAGGCTCAGTGTATTTAACAAAATTAAAATACAGCTAAACCAGCCTTAACATTTATAAATTCTCTCAATTAATCATCATAATTAATCATATTCATTCACAAGCAATTATGGACTGTTCCACATGACTTTAACTCAATATGGAAAGAAGCTCTACCAGTCACAAGGGGATTAGTAGCAACTGTGGAATAAAGCCTTTAAGTATTGATGTGTTTTTGTTTGTTTGTTTAATTGTTTTGTAATGCGCTTCATTACCCACATTTCTAGGTATGGAGACGTGTTCGTGGAGACAAATTTCCCTATTTTTTGATCTGATGTATTTCAATAGGAAGCATCTTTCGTGTCTGCATCACGTTTTTCTTTCTGCCACTCGGAAGCATTGTTTTTGCTCATTTGTTATTCATTTTTAAACTTTAAAGTTTTTCCATCTATTTAGTGTGTCAAATCGGACAGGATTAAAGTAAATACTACGTATGCTACGAACGTAAAAAAAACAACAAAAAATGTGTACCAAAAGTTATGCCAAAATCACTACATTACCCATCAGCCCCAGCACATCGTGTGTAAATATCACATAACCCAGTGAACACTTACACCCGTTCTATGTTAAGAGCCGATATACTGTATTGATAAAGTGGTGAATTCATTGCAGCTGTGCAACAATTATAATCAAATGACAGAATGAGTAGATTATAGAATACAGACAGACTGTCACTCCAATGCTGGCTTCAGTACCCAACTACAAGTCCCAGAATATTATTATGTGGCTTACAAACATGGCTTCCTACACCACCCAGCAATACACACTCACATTCACCATTATTAGCATTCTGATTGCACAAACCTGGACTATATTACACTTGCAACCACACTCACGGTCTATAAGGACTCTCAGTTCAAGTGCACATTTGCAAAGTAGACACTTAATGTTAAGTACATGTCATTGCTGAATCTTTTGTAGCTTGCTATCATGTATATCTCCGCAATTGAGGTTGTTTTTCTGATTTATTCATTTTTTATTATTTTTTTGCCCATAGTCTTGCCTGGTTCATGATGTTTGCTGACTGTCTGACCGTTGCCTGGTCTATTATTATGACTTTTCCTAACACAATAGATTTATCTGTATGCATCTTATATAAAATTTCAATTACCTTCGGTTCCTACTGCAAGACACACAAATATAAACAATGCTGCTGGAGCAACACTAATTCAAAATGGGTGTTCATCACTACACTGAATGCAAGCAGCCCATGGCCTTGGGAGATTTGAAAAGGGCTAGTTTGTATGTACTTTGTATGCTGCAGCATTAAAATTTCCCTTCACTGGAACTAAGAGACCTGTTCCAGTATGACTCCAGCGCCTGAGCTCCATGAAGACATGGTGTGTTGAGGTTGGAGTAGAAGAACTCGAGTGTCCTGCACAGAGCCCTGACTCTGACTCACCCCCCCTTTGGGATGAACTGGAAGACTGACTGAACCCCAGACCTCCTCACTCTTACAACATAAGTGTCTGATCTCACTAAAGGTTTTGTACAGTAGCTAAATGATCACTAATCCCCACAGACACACTCCAACATCTAGTGGAAAACCTTTAAAGAAACATGTACAGTATAGGTGTGATGATCATATGTCTACAAACTTTTGGACGTTTGTGCATTCTGCATACCTATCAGCATACATTTCTGATAAATTACCATGTACAAGAAGAGTTGGACATGATATTGGTCTAGTAAGCTTCTTTTTTTTTGTCTGGCCCCTTTGACATTACATTAAATGTGCTGCCACCCTGTTAATGAAATAAATGTGGCCTGTTACTTAAAATGGGTTTGACAGTTTTGTGTAAATCATCTATACAAGGCACAATTATATGATATCCTGTGAAAGAGGTTTGACTCCACAGTGGAGGAAGTGATCTCTCTATTACATCATACATCCCTCTCAGCTTTCGTACTCAGCATGGAGCCTTAGGAGAATGGGGCAAACAACTGAGCTGTACTGGATGCTTTCACAGAGATGCTGTTTGTGGAAGGTAAAGAGAAAAAAGGGAGGGAGAGGGAAGGAGAGAGAGGAGGCATGACCAGAGGAATGCATAACACTCTTCTGTTCCTCCTATTATCTTTCAGCACAGCTTCGCTTTGGGCCGTGTTTTGACACAGCGCCAACATCTGCTTTCGTTCAAGCAGACTGCGAATGGGCAAAGAAGCTTCCGTTATTTCTGAACCAGCTTTACGTCCAATGTGGCTGATGCTTCATTGTCTGAGAAACTATTCTCCATTAAAAACCCACCTGGCCAGGTTGAAGACGTCGTCAATCAGACCAGCACGATTGCCTACAGAGATGATCTACAATCAGGGAGGAAATAGAGACAAAGTTGTAGTGGAGTGTAATACAGAACACGGCGAAGGCAGGGTAATAGAGGGATTCTAAAGTTGAGAGGCAGACTAAAAGCAGAATTTGATGAAATAAAGCAGTAAGAGAGTAATGAGGTAGCTGCATACTGTAGGGTTGATCATCAGCTGCTGGATAAGGAGCCTCCAGTTGTGAAGGTCATAGTTCACCCTGAAGTAGCCTGTTTGATTGATGTTTCCCAGCAACCACGTCTTTTCATCTACATGGCCCACATGGTGCGTCTCTATAAATATACATGGAGAAATAGTAAGGTGATAATGCATTAAAGCAAAGTCTAACATCATTAAAACATCCACATTTTATTCCTTTTCCCAAAACAGATGCACTTAGAGGTTGGGTGATGAATGGTTGCTACTAATGGGAATGTCTATATTCACTCAGGCTTTTTATTGTGGAAATTGTGCCCTGACTGTTATAGTCGCTAATGAATTTGCTGAAATCTTCCACAGCGCAAATGAATTTTTTGCTGAAACAGATGAGACTGTCCAATGGCAACAATACACTGTATGCTTCAATGGTTCTCATAAGCAAATACTTCACATGCTCTCAAATGAATGTGTCACCCATACTGTTTTCAGTATGCCGACTCGATTATAAAGAAATTCTTCTATATTCCTTTTTGTTTCAGTTACTATGCGGTATCATGTATACATTTATCCTGTTCTGTAAGGGGCCTTGCTTTGTCTTTCCTTTCCTCCGAATTCTGTTTCAGTTCAATCCTTAGCATTTACCTTGCAGTTTTATGCATGTAAGTCTATAACAAATCTCTGTCTGGTTTTCTGTTGGATTTGAAGCATCTTTGTGATACACAGTCATCTCTCTTTTAATAGCAAATGAGCTATTTGCATGTAGTCTTAGTAAAGTATGCAAGGAAGCCAATATTGGACCTTTACAATGCTTTTGTTTGTGGAGTAAGAGTGGAGCAACTGGCTAATTCTGATTGGCTAATTGGTACCCAAGGCCACATCTATCCACACTTGCATCTTTTTGCACCTGTCAGTGGCAAGAAATGAAAAGAACAATGAAACCAAGCTAAAGATGCTAAAGATCTGTTAAAACATTTTCCTTTAGAATAAGATTTTGTCTAAGGATTTAATAAACCAGTTTCCAGTTCATCATTTGGAGGTTAGCTGCATTGAGTTACACATGAATAATACCTCAGCCTTCAACATACCTTCAACAGGAAACTTCAGTAAGTAAAGTCAATACCTAAATTGAATTCAATATCAGTGTAACCAGCTCCAAGGATAAGGTTCTAGATGCGAGTTATTGCTGAAGCAAGACATGGTCTATAAATTATCCATATCACATGAGTGGAAAGGGGCTAAAGGGAATAAACAGCTGACACATAATTATTCTTCATGTAGTGAACATGAAAAATTGGACCTTTGCAATGGCACCAAAAGAAATGTTATGTTGAAAAATTACTGGGGAGAAAAAAAAACAACAACAAATGGGGGCACGATGGCCTGGTGCTTAGCACATTTGCCTCACACCTCCCAGGTTGGGGGTTGGATTCCTGCTTCGACTGTGGGGGCACGTGTGTGTGGAGTTTGCATGTTCTCCTTGTGCTTGGGGTTTCCTTCGGGTTCTCAGGTTTCCTGTTCGAGTCTAAAGACATGCATTGTATACTGACTGACAGCTCTAAATTGTCTGTAGTGTGAGTGTGTGTGTGTGTGTGTGTGTGCAATTGTGCCCTGCAATTGACTGGCACTGGTTGTACCCTGCATTAAGCCCTGAAACTCCTGGGATTGGCTCCAGGCTCCCTGTGATCCAGTAGGATAAATGGCGTAATGGATGGATGGATGGATGGATGGATGGATGGATGGAAAAAACTTGAGAACAACACTTAAGAACACTTTCTGTGATGACCGTGCTTTCACTGGTATGACTTTTATTCTCGATGATAAGGGTTCAGTTAAAATGTTACGGTAAATAAATAGTGGTGTTTTGAGAGGTGGGAATTTTGCTGAAACCTGGCAACACTCCCTATAAGCTTCTGTGAACTGTTCTTTAAAGTTCAACATTACAGCAAAAAACCTTCACAATTTATTTATTTATTTATTATTATTATTTTACCTGCAGGAATCATATACCCACATCCCTTCTGTAGCTTTGATGCCAACATTTTTTGTTTTGTTTTGTTTTGCTTGGTTGCATCTCAGTCCCTGAAGTTGGCAATCTTTACACTTTGAATATCATGCCTACATTTGTATTTGTTTATGATGCATCATCTCACTTTAACATTAGATGGTAAGGGTTCAGCTAAAAATAATAACAAACTGGACCTTTACTGAATCACAGTACTAGAATGGATTAGATAACCTTCTACCCTTAACTCAGACTGCCAAACTATTAGTATATATTTTCTTTCTTTTTATGCTTCATTATTACTATGCACCAGTACACCAAGACAAACTTCTGGTACATTAAAACCCATGGTTCATGGAAATAAAGGTGACTGATTATAAACCCAGTATCTGTCAGTGACTTTGAAAGCATGGCTAGTAAATGTTATGTTTTTCTGGACAATTCTGATTGTGCTGCATCTCTGAAGAACTTGCCTGTCTTTTTAGAGACCCATATGACCGTCTCAGATGATATGTGACTGGTGTTTCCCACTGCTAGGGTCAATGGGATCTGCCACTGGAAACTAAGAGAAACAGAGAGGTAGAGGAAGTATATGTCAGTGTTATTCCTGAGAATAGATTTATCAATAACAAAGACAGAAGTTGGAGAAAAAAGGAATACAGACTGCTCTCAGGTAGATCTTTAGTCATCACACAGTAGAGATCTTTAAGCATGGCACAAATAATTTAACAAGACAGTGTGTAACATTCATGTCCGTAATCAATGCCTGGTCATGAAGCAGTTCTGCTTTGTCGCATGCATCTCAAGCCTATCACATCCTTTGACATCCTTTGCCTGACGGTTGTTACAGTATGCACACGTACTGTATATTCTGTCAAAACGGCAAGCACTCAGATAGTCATGGTCTGCTGCCTGCCAATGCTAATTACCTCAAACAAAAAGACCCACCACAGAGTAATTAATGCCATTACAGCACAGTAAACGTCCTGCAGAGCCTAACAACATGCAGCTTTTTATCTGTCTGAATAAAGACCTTTCGTTATGTAATTACCCCGTTCATGTACAGTAGGTATGAGAACATATTAGGATCAAGCTTAAATCTTAGTTTAAAAATAATATTAGCCTTGTCTGACAAATCACCCAAAAATCAAAATGTTAAGTAATATAAAAAATAAAATAACATTTTTGGGAGTAACGAAAGTGCCTACTGTAATAAAACCATCGTCCATTGTAATCTAGGATTCAGCGGGACAGCTTCTGTGAGCTGTTCTTCAGTTTAACATTAAAGTCAAATCCTTGCACAGCTTTTATTGTTTTGTTGTCCTTTAGGATTCATATGCATGCATACGTTGAGTCTAGCTTTAATACATGTATTAACTATTTTAACTGTTTCTTTAGTCCCTTCAAAAAAATGTAATTTTAAAATAAAAAAAAGAACAAATACTTTTGTTTTTCATGCCAATATTCATAATTTTTTAAGATAAACTATCAGTTCAATTTAAATATTGGATACCTATTTAGTTACACACTTAATAAACCTATTGAAATTAAGATGATGAACAAAAGTAAGTTTACAGCTGTAGAAGGTAAGACCAGGAATTGTTAAAATTTTACATTAAAATATAATTCATGACATTAATTTAGATCTTATTTTTTCTGCTTTTGCTTCCTAGCTTCACTATTACCATGGCAACAATCAGAAATGTTAAAAATGACCGCTGATGTTAAAGGGTTTTTCACTGTAAGTAAAAAATAAATCCTTGATTATAACGATCCAAAAAGTCCCCAAAACAGTGAAGGAATTCCATGTCATGGAAGAAAGCTTATAACAACTCCAGCAGTGATACATAATGCACGATTGTGTAACCCTTAAAGTCTTTTAACGATCTGTCCGAGATACATCTCAATTATCTGCACTGGAGTGCTGCAGCCTTGAGATCATCCTATGGCAGAAATTTAAATCATGTATAAAACTGCATCTTCGTGACAAAGGATCTGGTTTATTTATTTATTTCATTAATGATTTGCACATAATTGCACACAATTTAAAAGACTAATGTCCCATGTCCCATGCCTACTGTGTTCTGTCACGGATATGCCGAATCGACGTTGGACTACGTTACCCATCATCCACTGTATGTCACGTGTCTCATTGAACTTACCCTGTTCTGTGTTTCCCTTAATGAACACCCCTACTTACGTTCTAGTATCTTTAAACCCCATTATCATGCTTCTGTTGACATTTTGTTGTTCTACCTTCTGCACCTTTGTTCATAGTTTGTATGATTTTGGTTTGGGTTCACTGTTTTGTTGTACTTTTTATCTCCTGCACAATAAAAGCATGCATTCACATCCACTTCACGTCCCTACAATTCCCTGATTGGTTCATGCTGCTTTGACACACATGTTTGAAACAGAAACAGTTCTTGGTAGTGGACATTTGGACCCAACTGCTTATCATCAAACAGTCTTAAATAATAAAGCAATATACTGTACAAAGAAACGTACTGTACAAAGAAAGAATTTTCCGTATGTGACAAACAAGGCTCTTTTCATTCTTTTTCACAAAGAAAGATTACTTCATCTGTATGGATTTGCAGAACTCTCAACTACTGGGAATAACAGAAAAGTCAGATATATGGAAGGATATATTATGGCCAGTGGCAAGATTTTTATCCCAGGCCTGCATGGAAAAAAGAAACTTGCCTAAAAATAGCAGATTGAATACATCAATCATCAGCTCTACACTCAGAGAACAAACAAGTCGAACAACTCATAGAAGCCATGTCTGTTTCAGTTACCGATATCAAACATACCCTTTACAGCCAAAAGTTTGTGAACACCCGAACAGCACTACCATATGCTGTACTTCTGCAAAATATTGCCACAAAGTCTAAAGCAAACAATTGTCTAGAATGTCTGAGTCTCTTAAATCCAGTGACTTCTACAGCTTACAAAAATGTCCCAGTATGACGATGTCCCTGTACACAAAGCCCCTGAGCTCCATGAAGACATGGTCTGTTAATGTTGGAGTGGAAGAACTCGAGTGTCCTGCACAGAGCCCTGACTCCGTCTCAACCCCACTGTACACCTTTGGGATGAACCGGAACACCGACTGAACCCCAGACCAGTGTCCGATGGGACTAAATCTGGAATAGGGTGTTCAATAAAGACATATGATTATGATGAAACTTTTGACCAAAGAGTGTATGTGTGACCAGCTGGCATTTAAAAACCGTCCGATCCTAAAGTACCCCAATAACATCTAGCCTTGAGCTCCATGGTAAAGTTTAATACAATTTTGCTTGAATAACACCACCTGGTGTGGTCTAACAGCTAGGTGAACATAATGAGAGATGCTCAGATCTGTTCCTCACTCACCTGGACCGTGGAGCTAACGTAATTAAGGGGAGTAACTGCATCATCCCCATTACAGTCATGCAGCTCGGCGTGTGACAAGGAAATCAATTTGTGGCTCCAGCCTCTAATTCGATTTAGTTATCTATTTTCTCCATGACTGCTGCCGAGGACGTGATCTCCTTTGCAAACCTAGGACGGTGGCATTATCATATAAACGAGAGGCGGTTGTTTTAGAAAGGTACCAGTTAACAACAAGCCAAGTAATGTGATTCTAATTAATCTTCAGTCCAGAATGATTTGTGTCAGGAATCGCAATACATGCTACCTGACCATCTTGTGAGAAATTGTAAATGGATTGTAGAGACAATCTCTTCCTTTTTAATTACCTCTATTTACTCTCACGCTTGCTCTTGAACGAGTTAAGTTCTCTAAATTGCTCAGACATTAAAACATCACATGCGACACAGAAGATGAGCATCTGCTTAATCTTAGAGACCACATGCTGAATGTTAAATGATCACATGCCTTCCATCTGTCGAGGAAATTTGGAACGAGTATAGACATACTGTGCACAGATTATGTGTTCGTTTTTCACTGCTAATTTCTCAGTGTGTGTTTAATGTTGAATATTCCCTAATCTTGTTTTTTAGTCTTGATTTGACATGATATTTTCGGATTTAGCCTTTGAGAGAGCAAGTAACGGCCAGCCTCAGACGTGCGTGAAGGAAAACCCGAAGGTAAAGCCGTTTATAATTTTCGGTAAAATGCTAATTTGCACACATGTTTGGCCATAACACCAGATAGTGAGACAAAACGACAACATATCACCATTTTCTTTTCCCACCTCAATAAAAAATGAAAATGAAAAGCATACTGTCATAGACAGACTAGGACATACAGTCGCTAAATTCTCATTTATTCCATGCTACTTATTCTCACTCCTCTTTATCACAACATTTTATCGATATGAAAAAGATCTCCTTCTAAAAGTAAAAAAAAACCCATCCGAGTACAGCTGGATAATGGATTGAGTCATTTAAAGAAGAGAAACAAATAGAACTAACCAGCATTTCCATCTAAATTGAAAAGGAATTGCTTTTTATGAAAGAAAATATTTTTAGTAGAGAACCTGAAACATGTTTCCAGCACAATCTGGTGGTATAAATCAGTTTATTTCTGGAGCTTCACTCCACTATGTTCTCATTGTGCAGCTGAATGTGCAGCCTGTAGCTGTGCTCTGAAGGGAAAAAAAAAAAAGACTGGGTTTGAATAGCCGTGACAGAATAAGTATAGGCGAAAAACAGTACAGTTAAGCCTCCGTGTCCCTGACTGTCCCAGGCTCTTTGTTACTCTAAAGGTAACAAAGAAGGGATGGCTCATCGACTTGTCTGTGGGGTGCAGAGACAAAAATCCAGCATGGTTACAGAAGAGAAGGATCCCTTACTGAGCTGACAAGTCAGAAAATGTTTAACTTACAAACCCTTCTGTGGTGTGTGTGTGTGTGTGTGTGTGTGTGTGTGTGTGTGTGTGTGTGTGTGTGTGTGTGTGTGTGTGTGTGTGTGTGTGTGAGGGAGAGAGAGAGCACAGCTACTGTAGGAAACATCTCTTCAAACACTAAGCACTGTTTAAGAGAACTCACAGTACACATAAAGACACATGGTGACTAATACATGGAGGAAGAGGTAGAGATGGTGATTATTCATCCTAATGTCCGGTATCGACCTGAAACCAAACCCTAACCATGCAGCATTGAGAGTGTTAGGCTTCCAGGAGCGGGTAAGCGTAAAAACTGTGATCACACTGTTAATGATTAATTACACTGTTTTTGGACAAATATGAGCTCATATTACATGTAGCATACTGTGAGTGTGTTAGCCAGAGTGACATTTCTTTACTTTTTCCTTTAGAAAATTATAAAAAAAAAAAAAACTCCAGCAAATGCACTTCTATTACGCTGACCTTGGCTCTTTTTTCTCACCTCTGCTCTCCCACACGCTCATGTTTTAGAACATGAGAAAGACAAGAATTCTGATTACAAGAATCAGACAGTGCTATCAGTTTGTCCAGCCAGTGGTAGTCGTGGCTCATGCGGTTAAGGCTCTGGATTACTGATCACAAGATCGTCTCATCACTCACAAGTAGCTGCTGTTGGGCATTTGTGCAAGGCCCCTAACCCCTTGTTGCTCTAGGGTGCTGTACCATGGCTGAACCTGTGCTCTAACCCCCAGCTTCAAAGGCAGGGATTTGCCAAGATATCAAAGATTTCTCCGTGCTGTAATGTTATGTGACCGGCTTCTTCATTAACACACCATAAGAACATCATTAGAACTTGCCAAAACACCAATATCCAGCTAACCACTAGTTTTGCACTCAATCTCAATCAGTGAACTGCTGATAACTTCAACAGGACAGAATTTAATTCATTCATTCATTTTCTATCGCTTATCCGAGCTTCTCGGGTCATGGGGAGCCTGGGGATCTCAGGCGTCATGGGGCATCGAGGCAGGATACACCCTGGACGGAGTGCCAACCCATCGCAGGGCACACACACACACACTACGGACAATTTTCCAGAGATACCAATCAACCTACCATGCATGTCTTTGGACCGGGGGAGGAAACCGGAGTACTCGGAGGAAACCCCCGAGGCACGGGGAGAACATGCAAACTCCGCACACACAAGGCGGAGGCGGGAATCGAACCCCCAACCCTGGAGGTGTGAGGCAAATGTGCTAACCACTAAGCCACCGTGCCCCCCAAGACAGACAGAATTTATATTTTATAAAACTTTTTGACAGTTTTAGAAGGGAATGATTTATAATCGGTGTCACCCAGATGATGTCTTCCCTTTTGAGTCTTGTTCCTCTCAAGGTTTCTTCCTCACATCGCCTTAGGGAGTTTTTCCCTTCCACCATCTCCTCTGGCTTGCTCGTTAGAGATATAATTCTATATGCATATACTGTAGATATACATAAATCTATCTTCTTTTTTTTTTTTTTTTTTTGATTATATCCTGGAAATATTTTCAATAATTGAAATGATTGAAGTTCACTTCACCAAAAATCTCCTGTGTGAATAAGCACAGGAGACACAGTCAACCCACACACTATGGCTAAAATATGCAGACCTTTCCACAACGCTGGAAGCATGAAGCCTCTTTATGCTATAACATGAAGATTTCCCTTCAAGCTGAAATCTATTCCAGCATGACAATGCTCCTTTGCACAAAAGCAAGCATCAGAAAGAAAATGGTTTGTCAAGGTGCAATGTGGAAGAATATATACGAGCACAGAGCACAGAGCTCTGACCGCAACCTCGCTGGACTGGATTTATTGGAATGCTTGCTGACTGCACCACAGTCCTCCTCACTTCACGTCACTGTCTCATCTCACTAATGCTCTTATGGCTGAATAATCACTAATCCCTACAGCCACACTCTACCATCTAATGGAAAACCTTCCCAGAAGATTAGAGGTTAATATAACAGTAAAGAGGCGGATCAAGTTTGGAACTGGTTGTTCAACATGCACATGTACTTATATATGTAATATATAATGGTCAGATGTTCACATTCATTTGGCCATATAGTGTGCATGCATGTTCAGTTATATAAACTGTAAATAAATACTTCATTATCATTCTATACCGCTCATTATGTCTCTCTTTCCTCTCTTTACATATTGTTCACACTTGTTTCTTCATGGTCTTTCTAAATGCAGTACAACTACCTACACTCCAACTCTCCGACAGACATAAACATTAACATTAACATTCATTGGCCAATAAGTGTTGCTACCAGCATTTGGACCCAAATAAGAAGCAAAGGTTTCCAGAGGGCATAATGAATTATTTATGCCACCATTAATGAGAGATAAAGTTTATGCCTGCCCTTGACAGTCCCATTCTTTGTCTACAAATGCTGCAGGATTTTAGAAGGCACCTAGAGGTTACCGAAAGGTGCATACATAATAAACGGTGAGCCAAATCAATTAGCATCTGTGACGATTACAGACATGGAAAAGGAAACGATTAAATCCCTGTTCATGTTCTGTGTAGTAAACATTGTGCTTGTGAAAGAGTGATGTGTTCTCACACGGTGACCTTCGAAAGTTAACAGCAATAAGTGAAAGACTTCTATTACGGGTTTCGATTTCTTCATGGCGCTCAACCATTTTTCCTGTTTCTTTCCTAATGATAAAGAACTTATCCTTTGTATATATTCTGTATAGATATTGGTTGTATATTCAGTATATATGCTGTGCATGTGCAATTACAGTCCTCAATGCTTCAAATCATAGAGCTTACACACTGGACAAAGCTATCACAGCACTCAAATGAATGCATTTCTTGCTCTGGCACACCTCAGTCTGTTGGGTAAATAACAAGTGATTGATTTTGATGAGTAAACAGTCAGGTGCTTCTTTCTTCCTTTAGCTGGACTTTCAGAGCAATAATTTTGACTGCTATATACATGGTATAAAAAAAAAAAATTAAACACACTGTACCTATTGTTGAAAAACTCAGGATTGCGGATCTTGGCTTCCATGTCATAGATAAAGTGTTCCTGTGTGATGGTGACCATGTTGTCCAGGCTCTCATTTTTGCTGATGGTGACCACAGGATAGCCCATTTGAAGAGTCCACCCGTCCATCACTTCCTTTATGTTGATGTCTTTGCCTTCACTCTGCATGGCCTGGGCACAGACACCAACACAGTCATCAAATGTTTCAGAATGAAAGAAAACTTGTATTTGCAGTGTATATGTTTCACATTGTGTCACAATAAATTGTTCAATAAACACTTTTTTAGGTCACAAATTGAAAATACTAAATTTTTCCTCTATGCTTTTTTTTCTTCTTTTGGCTAGAAGTCCTGTGACTTTTAGAAGTTTATCCTGGATGCCTTGGACCATCTTCAATGGAATGGTACATAGTTACAGGAAAAGTATATAAGAGCCAAACTTACACATATAATAACACATAATATCCTGATGACCATAACCCTAGGACTATGCCTGGAGCATAATGGCCAATAACAGCAATAATGACCAAAAATAAGCCAATAAGGATGAATTAAACTACTGGACAGTTCTTGTGCTTTGTGACTATCTCTGCTGTTCTATTGCTCTATTCTGTTTATATTTCAAGTGAATACTACTTTAACTTTATTAACCAGAGAACAAACAATATTTGTGTTCAGCGCTGAATATCTTTTTCATGTCACACTCCACAGTGGAGTTTAATGAGGAAGTAGATACTCGGGGCTTTAAGAATTTGCAGCGTTTCATAAGAATTAAGAATAACTAACTGTTTTATTTATGTACCAGATGTTATTGTGGAAAAGTGGGAATTGTTTGCACAGTATGGTGCTCACACCACTCCCCTTACCCGTTGCCCTGCTCACTATCAGCTAAACATGGAGACACGACACTCTACACACAGAATCCCAACAGTGTCCTGCCAAATCATGTCCAATAAGTCGATCTCCTTTTAATTTCCATATTGCTTTGAAATACAGGAGACCTCCATTCATTAAATTAATTAATTGACTGGCCGAATGTAACCCCAGTGTACTGTACTAATTAGTGGATTGAATGGAAGTCTCCTGGATATCAAATGAATATGACCAAAGATATAAGATTACGTTAGGACAGCAAGGCTTTCTGATTCTCAATTGTCTTTTGCATTTCAGTTCAATTGTAATTATAATTTTCACACATCACTTTGGCAAACTGACAAACATACACAGAGCATTATATATTTTATGTGACAGAAGGCATTTGGAGGCATCCCACTGATTTAGTATTTACAGGTTTGAATCAACAAAGTTTATGGATATGTTAAAAGAATAAGAATAAGAATAAATAAGTTAAGAGAAGTAAAACTTTCTGTTGTCCCTGCCAGAGATATGCTGTTTTGCTAAATTCGAACAGGAACCATGAGATGATGGAGATGAGGAAGCAACCCTGTGAGGAAACAGACTCAAAAGGACGCCATCCTTATCTGATTAACACCGAAGAACGAGATTATAAATCATTTCCCTTCTATGTAATTCTGTGCTATATGATCAAAAAGTGCAACCGTGTAACCAGGAAATGAGATTCAGTCTAGTTACAATATGAAATCTGTGATTTTGAAGTCATCAACTGGGGGAAAACTAGAGAGACCTTTGCATGTGTTGTGCTAAAGTGAGTTCAGGACAGTAAAAATGTTCCTTTTTTTTTCTAAAGGAAGAAATTAAATGACAGTGATAGTGGACATTAAGCATGAGGTGTGCACGGTCGAGAAGAGATTAATGTAGATCATCTATAATTCAGTCTTCCGGTATTAGTACATAAACTATGCGAGGAAAAGTCCTCTCAAGGCAGGTTTTCACATCTGTCAATGAGTCACGGTTTGTTTAATAAGGCACATGGAATGCTATCGAGTCTCTCAGGCAGACAGATGGCAAGTAAAGCAAGTCTATCTTAAGATTCATTTTCAAAGCGATGTTTCAGTGCCTCGGTGCCAAGCAGAAATAATTAGGAAGTGTAGTCACAGTTCTTGGGCTTGAAAAAGGCTTTGTGGCACTTAACTGTAGTAGATTATTGTAGTAAATTGGATTTTGTATATAGAAACAAAAGGCAGTGCATATCAGCATAAATGATGGTCTGTATTAACATGAAATACAAAAAAAAAAAAAGTGGATCGGGGTAGCATAATAATAATTTAGAATGGAACTAAATATTATTTTAGACAAATAAAATAAAATTATATATATATATATATATAAATCAGTGAAAACACTCTTAGTGCATGTCATCTTGGTTGTGAACATTTCTGAATGTTTTTCCTCTTCTAAATCTTACTTTTGTGCCGAAAAGATATTTAAAATGACATGTGAATGTCTATGTAATCGGTCTCTATAATATCTCTTAAAGCTCGGTCTCAAAACATGCCTATGCTGTTCACGATAGTCTATGAAGTGTGATTAAATACCCCTAGCAAACATTTGGAGCTTTCATCGCCTGCTAATGTGTTTAACATGGGAGAGGCACCATATAGTATAGTATAGTATGGTATAGTATAGTTCTTAACCTGAGGGTAGTGACTCCCTCTGGGGGTTGCACAACAGTAGCAGGTGGTGGTCTCAAGAAAACTTTCATTTTGTATTAATATAAAACTCGCATAAAATGGCACTGCCTACAGCCAACATGATATAACTAATTAACTGCTGATTGGAAAAAGTCACCTGGGCTTAGCAATTTGTGGTTTATAATCATCACAGCAGGACTGCTGATTAAACCTGAAGCGATATCACGCCAAGAACAAGTACAAGTATACACTCAGACTCATGCTTGAGGATAGTTTGTGTCTACTCCTCAGCCATGACTGAACCGCCTCGTATCCTCTAATCAAACTCAACCGTCCCACTGAAACACTGAAGTTTTTTTATATTATAATATAATGGGTTACACTATCAAAAAGGTTAAGAACCGCTGGCATATTAAATTCTGGGGTAATTATTGATTTCTTTTAACTTCAAATAATTGCAGGCTTCTCTGTTAGAAAAATACCAAAATGTTTCTTAACAAAGTATGTAGAATTAAGGAAATATTTAACATTTATATTTAATATAAGTATATATGTATGAATATTACATACACATAATTACATGCACGATACACGTATGCGGATGCGTATGTGAGCTTGTTAGACGCTCTGTTTCAAAACTATAGGCACTAATATGAAGTCTACAGTCTTCTGGGCAAGTCGTGGCCTAATGGTTAGAGAGTCTGAATTGTAATCCTAAGGTTGTGGGTTCGAGTCTTGGGCCGGCCACGACTGAGGTGCCCTTGAGTAAAGCACCGAACCCCCCCAACTGCTCCCCGGGTGCCGCAGCATAAATGGCTGCCCACTGCTCCGGGTGTGTGTTCACGGTGTGTGTGTGTTCACTGCTGTGTGTGTGCACTTTGGATGGGTTAATTGCAGAGAACGAATTCTGAGTATGGGTCACCGTATGTCACGTCACTGTCACTTTTAAAAGATTTTGAAGTGTATGTTTCGTAGTTCAGGCACTAATGTTGGAGGTTAGCCTGGATCTCAATAAAAATTTCAAATCATCCATCAATCCATCAGACTGATTAATAGGATTGACTAAACATGTCTAACCATGCCTTTATGAATATGAGCCACAGTCATGCTGGGACTAGAACCTTTGACGACATGTTAAAAGTATACACTTGTCTAAAATGTCATCGTACGCCATAGCATTAACATAACATTAACCTTGTCCTTTACCATACATCCCATAGCCCCAGATTATTATCTTTCACCAAACTTCACTGCTGGCACAATGCATTCCAGTAGGTAGCATCCTCCTGGCATCTGCCAAACCCAGATTCATCCATCAGACTGCCACATTTCTACTCTGGATATCCAGAATCCAGTTGCAGTGCAATTTCCACCACTATACCCTTTACACTCCAGCTGATGCTTGGCAATGTGCACCATGGAAACCCATTTCTGGAATCTCCTATAGCACAGTTCTTGTGCTGAGGCAGTTTGAAATTGTGCTGTGAGTGAGACTACAGAGGATAATAGTTGATTACATAGTATGTGCTCCAGTACTCGGTGGCCCTGCTCTTTGAGCTTGTGTGGTCTGCTGCTCTGTGTTTGAGCTGCTGTTGCTACGAGACACTTCTATTTCACAATAAAGGCATTTAAAGTTGACCAGACAGATCTAACAGGGCAGAAATGTCACAAATTTGCTCTTGGCAAAGAGGACATCCTATGGAGGTGCCACATTTTAAGGCACTAAGCTTACGTGACCTATTCTGCTGCCAGTGTCTGTCTATGTACTTTATTTTATTTATCTATTAAGTAATAAGTAAAATCTTTTAAAATATCTACATACTGTAGGTCACAAAGACATCCTACAACATTTACATGAATTCTACATCAACAATGATAACTTGCTATAAAGGAGAATGTGAAGAAAGATAAGACTGGAACTTATTTGCTACATTGCATAGCTACTGTATTATTGCCATGTAATAATCACGATCTAAGTTCTCACAATTCCCCTAACATGTTTTTGAACAATTTTTATGAAATTAAGAAGACAGGGTGAGATACTACCCATTACTTGCATCCTCATTTAAGCCCTTGCTAATGGTAGATGCCACGATTTAATATGATGGATGACTTTCATTTCTTTAGTAACTATCTTTGTTCTGTCTGCTGTAACAATTAATTTGTGTGTGTGTGGTGTGTGTTGGAAGATAGCACAGATACACACTGGATGCTGACCTCAATGCTACATTTCTGCAGGAACACTTCGTACTTATGCAGGAGATGGAGTGAATAACATAAAAAATCTCTCTCTCTCTCTCTCTCTCTCTCTCTCTCTCTCCTCATTTCTCTCTTTTATCATTCTCATTTTAGCCCCATTTTTCCTGTTACTGAGAACTACTTCAGACACCTATTTTAAACAGGCATGACTGAAACCTTACCTCTGAAAACTTGTTCCATAAGTCATCCCTTGCTGCATTTCCGTACATGTGTGTCATTAAGTAGTCCTGCAAAACAGGAAGAAAGGAAAGCGTATGATTGATGATTCAGCAGCATCAAGATAAACAAACGAAATGTGACTGGGCCGGAAAATATCACCTCAATTACAGTACATGCAATTTCAACTCAGTGCAGTGCTTGTAATTGTAGCCCATAACCAGGCTGGTCTGGATGTTATTGTGACACTTCAAGGCAAGTACAAGTGCACCTGTGTGTGGTGAAGGATCACAGATGCTGCAAATAATATTAGAAATAATTTCAGATGCAAGATATTTTTCTCAACATCTGAGTCAGTCCCATCAGTCTCTCGATTCAAACAAACTCTAAAAATGGAAAACCGAAAGAAAAAAAAAATACACAATCTTAAACAGGTTTTCATTATTGCAGAGCCCAGATGAGTCAAACATGATAGAAAGTCTCCATTACAGATATAAGACAAAGTTGAACCTCATCATCTTCTTAAACATTATGTAGAGTCAAGACAGTCCAGCCCAGTGGAAAAGGAGCACTCAGAACCAATAAAAAGAGAAAAAGAAAATTTGGTCATTTGCTTCCTAATAATTATAAGCCTGCAGTTCGGATTCTGCAGCTCACAATAAAGCAGTTGGCTTTTATTGCTCTTGTGATTGGGATCAGTAGCTCTCATATGAAACTCGCAGGGCAAAGAAAGGCCATATTGATCAACTAGCGCTGCTGTAGATTATATATATATATATATATATATATATATATATATATATATATATATATATATATATATACACACCTTTTTCCTGAGGCAGCAGTTTATTGGTATAACTTCCAGCAGAAACTTTCCGGGTTAATCTGACGGCAGTAGATGTTGTTTATGTCATGATTTGTGTGTGTTAAAGACTGTTAAAGAATGTTTGTTGATTCAGGCAGGAAGGAGCTAAAATGTCATTATGAAGAGACCGAAAGTTAAGTTGGACTATAAGAGCTCAGATAATGCTACTACTATTATACTAATACTAATTACTAATACTAATACTAATAGGGGCACGGTGGCTTAGTGGTTAGCACGTTTGCCTCACACCTCCAGGGTTGGGGGTTCGATTCCCACCTCTGCCTTGTGTGTGTGGAGTTTACATGTTCTCCCCGTGCCTCGGGCGTTTCCTCCGGGTACTCCAGTTTCCTCCCCCGGTCCAAAGACATGCATGGTAGGTTGATTGGCATCTCTGGAAAATTGCCCATAGTGTGTGAGTGTGTGAGTGAATGAGAGTGTGTGTGTGCCCTGCGATGGGTTGATGCCCAAAGACGCCTGAGATAGGCACAGGCTCCCCGTGACCCGAGGTAGTTCGGATAAGCGATAGAAAATGAATGAATAATTACTAATACTATTAATCATCAACATCATTTTATTTTATGTGTGACACTTTCAGTCTTCGACTTATACAAATGTTAGCTGTCCTTTACAAGCTCTGTCAGAGAACTATTCCTTATCTTGCTACGAATGAATGACTAGTGACACCACAGCAAAATGTTTGTTAGCATTAAGTTACGCCCATAATTCCCTTTCACGGGGTGTCGAAAAAAGGTAGATATACTGTATTTTAACGGATTAAATTAGCAGCATGAAAGGATAAGGAGATCAGAATTCATTGGAAGCAGACAAGTCTGAGTGTGAGAGAGATATCTAGATTTAAGTTTGCCTTTCTTTCCATACACAAGCAGGCTTTTCTCTTTGGCTCCTTGCCGATATGTTCTGTATCCTAATGTTGCCTGTCAGTGGTGTTGTAAGTCTCTAGTGATCTGGCAGTAGCCACTGAACCAAGATTGACTGGCATAGACACAGTGACCTGTGACCCCAAGGGCATGACCCTGCTCAAGAAATGAACATTCTGGGAAATGTACTGGAGATCAAGCAGATAAAAGTCATATCTACTGCCTCACTGGGTCTGTCCCGGACTGCTCTGTCGATCCATGTTGTGTTTTCTCTCATAACCCTAAGGCTAGATGACCATAAGGTCCAATGTTGCCTCTAGCAAAGATGCCAAAGCAGCATTTCTGCTCACTTTCACACCATTTCTATATATATAATCAATATCAAGGTTTTTTCTATATTTTCTTTCTTTTTAACAAATGTCCTGGTAAATGTTAGTCCTGGTATCCTGCACGTGTGGTATCTTCTTTGTGTTTGAAGGTTTTTTTTTTTCATTTTTGTTGTGCTAAATTTCTAACTTAAATTAAAAAAAAATTAAAAATATCCAAAGTGATATGTTCAGGATGGAGATAAAAACTGGCAGCTCGTATGGACCCTGAGGCTGTACCTTCAGAGCTTTTAGAGCCACTCAGTCCTAATTTAGGGCTCTCAGAGTCTTGTTAAAGTGCATCTCTGTTTCTTTGTGAGCAGCATTCAATCAGTAGAGTGAAGCACAGGGCAAAAAGATATAATAGAAGGTGATGGGTCAACCACTGCCTCACTGCTGCCCACTACACAGCACTCACACACACACACACACACACACACACACACACACACACACACACACACACACACACACACGGTTTCTGAAGGACAGAATACTAAACAAACAGTGACAGAGACAGAGGACTGCAATTCTAACCAAAATCATTCAGGTAAAAAAAGTTTTGCTTCTTTTTGTAAATCACTACAGCATTTACTGAATGAAGTAAAATGAGGTACATTTTGCAAAAGTATCCTTTATTGTTCCTGCACATGGCAGGAAAATTGCCATAGCTTTAAAAAAACAGACTACAAATATATTCGCTCGTGGCTTTTGCAGTGTCTCCAAAGGCTTTGTGCAGAAAAATGTTTTTGCGTCATATGATCACAAAGATGTCCATCGTATTTATCTATAGACATGTTTTTAGTTACGTGCAATAACCTTTATGTTCTCTTTCAATATCCATATGTCTCCTCTTTGGCCTTCCTCTTGACGTCTTACCCTGCAGCTCCATCTCCAACATCCTTCTACCAGTATAACCATCTCCCTCCTCTGTACATGTCCAAACCATCTCAATCTAGCCTCTCTGACCTCGTCCCCAAAACAGGCAACCTGAGCTGTCCCACTGATGTGCTGTCCATCCTCGTCACTCCTAAAGAGAACCTCAACATCCTCATCACTGCTACCTCCATCTCTGCCTCATGTCTTTTCCTCACTGCTACAGTCTCTAACCCATACAGCAGAGCTGCTCTCACTGCTGTCTTGTTCACCTTTCCTTTGATCCTCGCTGACACTCTTCTGTCACACAACCCCTTTGTCCTGACACCTTTCTCCACCCACGCCAACCCGCCTGCATTTACCTATTCACCTCTTTTCCACACTCCCTGTCACACCGCATTGGTCTCCTCACTGTTCTACTTCCCTCCCTTTCTGTACTATTCTATCTTTCTATGACTGACTTTCATTCCACTTCTTTCCAGAGGAAACCTTCACCTTTTCAGGTGTTCCACCTCCACCTGATCCCTACTCTTACCACAGATCGCAATGTCATCCGCAAACATCCTTGTCCATGGAGATTCCTGTCTGACTTTATCCGTCAACCTGTCCATCACCAAAGCAAACAAAGCCGATCCTTGATGTACGTGTAAGCTTTCTCTAAATGCCACAAGACACAGTACAGCTCCTCCTGACCATCTCTGTACTTCTCCACTAACATTTTCAGAGCAAAAATGGTGCTCTTACTGGTCATGAAGCCATACTGCTGCTCACAAATATCCACTTCCCTTCTTAGCCTATTTTACACTATTCTTTCCAAAAGCTTCACTGTGTGGCTCATCAACTTTATACCTCTTTATTTGCTACAACTCCCTTGTTCTTAAAGATCGGCACTAGAACACATCTCCATTCCTCAGGCATCTTCTCGCTCCCTAAAATCCTGTTGAACAATCTAGGTAGAAACTCCTAGACACAGGGGCATAGCCATCATTTAAAATGTGTGTGTGTGGGGGGACGACAAAATGTGAAATTAAATGGGGGGGGGCATCTTTAATGTCACTATCCGTCGTCCTCGTCTCTGTCGTGTACATACAGTGACACATACTTGATATTATGTAGAATTGGCAGAGTTAAACATGCTGTAAAATCTCAGTTCAACATTATCTTTAATCTTATTTGAAGGGTTTTGATAACACACTTGTTAAAACAAAAGACGTTATAAAAGAGTTTATATAACGTTTGTCAAAGCTTCCTTATAATCCTTTAAATTAAAACTTGCTAATTATTCAACAAGAGCAACAGGAAGAGTTACTAAACATTGTGCAACACAATTCGGATACCATATGCCAACTTACACTGCTTGACATTTTTATAAAAAAGGAGTGAAGCGTTTTTTTTGCCGCTTTGAGCTCATCGTAACCGAATGCTGGACCGCGGGGGCGACTCGAGCTACAGTACTGGGGGCGCGTGATGATGACGTGACAAGTGAGTGATTGCCGTGAACGTCATGTATAGACTATCTTAAACTTTCTTGTCTCTTTGAATTTTAAATCAATCTGCATTTATATACATTGCTCCATTAAAACCTCAACATGTGGTGAACACAACTCTCCACTAAAAAAGTGAGGGGGACGAATTTACTTTTTATAAAAAGTCCCCCACGTAATCTACGCCCCTGCCTAGACACTTCCACGCCTCCACAGGAATGTCACCTGGCCCAATAGACTTTCCACTCTTGATTCTCATCAGAGTCTTCCTCACGTCATCCTTTCTAATCTTTCCTATTTCCTGCTCTACAATATTCACCACTTCTTCCCGTCTTACCATCTTATTTTCCTCATTTATGAGCTCATTAAAATAGTCCTTCCATCTTCTCTGCACACTCTCCTCACCTGTTAGCACCTTTTTTCTATATCTGTTTAATAATCTAATAGCTAATATTTGTTTAATTTTAATCTTGTAATGGGAAATACTACAGAAATGTGACTATAGGCAAGATGTTGAAGTGCACTCACTCACTCACACACTCACTCACTCACTCACACACTCACACACTCACTCACTCACTCACTCACTCACTCACTCACACACTCACACACTCACACACTCACTCACTCACTCACTCACTCACTCACTCACTCACACACTCCCTCTTTTTTAAGCGCAGGGTTAGTTTGGAGAAATACTTTTCTTGATCCACATCCAGACTGTGTTCTGTCTAACAATCTAGCGCATGGATATTTATATCAATATGAGTATTAATGTCAAATATTGTACTTGGGTTGGTTTACCCACCAGTAAAGCTGCCAAATCTTTATCTTCCATTTTCAAACCTAAAAAGAGCAACGTGGCTTTTTGATCATAACTTACACTGTCATATTTTAAATCATACTAAAATGCACAAAACAAGTACTTTATGTAAAACATAACTTGTGTTTTAACCTCTAAAATTCCCAGGACCCACACGGTTACTCATCACTCTTGTAACTTCAAGAGTTTTATTTCTACAGATAAGAAATAATTGATAGCAGTCACTAAAAATACACTAGAAGGTAAATAATAAAAAAGTGCTGAGACTTTACTGAGTTAAAGGTTTTAATGTAATTCAAATAGCATATGGCTCCTTCAAAAACAATCTGCTCTCTCCAAAGTCGAAAGCATTATGAGATTTGGCATCTGCTTAGGCTGAACAGCTAACAGTGAAAGAGGGAGAGGTTTAGATAGCTAGCCAACAATCTCTCTCTCTCTCTCTCTCTCTCTCTCTCTCTCTCTCTCTCTCTCTCTCTCTCTCTCTCTCTCTCTCTGTGTGTATAGATGAGATTCCTTGGTAAAAAGCAAATACAAGCACCACAACAAAATCTTTCACTTCCAAAGCCTCCATTCTTCAGTCTCTGAGCTGAATCTACATAACATATCTACACTTGAATGGCAGACAGGCAGACGTAAGCAATTTGAGTCAACATCCAGAAAATCACGTTCTCCTTTACCCGGCCATCATACCCACTTTATACTGAAATGAGAAAAAAATAATATATAGCAAAGACACCGTGAATGTCACATGCACACAAAACCAGCAATTACCCGATGTTGAATACGACCACAAAGTAAGGCTCCCAGTGATATTAAAAGCTCAGCATTGTCTATTTGCTAATGAATGTATGTCATAAAGGTGTGAAAAACTCTCATGTAATATTTGTAGGAAATTAAGACATGTCAAAGCAAGACATGTCAGGATCTAACTGATGGCTGAAAACATATCCTAAAATTGTGGTCGAGTTAACAGTCCCACGCCAGGACATTAAAATAAATAAATAAATAAATAAAGGAGCATTTGACTGCCAAGCTGTCAGAACGCATCACTGCACTTGTCCATCCAACTCAACATGTTTATCTGTCTGACACTGGAAAGTGAGGGCACAGCAGCAATTATACATGAATATGAAACTGAGAAAAAATGTATCCAACTGTAGAGCTTTTCAAGTATTATTTTTATAATGACAGAGAAAAACTAAAAAGCCATTTCTGTTTGTATCGAAAAATGTCACGAATGGCAAGACTGTTACAGAGATAGCCTTCGAGTCCCAGACATTGACCTTTCACAATGTTTCAAGCCTGTTTTTATTTATTCCTCATTTTTGTTTATGGTGTTTTGAAATGCGATGCAAAAAATGTTTATTTTTGGGTCTGACTTGTATATAAATGTTATCTTTATCTTCAAGCAGTGCTTTATTGTTTCTGTTGCTTGCATATTACTTGGGTTAATACAGTACTTAAAGATAAGCATGTACGGTATACTTCTGTACTGCTGAGAAATGCCTGATCATTTAAATCTGAAATTCAATTTAAATCTGAAATTCAACAACGAAATTTTTTTTTTCTGAAATAGATTTTTAATTTATTGAGTATAGAGTTTTGGATTTATAAAACTATCGATATATTGTGAATATATCTTGGCACACTCTGTCCTGGGGCTGATTGTGTGCTAATCTTTCCTTATGACCTCATCTTATGGCTGTTATATCATTTGTTTTGACCTAAAAAACTTTCTGTTCTGTTTTGATAAACATGTGCTGAACCCAGACACTCTGTGACAGTTTCTCCTTCCATAATTTTGATAATAATAAACTCGCCGAATGGCCAGTGAACACGTCAATGACTGCGTTGTTTCTACTGACGTCTTCTAACCAGTAGATAACACTGAATATATTTAATTTCTGTTCCTGGGTAGAAAAGTGTTATTTTCTAATAGTAGTTTACTAAAAGTCAGGAATAAAAACAGAATATAAACCCAAACTGTTATGTAACACAAAAATGAGTATAAAAGAATTAAAAGGCAAAAAAAAGATTTATTATTATTAAAAAAAAAGAGTATATTATTATTCTTTTTTTTTTTTGATTTATCATTATATTGTAAATTATTTCCATAAAGCAGATCCCAATCGTGTGTGTGTGTGTGTGTGCCCTGTGATGGGTTAGCACTCCGTCCAGGGTGTATCCTGCCTTGATGCTAGATGACGCCTGGGATAGGCACAGGCTCCCCGTGACCCGAGTAGTTCGGATAAGCGGTAGAAAATGAGTGAGGAAATGAGAGTGAGATCCCAATCGTCTCCCAACATCTTACATTTGAAGTCAGGTGCATCCTGGTAAGTGCTCTGAGTACGCGTCCATGCTCGACTTGAATATATCGAGATACAAATCATTATATGGACTTTGAGAAACATCCTGCAGCCACCGTCTGGATGTTCTTCACCAGTTCTTCTTAGTTTTCAGCATTGTGATTGCTCAGGAAACCCTTGACGCACTGTGTCAAAGCTGTTCCAAGCTGGTTTACCCTGTCTAGTGAGCTTATGGAGGAGCTCCTTACATTCCAAGATCTACTTGTACAGTATATGACTATCTGTAGTCAAATGAAGACACTCAGCTTTGATTTTTACCTCAGATATCTTAGAAAAGAAGTTTTAAAAGTTCTTGCAGGCTGCTATCTCCTTATCTAGAGCTGTGACAGGTTTCACACGGCCAGATTTTATACTCAGTGAGGCATCAGCACCTTTCAGGTTCACTAATGACTCCCAATTGGTGCTATTCCTTCAGACAGCAAACTCAGTCTGCTGTGACCAGTCCTGATTTTGCTAGTGTGCTTTGGTGTCCCTGTTGTCCTAAAGACAAAGTTGGCAGTAAAACCTTTTTGCAGACACTTCAGGAATGCCAAGTCTCTGATGACCTCCCAAAAACACTTGTCATACTTCAAGGCACCCAGCAATGTCTTGATGCTGTTGTAATCTTCTTTGAGTTCAGAAATAAAACCAAATATATGAAAACATTCACAGTTTGAGGAACAAAAATACATATTTTATACTTTTTTTTTGTCATTTTCCAATTAAACAATAAGGCTTACTATTATGGAACAAAACAAACCAACCTTAGTTACATAGTGAATTAGTAAGATTTACAGCAGTCATGTAGGAGAGAAGAAAGGTTGTATTTCTGTTCTTTCTTTCATATGTTAACTGACTGATTATTATAGTCATAAAATACTACATTATTAAATTGTTAGATATAATTATTAGGCCAACTTTGGAAGCGTGTATGTATATTTACCTCAAGTGACTGTTCATGTTATTAAATGCTACTTTTTTAAACTAAATGAGTATTAAAAACTGCTAGTAAAGAGGTCATCAGCTCTTTAAACAGAATGTAATGGAAATGAGACATAAGCCAGATAGCATGCAGCCATTACATTTCTATTCAAAATGAGTGTGCGGAAGAGCGGGACGATAACAGAAGTATACTTCACTGGAAATGCCCTGTCAAGCAATGTGTGGCAAACTTAACAACTGAAAGGATTTAAATTCTTATGAATTTAAAGTGTCACAATTGAGCTAGGTTAAATATATATAGTAGTATGATTCCAGGAGGTGGATGCAAGTCATAATAATGATAATAATAATAACATTAATAATAATAATGATAATAATAATAATAATAATAATAATAATAATAATAATAATAATAATAATAATAATAATAATATTACACCGTTATTATTATTATCAATAATAATACTAATAATAATAATAATAATAATAATAATAATAATAATAATAATAATAATAATAGTAATAATAGTAATAATTATTATTACTATTATTACTATTATTACTATTATTATTATTATTATTATTATTATTATTATTATTATTATTATTATAAGCAAGGTATACAGTCTGCAAGCATGAGGTAAACTTATGGCCAAAAACAGGCACTATTTCAGGCGATCAATAAACCAGATGTAAAAAGGAAAAAACAAACAAACAAACAAAAAAAACACAGGGACGTGAAAAACAGGAGCTATGTTCAAAACTGGGAAGTGATACAATGACAAAAAATACTAATCAAGACACATGAGAAAAACAACCAAAGACAATATACAAACAATCTAGGGATGGAGACAGGACATAAATCTAAACATAAACAAAAGAAATGCGTGAAAACACCGAAGTAGAAATGAGCGCTGTAACGCTGTTATGTGTAACGTGCAGCGAGAGTTGTGATAAAGCGCTAAGGAAGTTTGTAAGGAATCTAAGTATATCCTATTCTCTGTTAATCGTTTAGATCACTGTGTATAGATTTCAAAGCTTTTTTCTATTTGGTTTATATTATTCTGTTAGTATTTGTTATAAAAAAAAATCACAGTAGTTTCTTAGATCCAAAATGAAGGACAGATTAACAGAGTTTAAGGGGTTTAATAATGTTCATTAATGTGTTGTTGTTGTTGTGTTCTTCATGTGGTGACTGAGGATTGTGAAACTTATTAGCTTTTGGAAATGTTAAATAGTCAGAAATCAAATCAGAATGTCTCATACATAAACAGCTTTCAGCAACACACATCTCATTTGTACAAATAAGATGTGTTCATGCTAAAACATCATGAAAATTATTTGGAGAAGCTGAATAAGAAAATGTGGGTTGATTCATTTCAATTCAATTAATGATCTGTTAAAAAGAACATATTTCTGATCCATTAATGAGTCTGTTTCATTAGAGAAAACAAAAAGCTGTTTATTTCAGCATGAAGCAACAGAAAGAAAAGCCCTGGTGCAAATGTGTTCCTCAGTTGTGTTAAGAGACATAAAAAAGACAGATAATTATTAAATGAGAGATACAAGAGGAAAGATTATTATTGTTCACTTACATTGATGCCTTTCTGGAATACAGCTTGTCCCATGACATTTGCCAACATACGGATCAGTGCGGCTCCCTGCAGATCAACACACACACACGCACACACACACACACACACACACACACACACACACACACACACACACACACACACACACACACACACACACACACGCACACACACACACAAACCACATTTCACAGTAGTCTATCAATAATTCATTAATACATATGCTTTATGCTTTAAGGTTTGTGAACACTCGACCCTCACACCCATATATGGTTCTTCCCCAAACTGTTGCCACACAATTGTCTAGACTTTTATTTATATACTTTTCAAAGTATGACTTTGTTCACTGTTTACATTACAAATTCCCTTTACTGTAACTAAGAGACTCAAACATTCCACAATGCTCCTGTACACAAAGCCCCTGAGCTCCATGAAGACATGGTGTGTTACTGTCGGAGTGGAAGAACTGGAGTGTCCTGCACAGAGCCCTGACTCTGACTCAACCCCACTGAACACCTTTGGGATGAACTGGAACACTGACTGAACCCCAGACCTCCTCACTCTTACACCATCAGTGTCTGATCTCACTAATGCTCCTGTAGCTAAATGATCACTAATCCCCACAGCCACGCGTGATAGTTTTTCCAGTGAAAAACCATCACAGAAGAGTGGAATGTGTTATAACTGCAAAGACGTGGGAAATAAATCTGGAATGAGATGTTCATCAAACATGTATGGGTTTGATAGTCAGGTGTGTCCAAACTTCTGGCTATATAGTGTATATAGAATAAATACATCATGTTCACAGTTCTGTTCATTTAGAAATTTAAAGATTACGTCTTGTCATATTCAGCATCCAAAATATTTTTTGACATTTTTGCATGAGAACTAAAGTATTAAAGTATATTTAAAGTATTTTCACCCTAGTTGAAAAAATGTTACTGTAAGCTATTTGTAAAGGATATTTTGTCCTTCACAGAGAGTGAAGTGATGCACTGGTTGGAAAACAAAGTTTTGTTTCTTTTGGTTAATCTGGTTGAGTGCTATCTGTTGATCCCTCCCACCAGTCAGCTTTCCCTTGTCAATTGACAGCTACCAATCAGGGAAGCTGCAGTCTGTCATGTGCTTCCTCTAAAGAACATGGAGACAACCATCCTTATCTTTTAAAACAGGCTAGTGCAACACTCTTGCAGGATAGCTCTCCTCAGCTCACACAAGCTCACAGAAGCCTGCAATTTTCTAGAGATGCTGTGATTGACAGGAGAGAAAGTATGCCATCCTTTAAACCCACAGCCAGTTTCGGCCCATTGTCTCCAGAGATTTGAACTCATGATGTGAAGGTGAATGTTTTCTGTCATGCTACTCAGGAGCCAATTAACCTGAATCTATTTATATAATTGTTTGCTTTCAACCACAGTGTTCTTCAGAATATGAGCCATAATATATATTAATGATATATATTATATGACCATCATTTTTGACTACAGTTTTGTATATAAGTATATAATAATGTATAATAAATATATAATAATTGATTAAATGTATAATAAATAATTCACAATATATCCGTTTAACAATACATTGTTTACTTTCCACTAAATTCTTTAAAGAAAAGAAAATATATATATATATATATATATATATATATATATATATATATATATATATATATATATATATATATATATATATTTCCATTCAGGGGATGAGACAAATAATTTTAAAATAACAGCACAATTTCAAGCAAATAGCACTTGATTTTTTTCTTAGAGCTTAATTTTCTAGTCTTCATGAAAAATGAGCAGGAGAGACTTTTGCCTTTTTGTAAGCAATCCAGTCGAAAACTCGGTCAATATCAGCAGCTTCGAAAACTTCCTGTGAGATGGGATGAGAACTTGCCAAACCATCCAGTAGCATCACCTCATGAAGAACATCAGTCAGGAACCTCTGTTTCTCCTGCAGGACACACACACACACAGTTGATTTCACTTCACTTTACTTATTCTGCTTAGTAATATTCTACAATACTGATTTTTTTAAATTGCCCATTAGAGCCTGTTTATAGCCTAAAATATATCATTTTAATACTTAAATATAGCTGGAGGAACATTTAGTTCAAACAACAAAACATTCAAAAGGCATCTGAAAGTAACTGACAAGCCTGTGTTGTTTCTGAAGCCAAGAGAAGGTGACGAGTATGACAAAATAAATCCTCATTACCCAAGTCATACCATACATGCTCATACACAAATCCTAATGTTTATATGAACTAACAGAGACACTTTCACAACCATAAAAACCTGAATAAATCTCATACGCTATGTGTATACTTGAAATTGTAAGAGCAACTCTGTATCACGCTGTTATACGGCAACATCTCCTGATTTTATCATTCTCTAAAACAGCTGGCAGCGCTTCTACACAAACTCTATTGTCTCATAAACATTTATACCGCTGACTCTTCATCATAACCCCATTTTATTAAGCAGCTTAATAATATATACAATGCATAATGTAAAATTTAATGTTTCCTTTAAAACGTAGACATTCAAGTCAAGTCAAGAAGCTTTTATTGTCATTTCAACCATATATAGCTATATTGCAGTACACAGTGAAATGAGACAACGTTTCTCCAGGATCATGGTGCTACGTAAAACAAAGACCGGGCTAGGACTTGTAAGTAGTGCAACCTGGTGTACGCAGTGCAGGACAAGACAGACAAGACGGACAAAACACAGTGCAGGACAAAAGACAGTGCAAAAAATACAATACACAAAAGACAATAAACAATAAACAGGCAGCACTGACTGACCAGTGTATATACTGAATGTGAATGCTGAATGTTTAAACAATATTTCATGCAGTAATACTAGTAACATTATAATGCACTGTGAATGTTTACAGTGTCATCACTGAGCTCTTCAGGTGAAGTTTTTATTTATATACAGTATATATACAGCACACTTCATGCTGGTTTGGTTGTAAGCATTTGCACTTTTGAAACATTTTCCAGCTCAGGTAAATATAAAAGTTCTTAGACAAATCTCTCTCTCTCTCTCTCTCTCTCTCTCTCTCTCTCTCTCTCTCTCTCTCTCTCTCTCTCTCTCTCTCTCCCTTGTTTTTTTTCTTCTTTTCTTCTCAAACATAGCAAAATGTAGAACAACTCAACAACAAGGCAAAGAAATACAAAAGAGTGAATAAAGCCAACTGCAACACAAATCTACACCAATAACACTTACTGAGCATGTGCGGTATGCATCAACAAATTTCTATTACTAAGAAATAGATGCTAATGTAGGGTGAAATTACTTCTAATAGAATTGAGTGCATGGCACAGTTACCTTTGGATAAGGCAACAATGTAATGGGAAATGTGATTCGCTCAATAGCGCATATCAAAATGGGAGGTTTTTCTACCATATTTCACTCTAATTATATTAGAAAAGTACATCAGTGGATTTTAGAAGATCGTGTCCTACATTTATGCACTGGGTAATATTTGGTTTTTAATGTTTAGGTGGTTATCAAGCGAAAAAATTAATTAATCTAAAATACATATTTGGATGTTTTAAAATGGATTTAATTGCTCGATCTTTATAGGTAGGAATGAGATGCAGATATCTACCTGAAGTTGACAGGTGAGTTAAGGTACTAAAAGTAACCACAGTGAACAACAGAAATCTTTCAACACAAGAGAGAGAGAGACAGAGAGAGAGAGAGAGAGAGAGAGAGAGAGAGAGAGAGAGAGAGAGAGAGAGAGAGAGAGAGATATTGAGGTCTTCATATAATTGATATTAAATAGTACATTAAAGGTTTAAAATGCTGTTACATACATGCTACATGCTAGTTACATGCTAGTAAATTATAATAATTAATTTTCTTAAAATTTTGCTCTTAGAATTATTTTTGTTTTTAAAACAATTGTAATGTATTCGATCTGTTAAGTTGAAACTGTTTACTGTTTTTTTTTACTAATCCCCTATTGTTGCTTTTTTCACGAATCACCTGTTGTTGCTTTTTTTTACTAATCCTCTATTGTTACTTTTTTTTTACTAATCCTCTATTTTTACTTTTTTTTTTTTACTAATCCTCAATTGTTGCTTTTTTTCACTACTCACCTATTGTTGCTTTTTTTCACTACTCACCTATTGTTGCTTTTTTTCACTACTCACCTATTGTTGCTTTTTTTCACGACATGTGTGTGTTCATATACATGATTGTTAAGGTGTAGTCACAACAGCATTCACCTTGCAAATGCATTTTCTACATTTTCTGCACATGTTGCTTTTTTTTTTTTTTTTTTTTTTTTTTACATCCCTTGGGGTTGCAGAGCTGAGATCAGAGATCAGAAATATAGCCAGGGTTGGCAAAATCTCTATTCCAAATATGTATCACAAAAATGAAACTTCATTCTTGAGTCTGTTGTAAATCTTGCAATTAGACCAATTTTTCAAGGTTTGAGAGAGAGATAGATAGAAATAGAAATAGAGAAATAGAGAGAGAGAGAGAGAGAGAGAGAGAGAGAGAGAGAGAGAGAGAGAGAGAGAGAGAGAGAGAGCATCTGTAAAGTTGCATATTTCTCATTCTTACAATACTACTAATAATAAAATGAGCAGCATTAAAAGTCTCCATCTGGCCAATACATCAATACATGCTTTTAGTAGTGTGTTGATGCCCAGTGCCATTTCATTTATAGTCTTTCAGCTCTGACTCTTAAATAAAAGTAAAGTGTAAAGTGCTAAAAGCAGACAAGAGACCTAAACCCATGTATCTGGAAACATGCATCCTAAGGCCTCATAAAGAGACCAGAGAACAGCAAAGAAAATTTAGATGTAGGAAATATATATATATATATATATATATATATATATATATATATATATATATATATATATATATATATATATTTTTTTTTTTTTTTTTATTTGAACATCTTTACCTACCCTTATAGCCCAATGCACTGAAATAAAGTGATGGAAATATTTTGTGTAGTCCAAACTGCCCGGTGCATTGATCAGACAGCCAGTTTGGTGGAAGCTGGATCTGTATTCAGGATCGTCTTGTTACATTTCTCTAAATTATCTAGTAACTGACTTGCGTCTGTCTTGAACTTCTTGAATGTCAGTTAAGGTCTTTATAGCACATTTAACAACAAAATCTTTTTTTTCTTAATACTCAAGCACACAGCCCTGAAATAAAGATCATAACAGCATTGAAAAGCTTTGTATCAGATGTGCTCTTCATCTGTCATCCTCATACTGTGAGTGCTTATCTCCTGAATATTCAATATGGTTTTATTTGTTGTATCAGGCATGAATGTTTTTGATTTGATCAAAGCTGTAAACTGCATGATAACGTTTCGTAACCTAGAGTTAGCTATACTGTATGCTCAAATGACAAAATCAGTGGAATAATTTAATGCTGCTTCTGGTCTTTCACAGCCACCAGATCTCTGCCCACTTGAGCACTTGGGCCAAGATTCTGGGCCAAAGTATTTCTCAGTGCTTTCCAACACCATCATCAAAACACCAATTGAGAGAATGACTTTTGGACATATTGTCTTCCCTCCGGTACACAGAGACTTGTTTAGGCTCATACAAGCTGTTCAGTTGGCTCAGCACCTTACTATAGCACTTGTTATCGCATGTTGTTTATCGTTTACACTGAAGCCTACATGTACATTGCTAATTAACAAAAGCTCAGATAGGTTGCAGACCACTGTATCTAATGTACGTAAGCTTTTATGTTACACAGTTGACATTGAGCTTGATGTCAACTAGGTATGATTGTTTGTAACTGGCTAAAATATCACCTACTGTAATGACACTTGGGAAAATAAGGGCAATCAGTGTGGTCAGTAAAATGTGTTGCCCAAATTAGGAAGATATAACAGACACAATCAGTAAATGAAATGAGCTGAAAAGTGTCTAACACCCGACAAATAAGAAGCCTAATGCCAGATACCTCTGAAATATAACAATTAATGAAGTGCATTTCTGCCATAGCCTCACAAGATGGTCATTAAGGTGTACAAATGAAAGCAAAGAACAATGTGATAATTCAGGGACTGTGAATGGGTGAGAGAAATAGCAATGGATGAAACCCTCAACAGAGACCTGAATCGCTGGAAGCATGCCTGGTCTAAATCAGGACTATTTAATAACGCAGATGTAACCTAAAGCGTTAAATAACTGTGTCTGACTCGTGATTCGTAAAGTGCCAGAATGGTGAACACAATCCTCACGATTCACTCAGTGCTTTTTGTTATGCTGATGCTGGTCCTCCTTCCATTTGTTCATTCCCTGAGCCTCAAGTGATTTTGTCCATCACCACATGACTGCATTAAGAGTCTCTTCAGCATAAGTGTGTTTTCTCTTGCCCAGGTTATGCTAATTGTTAGAACTGTTGAATTTCATTTGAATGAAGCAGATTCAGTGTTGGTCATATCTAAATGGTATTTCGTCTAGCTTACTGCAGGTTTTGTAATATTTAAATAATGTCAGAAATTAGATATATGTCGGGTGATAAGCCGGACTGTTCCTGGGTTCCGCCTGAGACACTGTAAAACATTCACATCTTCACCACAGTTATACATCCCATAAAGCAGTTGCAATATTAAGTAAAGCATGATTAGATCGTTTAGTGCTATATTTAATATGTTAACAGGCTTAAGGAGTGAGATTCCTTTAGACAGCTTTTTAAATTAGAACACAACACACCAGGCATGATGGTTGTCATGACAACATACAGTATCAGCTGTCATTCAAGACTATTTCAATCTACAACATTATACATTTTAACATTAAGTCTCCGACATCACAAGTCATGAACATTGATTGATTGATTGATTGATTGATTGATCGATTGATTGATTTCTCTACCTTATTCCAAAAATACAAATAGTTATGGCTCAGGAAGTGCAGGAAGGAAATTGAAAAGAAATTCCAGCTCCTTCTGAAGGATCCCTAGATTTTTCCAAGCAAACTATAATATATAATGTTTTAAGATGTCCTAGATCTGCCTTATGTTCTCCATCCAGCAAGATTTACATAATACAGCAGTACTGGGAGCCAACATGGGGTGCCCTTGTAAGGTGCCTACAGTAAATAAAAGGATTTTCCATATCCCTGGTGGAATGGAAATCTACTTTTATTAGACATTTTTAATCAGTTTAAACAAATGAATGTTTTTATTGCGGAAAGCCTGATCTAAAACTAGTCAGGACAATGTTGGCTTCAGTGTGAGACATTTTTTACCTCTATCTGGATAGAATTACACATCTACACTTAGGGCAGTGGTATCTCAAGTGCTACTGGGTTTGCTCTGGGTTGTTGATTGGAAGATCAGGGTTGAAGCCCCAGCACTGCCAAGCCACCACTATTTGGCCCTTGAGCAAGGCCCTTAACCCTCATTGATTCATAGTCACTGTAATGTACTGTACATGTGACAAAAAGAACGGCTTCTTTCATCATTCAAATTGTAGATGCTTATGAACCAGCACTTTGAGAAATGACATGGGTCTGATATCCCCATTTACTTTAAAGTAATAGATATTTGTGTAAAAAAAAAAAAAAATCGCTTTTATACTTTTGTATGAAAATATTGGCTGTATCAAGAAGAGAGAAAAACAAAAATACTTTGTTAATACTACACATTCTTAAAGCACTAAGTGTATACTTTTATATGAGCCATTAACCTCCAATGTGGAGTGTTACATGACAAAGAACTTCAATGCTGAAAATGGACTCAACAATACAAGCACATTGTTTGGCCTTTGCTGAAATAAACAAGCCTGTTGGTATATGTTTCTGACAGCTTTGCACCATATTTGGCAGTGAATTTCACCCATTTGCTCCAGGTTGCTTGAATGGTGCTCGTGGACTGCAATTTTCAAACAGTGCTACAGTACAGATTTTTGATGGGATTGAGTTCTGGACTTTGACTTGGCCATTAATCTTTTTTATTCTTCAACCTCTCATGTGTTGCTTTGTTGCCTGAGATCACTGTTCTGCTGAAAGGTGAAAGTTTCTCCCTAGCTCTTTAGTAGACTGAAGCAGGTTGTCTTGCAGTATCTCCTTGTACTCTCAGCCACTGAATTCTATAGCTCCTTCAAAGTGACTGTTGGACCCTTTGCGCCTTCTCCCACAATTCCCCTTTTAGCTCTGACACTGAGTTATGAGGGATGGCCTTGTCTAGAAAGTGCTAGTATGATGCAGCTTCCATTTCCTCAGAAATGGAAGCTTGATCTAACAGTGCTCACTGGGATATCTAAACTCTTTAATATTAATAATGTTATCTTGTAGCATTTTCCAAAGTTGTGCCTGTTTATATACCTAGAATTTATATACCTGTTTTATTTCTTAGATTCACAGTCTGACCAATAGTATTTTAATACAAAAATATATTTTTATTTATTTATTGATTGATTGATTGATTGACAGGTAGAGGCAATTGTGTCCATGTTAATACTATAGCTTTATATCTATAGCTTTATCTATCATATTGATTTTGATATTGTGTAAACGTGAGGCTTCCACAGCACAGGGGTTGAATATTTATCCAAATAGCATATTTTCCTTTAGTAATTTCTGTCATAGAATATCTTATACATAACTTTCTATTAATGTATTAATATGAAGAGCCAGTCCTTTAAGGGACAGCATAAAGTGTCCAAAATAATACGACCACAATCTGATCATTGAACTCTGCTTCCTCTGCACTTATAAACAACTGTATTTCTTTTATACTTTACAATCCCTAACTGTCACAAAAGTCTAACATTTTATTGCTTATGTTCAGACCCAGCAGACCCAGTAGCCCAATTCATGTCTCTTCATGTATCTCCATCATTCCCCGTATGAGAAATGAAGTCCTCCAGTAACACCCTGGGGTCAGTAGGAGGTACCATTTTAAGCATCTGCTCTACCTTCTTCAAGAACAGAGAGACTCCTAACAGCAATTTGGTTCATAAACACAAATCAAAGTTTTCCTTATTGAGCCTTTAGATCTGATAGAGGTGGATAGAAGTGTCTTACCCACGAGGAACAACTGAATTTGGAAGTTTCTCTGCTTTGGACTTGTAAGTATTACAGCAGCTGCCTGAGAGAATATTTTATGGTAAGACTGTGAATGCCTTATGCCCAAGTAGCACTGAACCTTCTGGTTACCACTGCCTACCACTAAGCTTATAAGACGGCTCTATGTCACATCATTGTCTGTCTGTCTGTCTGTCTGTCTGTCTGTCTGTCTATGGCTACCTTTAAGGTAATATAACGGTTATAAGAAGAGTAGACTAATGCAGACAGTCATATCCAGTTGTCATATAGAGTAAAATGCTCACTAGACTTCAAGCACATGAGCTGATATTTTTCATCCCATGTCACTAATGCATCTGCAACATATTAGTGGTGATTGAAAAGGTGTGTGTGTGTGTGTGTGTGTGTGTGTGTGTGTGTGTGTGTGTGTGTGTGTGTGTGTGTGTGTGTGTGTGTGTGTGTGTGTGTGTGTGAAATACAACTGTATGTATAAGTGGATCATTTACTATATCATTCTGCTCCAAATATAGACTAATCAAATAACAAATCAAACAAAATAACATACTGTGGATTTTTTTTTTGTGTGTGTGTGTGTGTGTGTGGGGGGGGGGGGGGTTTAAAAATTTTATGTTTACCGTTTTGTATTCCGTAAACACGTGGGGCAGTAGAGTATTTCACAAAAATATAAATCACAAATGCATATGTCTTTATACATACAGTATGTGTAATTGTTCCCATTCCCCATTGATATGGTTAAACTAAAAGCTATTGATGAATTACTTTGTGTATAACACATTTACCTGAATAGTTGATTGTCAGGTTATTGAAAGATATAAGATTTTAGACCTCCCATAAATGATAACAACCATCCATCAGTGAAAAAGTGTCAGATAAAATAAAAAGCGCTCCACCGTTCTGAATTCTCCACCAGACACCATTGACATTGAAAGGACTCGTACTGGGCGACATAACTGCATCATCATCTTCGATTTAGTAAAGAATTGTTTTTTGAAAACATTGGTCATCATAAACTATTTTATGACTCATCCACTAGACATTAATATTGCCGGGGAATTCAGTCTCGGGTGCAACATGCACTGTAGCTGCAGGTTTTCGTTCCAAACAAACGCAATTACTGAAAATGGTGATTTTACATATTTAATCAGTTCATCTTGGTCAACAATCAAATAAAGTGTCCCACTTATTTGGCTGGAGTGAAAACCTGCAGCCAGATCAGACTGTGTAATGCCTCACATATTTGGATGACAATTGTAGAAAGATCTCAGCATGATAATTTCTCTATATGCTTATTTGATTCAGTGGTGAGGGTCTATAGTCCTCAGTTGAATTCTGCACTCACAAAAACATGCTAGTGGGTGGATTAGCTATGGTAAATGGTTATAATTTACGTCTCAATATACGTATGAATAAGAATGAAGATATAACAGAAAAAAATCACATCCTGGACCATAACTTGTAAAAGAGCCTAAAACATCAATGGATGTGGGAGCTTTTTATTTTACTAGTCTTCTCGGCCATACTAATGGTGTTCATGGCCAAAAGGTATCAATGTGATTCTAATGACACTTCATTGTGCTGGCGATTGGGGCAAATAGACTTTGAAAACTTTTCAAAAGACTTTGATTTTGCATAATGGTATCTTTAACTTGTGTATTTTTTATCCATTATCTGTCTGGTGCAACTCATCAACCATCTGTCTCAAAGTGCTAGAAGCACTTTTATTTTCCCCATTGTGATACATTACCAAAATGATGCTACATGTGTGTTTCGTACGTTTTAGGAGCCTAGGAACAATTTTTAAATAATATAACTTTGCAATAATATTTAGACATGCCATTAATTTTGCCCAAAGAGTGTATGTAAAACAACAAAACACCAAAACGGTCTGTTATTCTATGTTCATATTTCAGTCAAAAACTTCCTAAGCTCTAGTGGGTTTATATTCCATTAGTGGTTTATATTAACGGATAATGATAATAAAATGCTTCATGCATGTTTTTGAATATCTTTTGTGGGATAATTCTGGTTCTTTCAGCAAAAAGCCAATAGTATTTCATTCATTCATTCATTTTCTACCGCTTATCCGAACTTCTTGGGTCACCGGGAGCCTGTGCCTATCTCAGGCATCATTGGGCATCAAGGCAGGATACACCCTGTACGGCGTGCCAACCCATCGCAGGGCACACACACTCTCATTCACTCACACAATCACACACTATGGACAATTTTTCCAGAGATGCCAATCAACCTACCATGCATGTCTTTGGACCGGGGGAGGAAACCGGAGTACCCGGAGGAAACCCCCGAGGCACGGGGAGAACATGCAAACTCCACACACACAAGGCGGAGGCGGGAATCGAACACCCAACCCTGGAGGTGTGAGGCGAACGTGCTAACCACTAAGCCACCGTGCCCCCTCCAACAGAATTTTTCCATTGAATTTTTCCACTGCTTTTTTTAAATTATTGCAAAAATTTAACTCTGACCAACAAAGAATTATGATTCCTGCATGTTTTGATCTAGATAAAAAATTGAATTGAATCTTAAATACAATCAGCAGAAGTAAAAAGCTACAACTCTGTTCCCTTATAAGGATCCACTGTGGTCTGCTTGTTAATGTTGCTAGACCATTTATTAGGCTTTTGTGACAATCAAGGATTGTCGAGAGGGGGGGAAAAAAAGGAAAAATAAACAACATAGCAGAGACCTACAGTATGATTCTGTCAGGACCCGGATGGAGGTGGATACGAACAGACCCGTACGCAGGATAGCTTCAAATGAAAGGCGCGCTGCTTAAGGCAACGTGGCTCACATATATACAGACAGGGACAATCACACACAATGGGGAACAGGTGTGATGACCGGGAGGAGCAGACAAAGACGGGGCAATCACGTGACACAAACAAACACAAACGCACATGGCCAAAAGTCTGCGCGGATCCCTGACAGATACCTTTGCGGCTGTGAATTCAGGCATCAGGCCACATATATTTTGGACACTTTATACTGACTCTCAAAATGAATTAATTTAAAGTGAAACATAAAATAATACATCTGAATTAAAGAAAAGTTGGAATAGCTTGTAAGAGGGCAAGCATAAACACAATGGGTTTGTAGATGAGTTGTCCTGTTCAGAATGATTATGTTTAACATCCCTGAAAATTCTGTAGTCCCACTTGGTAACAAAAAAGCTTTTTCAATACACTTTAAAGCTTCCAAAAATCATTAACGCTGTATTACTGATGTATTTCACATTGTAGAATAAAAAGTAATAATAATAATTATTATTATTATTATTATTATTATTTCAGGCAATTAACCGCCCTTGGAGGCAAAAGTAATTTCCATAAAAATAAGAGAAAACAGGAACAGATATTAAAATGTTACCTGTACATGATTATTATTACCAGATTATATATAGATATACAACATTAACCATAATATTTTATTTATATACTGTAGTTTTTAAATCAGTTTAGTCCCAAAATGTTACTTATCCAAAATAAATCACAGGAGCTCACCATATTCCACTTTGGGAAGAGAAAGTCAGTCCCAACGTACTCGAAGAAATGAGCAAATCCCTCTTTGAGCCATACGTCTTCCCACCACACCGGCGTGACCAGGTCTCCAAACCACTGTTGAATGGAAGAACAGAGCTGATGTCTCCAACATACACATACATACTATATATATATATATATATATATATATATATATATAACACTGTAATGAGTAAATGTTATGATTGTTTTTGGCATTTTAATATCATCATAGTTGTAGAGAGATAATAAAAGTATATCAGTAAAGCATACAGTCTAGAACGTATTAAAGACCTCAATAGTGCAATATACTGTAAATGTCATGCTTCTGTGTGTGTCCTGTTTAAACTGTATGAATACGGCATGTATGCCAGACTATGACATTGGGTTGAACAGTTAACAAACTAACATGAGTTGCAACTCTGACACTGTTTTCACACAGTGAAATAATTTCTCTGAATAAGAGAAATACTACTTAGTAAATAATTTCATAGGACGCAGAGCTCTGTAAATAAAAACATCATGCCATCTTAAGTGTAAGATTACAAAAGCCCTGAGTTACAAGTTGTAGGAGGGAAATGTTGTGTTGTTACTTTACCTTAATGGTCTCGCTATTTCCATTTAATACTCTCATTATTTCAGTTTAATAATCTCATTATTTCAGTTTAATAATCTCATTATTTCAACTTAATGATCTCATTATTTCGAGATATGCTGTTATTCTAGGAAACTGTTGCTGTTATTACTTTAGGAATGAGAAAGTCATGGATCCAGCATATTATCATCATATATTATTGTGTTATATCAAATGGTACTTTGTACACATGAGCTACATAAAATATTCCTACTATACATTGGGTGAATAGGATTAATACTGTATGTCAAATTGGTGGTCTGTCTGAATCCTCAGCATTTAAAAACATTAGGCAAGAAATACCAGGATGAATATTGATTTCACCAATATTCCATAGTATGGAGCCAGAGCACATTCCACTATCCCATAATGTAAAGGGAATGGTGTAAGATTAAATGTTTTAGGTATTAAGTATTGTTTATTTCATTAAATCCTATTTGTTTAATAAGTTAGCAGTTTAGTCAAGTGTTGTTAAAGTTTAAACTAAAATAAAAAATGAGATCGCAGGTCCTACAACAAAGCCAATATGGCAGATATAACTGGATTCTACTCATATTACACAGATATTCTGATCTGTACACATCGGTACTGAATGAAATGCAGTAGGTTCTGAAATGCATTTGAATGAAACAGGTACTGAATCAAATTAATCGAATGCCGTAGGTACTGAATCGGACACATCCAATGAACACTTAACATACACAAAACAAACTCTACTCTTACATTATTTGCACATACTTACTTATTTATATTTCAAATTTGCACATTTTTTCCACTGTACGTACGGCTGCCTTTTTTATTCACTGTACATACGACTGCATTTATTATATATGTGTTCATGTCCTATCATTGCCATTCTGTTTACACTGTGGAGCTCCTGTACTAGAACAAATTCTTCGTATGTGAAAACATACTTGGCAATAAAGACCTTTCTGATTCTGAATGCAGCAGGTTCTGAATCAAATGCAGCAGGTACTGAATCGAATGCAGCAGGTACTGAATCGAATGCAGCAGGTTCTGAATCAAATGCAGCAGGTTCTGAATCAAATGCAGCAGGTACTTAATCGAATGCAGCAGGTTCTGAATCAAATGCAGTAGGTTCTGAATCAAATGCAGTAGGTTCTGAATCAAATGCCGTAGGTACCTTCACGTTACACAATTTCCGGCATGCACTTCTTCTCTATTAATGTGAAAGAAACTGTTTTTTTTTTTTTAGACAGAAGCTCTTTGTTCAAATAATCCTATCCAATATATCACAAACAACATTTATTGTGTACTGATTATGAACAAAAGACAGGATAGCCTGTTTTACAGTGAGAGAATTTATCAGACCGCACAGGAGCTTATTTAGGTTTTGTTGTGTGAGAATGAGCAGATGGGTACATTGTTGTCCTTGGAGATTAACCTCTTGTGGTAAAAAAAAAAAAAAAAGTCTCCCTCCAACACCCCCCCCCCCCCCCCACACACACACACACACACACACTTTTCTTTGCAAGCCAGGGCTCTTTATTCATGCAAAAGAATCCCAAACATCCTTTCAGGAACAGTCCTCCACTAAGAAAGCCACAGCTTAAAAGTGCTGTGACTATTGTATCTGAATAGGCTGTTCTCAATCTCAGAGGGCTGCTTCTCCTTTGACAGGCCCTGTGCGCTCAGAATGGCTTTTGCTAGTTCAGAACTAAGAGTCTGAACTCAGAGAAAGATGGCACTCATGCACTTTGTTGAATAAAGCAGAAACACAGAAGGCACTTTGAAACACATCAAAATATGTTGGGGGCAAAAATGTCATGGATTTACAGTACTGATGAAGCCACCGATTCATAATTATATGATCAATGAATCATTAAACCTCATAGATGGCATAATGTCTGAATTCTGGATACTTATATATACTGTAGAAAAGCCATAAAAGTAAAACTGCTGACAGGTGAAGAGAATAATATTGATTATCTTGTTATAGTGACACCTGTCAAGGAATGGGATATATTAGGCAGCAAGTGAACAGTCAGTTCTCAAAGTTCATGTGTTGGAAGCAGGAAAAATGGGTAAAGCGTAAGGATCTGAGTGACTTTGACAAGGGGCCAAATTGTGATGGCTAGATGACTAAGCATCAGAGTTTTGATACCTACCAAAAGTCTAAGGTAGAAAAACCAGTGGACCAGTGAAAGGGACAAAAGAACCCAAGGCTCACTGATGCATGTAGGGAGTGAAGGCTAGCCTATCTGATCCAATTCTACAGAAACGCTACTGTAGCACAAATTGCTGAAAAAGTCTGGCTATGACAGAAAGGTGTCAGAACAATTCTCTCCCTGAAGTTCTCGGCATAAGATGTTAATTGCTGTGTGAAATAAATAACCCCAAGGACAATTTATTTTTATTCTTGTTGTGAGTTAGGCACCAATTTATACAGTGAGTATAAATAACATGGAGCCAGCAGTATAAAGTGGTATGAGACTCTTTCTAATGAAAACAATTAAGACATTTCATCAACAGTATATCAAGGCAGGGTCATTAAATTGCTCACAACCTTCTGCTTTATATACCATGTCGGATCTGGAAACTTAAAAACTAGGTAATGTTTGGTGTCATGTGCATTGTTAATCATGTCTTGAACTTTAAGATAAGATCTGTGAATGCACAATACTACGGGTTCATAATCTAGGCATGGGAATTTATGAATAGGAAACTGTTCACACTGTGTCAGAAGCACAGTCGATGAGATGTGTGAATTGGAACTCAATCCCAGGACATTTCAACCAATCAGCACCGCTAAATGAAGAGAGGCAGGAACCATGACATTACAATTCAGTATAAAGTCCAGATTTTGAGCCTTAATTCCGGATAACCCTGCCTCGGTCTTAGACTAGTCTCCAACTTTGAAAGAAATATAGTACAGCAGGAATACTCTGAGCTTCTAGTAAAGACATACATTGTATAGAGTGAGTCACAAAGTCTTTTTCCAGAATTTCTGGGCAAGCTGACTCAACTGAAGCTATACCTGCACCTTCGGTATGATTTTTGCTGAAATGCATACACACCGAGTCAGAGGCTTTTATCTGGGATCTCCAAAGAAGCAGACATGTCGCTAGACATGGCTAGACGTCTATTCTCACCATCTCTCAGGGTATAAGGAAGCCACGCATCAAGACTCATCTCTGTTCTAAGGTCTAGGTGGTGGACTGAACTTCTCCTAGATGACCAAACAGCCTAGATGAGTCAAACAAAGCCCAAAGACCTACCTCTTCCAGAAGTAGTTAGTCTGACACTTAAAAATGGTCTTTTCTTTCTATATGACCTCCCAATAGAGTTTTTAGACTGATGGAATCCTTAATCTTTTACCTATTGAACCAATATCAGGGTAGGTTCATTGATAGAAACTTCAAGAGCATTATTCCATTCACTCTGGACAAGGCTGTCTGCTGAATACCATACATTTTAAATGTATATGTTTTGCACGATTTGGCTAAACGGAGGACTCTCTCTCTCTCTCTCTCTCTCTCTCTCTCTCTCTCTCTCTCTCTCTCTCTCTCTCTCAATAGATGACATTGATGACTATACAAGCTACTTCATGGATCAGGACCACCATTTGACACCTGTGGTGGAAATTTCTAATCTTAAGATGTTCATAAGGCTTTGTTCTTCTATGCTTGTACCCTGTTTGCGTCATAACCAGAGACTGACATCATCAGTAGGTTTTGTTAAGATTATGACAAGGGAAGTAGGGACTGGGGACGAGTTGTCCATAAACAATGTCCTATAGGTCCTCTAGAAGACCTTGGCCTGGTCAGATTAGCTTGATCAGGAGATGCATGAGGTAATGTTGAGCCAATGATTGATGATGTTTTGCTTTTACATATCTTCTGTTCTTCTTGGGTTCTGTCTATAAAAACCTTGATTGCTCTATGTTCAGTTACAGTACATGATACAAAACATCATATGGTTATTGATCGGAGGATCGGGGTTCAAGGCCCAGCACACTGCCACTGCTGGGCCCTTGAGCAAGGCCCTCAACCCTCCCTGCTCCAGGGGTGCTGTATCATAGCTGCCCCTGCACTCTGACCCCAACCTCCTCATTTGGGGTATGTGAAGAAAAGAATTCCACTGTGCTGTAATGTATATGTGGTGATAATAAAGGCTTCTATGTCCCCTTCTATCTATATAAAAATAAATACAGATGCACCATCTTAATTAGAAAACGACAAATCTTTAATAGTCAGACGAGCTCTTGTGAATCTGTACGTTTCTGAATTTCAGAGAAATCTTATTGATTGGCTTCTCTCACCGTATTGGAGTACCAAACAAGAGCAAAAGGTAAATGTCACAAAATGATACGATTCAGCAAATTCTACCCAGCTAAAAACAAACAAATCAGCAATTTGTTATAAAGAACAAAGTGGCACAAGAAACATAACAAAGAAGCATATCAACCGATTCACACGGTATGAAGTCAATTTGCAAAGTTTCAGAACTAACTTCTTAAATATACACTGCTTTGTTCTTTTGAGCTTTTACACAAGTATATGTAAACTCTGTAAGACGTAGAAAATAAATAACCTTCCAAATGATCTAAATAACATGAATATGAACTCCTAGCACTGATAGTCTATGCATAAAGTTATTGATTTTGTACTGCAAAGAGGCACACGTTCTCATCTGCAAAGAAAAACTAATTTCAGCATCTTTTCACAGATGATGCACATTATCATAAGGGAGGAGTGCACTAAATTAAATGATGGGATCAACAAACCCAAAAGAAATAAGCTACACTCAATAGCACTAGTTATTCCTTTCCATCAAGGGGAATTTCACTTGTTGCATATAAAACTGAAAAAAAAAAAACATGTGGAACGAACATGAATTTAAAGATCCCGCTCATATCCGTCCCTACACAGTTAATATATCTCCTCATCCATAAAGTATATTTGTTGCCAAATTCAATCTCAAATTCTCTACCCAATAAAAACTAGTCAAAATGATTAAACGTCCAATGTGCAAAAAGAGTGCACCTCTACTGCCTCATTTCTACATTTCAAAATTAGATAAGCTATTTAAATGTGATTGAGTGAGTGTGACATGTTTATGTCCATCTGTTGCATAATAATATCCGCACCTCGTGGGGGCTGAAGGGTAAATCTGAAATCTTACTTTTTTAACCAAGTCACCAATTATGTTGCAGAAATGTAATTTCTTGCTGTATAGCACCTTTGCGAGTTATTAAAATGAACAGCTTGTCAAACATATGGCTGAAAGACTGCATGAAGATCTGTTCAGGTGTTCATGTACAGTTTATCCATCACAGGGAATTGCATGTTTCAGACCAAACTGTTGACACAAATATTTATGGTAATCTTGTATATATGAGGTAGTCATCTGGCTACTAGTTACATTGTGCTGAATGACCCAAAATTGATGGAAATCTCTCTCTCTCTCTCTCTCTCTCTCTCTCTCTCTCTCTCTCTCTCTCTCTCTCTCTCTCTCTCTCTCTCTCTCTCGCTCTCAATTAGACGCAGGATATTTTAAATTATAATAACGCAATGAATGTGTTTACACAAATGTGAGTGAAGGACCTAAGCTTGGTTACAGAAAACAGGCTTGTATTCAGTGCTACACATTTAGGCATATATTAAAGTCATACACTAATCTGCCATCACATTAAAACCACTGACAGGTCAAGTGAATAACATTAATTATCTTGTTAGGGGTGGGATTTATTAGGCAGGAAGTTGCAGCACCAAATTTTGATGCCATTCATGTGGATTCATGTTAATTTCTCATGCCATTTATCTCATATCTAAACCACAGCATACGTTCAGAGATTTTGTGGAGTCCATGCTATGAAAGGTCACAGCTACTTTTTCAGCACAAAGATAGACTTACTAAATATGATATTTAATTTAACTGCATAGTTAAATATATACAACAAGTGAATATGGGCAGAGTTGTATCATATTTTGTATTGTGAGATTATTCCAAATCACTCTCACTCACCGCTTATCCGAACTACCTTGGGTCACGGGGAGCCTGTTCCTATCTCAGGCGTCATCGGGCATCAAGGCAGGATATACCCTGGACGGAGTGCCAACCCATCGCAGGGCACACGAACACACACACACACACACACACACACACACACACACACACACTCTCATTCACTCACGCAATCACACACTACGGACAATTTTCCAGAGATGCCAATCAACCTACCATGCATGTCTTTGGACCGGGGAGGAAACCGGAGTACCTGGAGGAAACCCCCGAGGCACGGGGAGAACATGCAAACGGAGGCGGGAATCGAACCCCGAACCCCGACCCTGGAGGTACGAGGCGAACGTGCTAACCACTAAGCCACCGTGCCCCCTATTCTAAATCAAATAAGATAAAATAATATAAATTGGACTGATACCAGATCATTGATAACTTTCTGGAAATATATGTTTAAAATCAGAAAAGCTATTTGGAGCTATAAAATAATGTTTAGAAAGACTGCAGATTTAACAGTAATTTGGTTTATTGTAATGTAAAGTACAGGATACATTTCATTTTTTTTGTTGTTGTTGTTGTTGTTGTTGTTGTTTCACTGCTGTCAGTCCCTGCTGTTAATTGTTGGCCCCGCCCACTTATTTGTTACCATGGACATTAATTGCACTCAATCTATTCCCCAGGTGTTTTTGTCTTAGTCTTTGATTGTCTCTGCCTTGTGATTGGTTCTTGTTCATTATATCTACTCTGTTTGTTCATTTCCCTGGTGTTAGTCATTTTTGGTGTAGTATGTTCCCTGTCCCTGTCCCTGTCCCTGTCTCTGTCTCTGTCCCCTGTTCTGGCCAGTGTTCTGCCCTGTTTTTGCCTGCTTATCTGTTTCTTGTTTTTGTTTAGTAAAAGTTCAAACTGCATTTGGACCCTCACTCGCCTTTGTCTCATCATGACAGCAGTATTGTGCTTTATTTATTACTTTTTTTAAATGAATAATGTTGTGAAATTAAATAAAAGTATGAAGTAAGCATGGATGATTGGTCCTTGGAGAACATATCCTTCAAACTATAAGCACAAGAATTATTTTCATTCAATGTATCGTTCAGTTTTAAATCCAGCAAGAAAAATCTAGCCTACAGCATGCATAGATATTATAATTTCTTGGCCCCTGTTTAGTGTCTTGTTTCTTCATTTAAATATTGTAAAACTAAACATTTGCACGTCATTATATTTGTCTCCTTTTTGCCTAAAAGCGAGTGATTATGTTTAAATATTTTGATCTAGCTGCTGTTGAAAACTCCATCAAAAGTCCGAAAAAATCATGGGCGTGAACTATACACAGGTTATTTGCATAATCCGAATGGAGAGCCTAAAAAAAAATAATTCAAGCAGATGCCTAATGCTTAAATCTTTGAATACACATAACATATCCCTGTGTAAACACTGACAAAGCATTTGTTTTTCGAGTATGAATGATCCACAGTGATAAATCTACTTACATGCAAAAATCAACAGAATGAAAAAGCTGAAGAACGTGAGCTTTCCCAAGCATTTCTACGAGCTTGGCAGGTGATATCACCACTCAACACTCACTTACCTTAGTCTCTCTCTCAACACCACCACAGATACTCACTCCTGCTCTCTGTAATTGGACCTGTATGCCTGAATGGTTGCACTGCACAGACATCTTAATCTTAATTTGATTACTGTGTGTGTGTGTGTGTGTGTGTGTGTGTGTGTGTGTGTGTGTGTGTGTGTGTGTGTGTGTGTGTGTGCTGTTAACAATAAGAATAGAGAGTGCTATATTTCTGAAGGGCCCTTCACATCAACTTTAAAGCCTTGAGCATTAACATAAGCATGGTGTGGAGCCTCAGAGGAATCGGCGAGACCTTCAGAGCTAGGGATTGATTATTTCCTTTTTTTTTTGACCCAAGTACAACAATAAATGCTAATATGTACAGCTCATGCAAATTCCCACAGAGAGTGTGTCTACTGCTAATGAGGAGAGAAGAGCACTAGAGCTATGGTGTTAAACTCCTCTGACTCTTCCATACACCTCATTTAAAGCCTGTTCACCCTTAATTATCTCTGCTGTTCACAAATGCACACTCCACAGCAGGTGGACACTAAGTGAGAAACTAGCAAAGAAATGTGCAATAGTGACACGCTTATAATTCCAGAAATTTATCCATCATTACACGTTACATATAGGAGTAAAGACAGAATGGATCTAGTTAATGATATTTAAAGCACAAGGCTTTTGTTAATCTTTCTGTCAATGGTATTCCCTGCAGAATAGTTGTATCACATTAAATCTAAATCACTAAGATAAATAAAGAAGTGTTTTTTTTTTTTAATCTGTTCCCTTCCATTTATGAAGATTTGAGTTTTAAAATAAACTTGGCATATAGGAGACTTGTATGGACCTCAGAGCTATCAACTAATGTGGTTACTTTCTTTTTTCTATGAGAGGATCATATGCAAATTTAGACAGAGAGGCTCAAATTGTTAAAGAGATTCAATTACTGTGTAAAAAAAAATCTTCCTGGTTTTATCTATCATCTACAGATGCAAAACCTCCATGACTGGAAACACTGTGCTCCGGGGCTTGTCTGTCAACACACCCACGCTCTTATATGATTTGATAAAATGACTGACTGGCAGAATCCTGAAAACCTAATATGTCTAATATAAGGTTCTCATCTTTAATAAAGACAAGAACAAACAAGAACTGACAGCGAGAGGATCCAGTGGTAAGGTAAAACACGCTTTGTTTCCCCAGCATAAGATTTTCATCAAAGTAGTAATATGTAGACATCAAAGCTACTATAGTTCTCACTTCCCCATTATATATGCAGTCTGTTCATGATCTGAACCTTTAATAATCTATTACACTAAAGATATAAATGAGGCCAGATATTATTATTATTATTATTATTATTATTATTATCATTATTATCATTATTATCATTATTATTATTAATAATAATAATGATAATAATGATAATAATAATAGCAATAATAATAATAATAGTAATAATAATAACAATAGCAATAATAATAATAATTATTATTATTTATTTATTTATCTATTTATTACAGGGACAATGCTGTCAATATGCCAGACTTAGCCGGATGGCTATTTTTCACCTGTAGTCCCTAATAATAATAATAATAATAATAATAATAATAATAATAATAATAATAATAATAATAATTTACTACAATGGTCTGACCTTTTTTAAAACAGCTATAACAATGCATAGTTCCTAAAAGTAGGTTATAAAACATGAAATGTCCTCTCTAAGGAGAGAGATAGAGAGAGAACGAGAGAGAGATGAATATTTGGTATTTGGTACATGAATTCTATATTTGTAATAACCTTCACAAATATTCACATAATTCACATATAAACGCTACGCCGTCATTAATCGCTGAACACAGCCGTACATTACAACACCAGTAAATTCTAAAAGTATCAATTACATTAGTTCATTTATCATAATTAAACAGTACTTCTTGATTTTAACTTTAAGAACTGAGAGAACTGATCGGGGGTGTTGGTGCAGAACACTGTGACACTGTTATTCAGCTACATTAATAAATTAGCAGTGTACTTACTGTAGAACAGTCTGAACTTATCTTCGATCAAAATAGAATTGAAGTCAGTGTAATTACGAAGCCAGTAACTTTTGATAAAGCACAGTTTGACACAAGCATTCGTTTTATTTCACTTCATTCTGTCACCTGAGACAGACCGCTAAGATGCTAGAAAAACAGTGCAGCCTCCCGCATTAAGAATAGCTGTTTAACCGTCTCCTTAGCCTGACTAAACAGACACAGCTGAGTCTCATGTGTGGTGGATTTGACTCTCCTCTGTAAATCCTCCACACATTTCTAATCTGAGGTTACACTGGAACATCCACTATCCTCTCTCTCTAAGTGTTCAAGTCTTATCCAAACATTTTTCACTCCTTTCACACTCTCACACTCTTCACAGCAGACTGATGGCTCACCTTTACACATGTGATATAAAGTGTCTGTATATCAAACTGAAATGCTCTTTTTCTGCTGAAACACTAATGGACAGATGGCTATATTTTCTCTTGAGCCTGCAGAGATTGGTGTTTAAGAGCTTCCCTGTAGACATCTGGCAGCGCTGTCTGCAATCGGTCCAAGAAGACTTGCAATACAGACCAGATTCCTAATAAATTATGGAAGGAAGTCACAGTTCTCCACCGAGTCTCCTCTCACATGGTATGGTACGGCCAACCACCTATAAGCAGTTCCTATATCTTCTGGACGCTACAGGTCTGGTCCATACTAAACTGATGTGGAGCAGAAGCTCGTATGTCAATATATAACAAGCTGTTAACGTGGACTGGCCGGGTTGCTCGACTCATGTCATATTTGTCCCAGATAAAACCTGTTGTTTTCTTCAGAATACAGTGATCCCTCGTTTATCGCGGTTAATGGGGACTGGAACCCCTCGCGATAGGTGAAAATCCGCGAAGTAGGAATGGCCCTAAGTTTGACCTTTTCACTGATGGTCATACTCTTCCTCCTGGCTCACTAGAGGAATCTTTTGCAGGGGCACGGTGCTTAAAGTAGGAGGCATTGTAAAGGCTTAACGAAAAGTTAATTTCGAACACAATACGCGAGACACAGTTGACAGCGTGAACGAGAGTGGTGAGATGCAACAAGGGAAGAAGCAGGAAGAGGATGAGATGATGCGCAGCCAATCAGCTCAGATCTCGGGCCGGGAACCAATCATGTGCCTTGTCTGAGTGCCCATGGGTATGTACAAAGCCTCTGAGAGAGTTTCTCTCTTTGTCTGGCATCCTGGGAAACCGTTTTTATTTTTATTTTTCAATGAATATTTTTGAAAAATTAGCGATGCACTGAGGCCGCGAAACTTGAACCGCGAAGTGGCGAGGGATTACTGTATCACAGTCATCCTCAGTTTAGTCTAATTCTTTGAATACAAGAGTCCCAAGAGACAAAAGGTCTTTATATTCACCAGTCCTTTTCCTTCTTCTTCTTCACCAGTCATAAAAGTGCACTAATGTGCTATGCAAACTTAATATAATAATGACTCTCCAGTGCTTAAAAACTCTTCCCATCTGTACTATAGTAAGCAGATATGGTTCTATCTATAAAAAAAAAACAACACTGAGTATCTTAAAAGATTTCTTATTAATTCCTTTTGATGATGATATATCTTGAAGCTGTGACAAACAAACAAAGGAAACTGCTTATTTTTAATTGACTAACTTTGTACCCATGCGTCTAATTTGTCATAACTGATATAACATGCGCTTCTTCCAAAATCCATGAAGACTTTGAGTCACACACAAAGCAAACCATTTTTCCTTGTAATGCTTTTTGATCACATCTCATAAAAGAGATTAATAAATGGTTGCTTTATCTCTGGCTCTGTTCCAAAGTATTTCAAACATGCAGCCACTGCACAGTGCAGCCATTTCTGAAGAAAAAATAGAAATAAAAAACTGCCCTTTATTTCCAAGTAATGAGTTTTTTGTGTTTTTTTTTCTCAGATTTGTTTTCTTGGAAACGTCCAAGAAATGAATCACAGTACAGAATGTTCACTGTTAAAGTTAACAAAGGATCTGTTATTTTACTGTTGATTCTGGAAACTTCACTCTACTAATCCTACCAGACCCCAAGTTCTGCTTAAACACTCTCTATGAAGATCCTCATGAGCACCTAAAGCGCACAGTGGGCTTTAGGGTGTAGCACTCTGCTCATTTAAATCCTATCCAAGCCATAGCACCTTATAAGCAAATCCTTAAGCACTTGCAGCTATATACATTTCTGACCTGTTCAGTCCTTTCTCTGACCTCAGGATTCTAATGTGTAACGGGGATGTCGTAGCCTAGTAGTTAAGGTGTTGGATTATCTATTCAGAAGGTTGTGAGTTTGACTCCCACTGTAATATCATGCACCAGTACATCAGACCAGCTCATTTTTATGAACAGCAGATATGTTAATCCCTTTCCACTGCTTCTCTCTTTGTACCCATCCCGAGGCATCCAGACACTGTACCAGCTCCCAACGTCCTCTGTGGGACGAAGCCTTTGGACGTCCACTGAGCCGAGGCCGACTCTAAGAATCCTGAGACATCTCCAGTTAGACTCTGTGGTACTCAGGAGATCAGAAGTCCTTGAACCTCACACCAATACAACATTTAACTGACTGTATATTACAATCACACCCCCAGTGTCACCCATATGAGGATGGGTTCCCCCTTGAGTCCGGTTCCTCTCAAGGTTTCTTCCTTTACCAATTTAAGGGAGTTTTTCCTTGCCACTGCTGCCTGAGTCACCTCAGACTTGCTCATAGAGGAATAAATACATACACACTGTGAACTATATACATCTAATAATAATCTAGAATTTTTATTCTGTTAATTCTTATTTCTTTTATTATTCGTTAATTCCTTTATCATTAATTATGTTTACCTTCTGCTCTGTGTTTATGTTCTGTAAAGCTGCTTTGAGACAATGTCTATTGTAAAAAGCGCTATACAAATAAACTTGAATTGAATTGAATTGATGGGTCCACTGATTGGTCCCTGAGCAACTGAATGAATAGTCCCTGATGAAACTCATAGAGTAGCTAACCGTGCTTTGCAATAGCTGTAAGTTTCCCTTTTCACAGTGTTTAAAGCCTTTGCCTGTGTCTATTGTGGCTGTTTCTTATGAATTTATACTTATACTTATACTATGCATTAAAATGAGCTCTATAAATTAAGCCTACTTATTTCCTTACCCTGTTCCAATGGCCCGAGACCTACAGTATAGAGGTTTTAACTCAATGCTCTTTATACATGCATACAGCCATAACGTCTATCAACTGGATTCAAAACAGATTTATAGTTTCACTGACATTGTGTGTTTTGACTAAGAGAAGTGGTGAATTTCTTTAGTTGGATGAGGAAATTTCTAATTGAACAAATGGGCAGCTGCTGTGACCTGGGCTGGTTATTTTTGCTACACTGATGTTTAGACATGTAGTCAGATAACAATGAGCCAAATCATGGAAAGACTGGACATCATTTGTAAGAGGAGTAGCAATAATGGCTTTTAAAAGCATGGTATTGTATCTTTTGTCCATTAAGGGATGCTGAAATGAAATTTGCATAACCTCAGGGCATGGTCCTTAATATGTCTACCAATTTTTGTGTCAATTCACAAAGTCGTTAAAGAGATACAGCCTCATGTTCTGTTTGGTTAAATGGCTGTCAGATTTGTTTTCTCGATATGAGGCTTACTCTGAAGATGCCAAATTTGTTGACTATTCAACAACATTTGTAAGAGAAATAGTGAAAAAAATATGTTTTCAGCCATAATCCAAGATGTCAGAAAATCGAATTAAGCAAAAATCGATGTCATACAGTGTGTTGAATTTGTCTAAACTCGTGGAATCCGTGGATGCCTAGCTTTAAATTTTGTTTGTGATTCCTCATTTACATATGATCAAAAATAGTCCTTCCAAATTAGGCCCATGTTTGACCAGGCACTAAAGTGTTGTCAGCACTTGGCCTACATTTGATCAAGATGTTCCATTGACCGTCTTCAATAAGTGTGCCAGATTTCACATTTTTTTAGCAGATGGTTCTACGGGCTGCAAAAAGACAACCTAGCTAGAAGAAAAAGTAGAACAAGAAGAAAAAGGAAGGTATAAAAATAATAGGGTTCTAGGCCCCTTAGAAAAGGAAGAATATTAATAAGGTGGCTACACGACTTAAGTTCTTGTCCCCATACTAGTAGTTTTATGTAGCTTTCATCAATTTCTGTAAATTTCTTCTTTTTCCGAATACACCAATTAGATGAAGAGTTCTGCATATCTATCGACCGGGTGAGTCGCCAGTTTTAAGATAATAGTAGTAGTGCCTCTTGAGGACAGTGTACCAGCAGTGCGGTTTTATTTTTATAGCTACAAATTTAATAAAAATGGATTGTAATCTTTTCCAAGTGCTTAGATATTAGATTATGATAAAATATTTTTAGGTATATAGTCTGCCACACCTACTAGACTAGACACAAACATGCCTATCATACATAAATATCATACATATCCAAAATACAAAGTTTATGTTTGTGTTTTGGTACCGTACCATCAGATTTATCTTTATTTAATTAATTTGTCCTCTTTTTAAAATAAATACTGCTTGGCATCGTGAAACCAGCTCGGCCTGTCCTGTTCCTTTTTGAGTCCGCTTCAAGGATTTATCTGCTGAAACGATCCTCTTTCAAACAGTTATATCAGTACTAAATAGTGAGAGCACAGCCTCCTCTGTAATCTCAAGCTTGCTGGACTAATCAGACTGCCTGTCACCCTCAACTGTGGGCCGCTTTGCAGCAGACTGTGCCTCAGATGATTCATCATCAACTGCTGTTGCTATTTTTAGAAAGCGCCAACTTCAGAATGTACAGAATTTTTGGTAGGTTGATTGGAATTATCACAGAAAACACACATAATGCACCAGAATCTAACAAACTCCCTAACCTAATGTGACATCATTTCCTGTATTTCATTTTTAGGCTACTACAATGAAGTATTATTGTTAAAAATCTTCACACAGTCAGTAACACAGAATCTAAAACAGATCAAACTATTAATAATTTTTTTTTATTTTATTTTAATACGTGTATATACTGTAATACTATATCTTCCAAAATCCTTGCAATCTTTTGTCCTTCCTTTCCTCCACCACCCTGCAAAAAACTATATATTTGTACCATATTGTGCTATCACACTAAATGATGGTACATTTAGTGCAGTTTGGCAGAAAACATCTCAGAGAATTTAGTTTTAGTATTTACAACAAAATGATAATCATTCTCCACACAGCTATTTTCACTTTCCGCCGACTGCCTACCTACTGTAGATGTCCTGTTTTTAGCCCAATTAACATCTTTCAGTAAAAGTACTTAGCTTCAGATGGATTTTGTTTGGAAACTTCGATGAACAAAGGCATTTAGGGAAAGGAGAGAACCAAAGAAATGGAAAATGATATACTTCTCTAAAGATATATATTAAAAAATAATAATAAAAAAAATCAAAGTTCATGCCAAAGCAAATAGCAGCACTTCTGATTTAGTTTTGCTACCAAACATGTACATTGGTATGGAAGCTTGTTTCCACTTTGTTTTTAAAAAATAATAAAAGATAATTGTGACTTTACCTCAGAATTGTGATCTTATTTCTCAGAATTACAACTTTATTTCTCAGTATTCTGAGTTTTTTCCCTGCAATTCCTGTATTTTTTCTCTGTATATTTCAACCTTCTTCCAGTTACTCATTTTGATCGTACTTTATGGATGTGCATAACATTATATTTTTTTTATTATTAGAGTATTATTTTTTGTTGTGGTTTCGCAAACAGAGAGATCCTGATTTTATTGGAGGAGTCACATAACATAAAGCTAAGCCTCCAGACTCAAAAACATGTCACAGAGTAATCGCTTGTGACCAAGACTAAAAAAAAACAAAAAAACAAATGATGCAGAAGTGGCATATTTCAATCAATAAGACTTTTAGATGAACTGTTATATACGTGTCGATGTAGATGGCCTCATGAACGAAGATCCACACTTTGTCCATCTAAAAGTCTCATCAGTTGGCAGACAGTTTCTTCGTCTGTAATAATCCCAGACATTTAGTATCTGAAGCTGTTGATGTATAAAATACACCACCTCTGCATCATCTGGTTTGTTGCACCTACTGTACGTCACAACCGAATGCTCTGTAATGTTCTTTCAACAGTCTGAAAATTATGAGATTTAAAGCCACAATTCTGAGCTATAAAGCCTCAATTCTGAGCTATAAAGTCACAATTTTGAGATTTAAATTCACAATTCTGTGATTTAAAGTCACAATTATCTTTTATTATTTTTTAAAATGAGGCAGAACAAGCTTCCATACTTTAGTAACGTCAATGAAGAGTAATTGTGTTATTTGCATTCTATAATAAAATACTGCTGATGAGAAAAAATATAATTCAAAGAAATCAAAAGTTAATTATTTCCCTAATTCTTGCTGTTTTAAGTGGTTTTTAGGACTGTGCATGCATGCTTTCTATGTAAGAATTGTTGCCTGTGCTTTGGTTGAACCTTATTTTTGAACATTTTGAGATGTATGTTCTGTGTTGAAAAATGTTTTTTTGGTTTGAGCAAATTTTGGAGATGAGATTAACTTTGTGTCTAAGATTCAGGAAAAAGTTGCTTCCGTATCGATCGATGCAAGTTAGCAACAGAAACAAAAACTGTGTAACTGGAAGCTGTTAGTGCAAATACATGAATGAATTAGTTAATTGATATGACAGTGTACAGTATATACATCATTTTCCCTGGGAGTGAGTGAGTGAGTGAGTAAATAAATAAATAAATAAATAAATCTAGCCTCATTCAGTAAATCCCAACAGACCCTGTGTGGTGTTCAGATAGAATCCATGCTCAGGCTTTAGATTCCCTAGATATCCAATTTAGTCTTCTGCTGTGTGTGTGTGTGTGTGTGTGTGTGTGTGTGTGTGTGTGTGTGTGTGTGTGTGTGTGTGTGTGTGTGTGTGTGTGTGTGTGTGTGTGTGTGTGTTTATTTTGTGCTTCTTTTATTCTCTGTCACCATCTTTCCATCTATCTTGTCCTGTCTCTCTCTCACCATCATCTCTTACCCTCTCTCTCTACCCCTTTCTCCTATAAAAGCATCATGGAGTGAGTGTTAAACTGCAGGCACAGCTGTAAATCAGGCTGATCTGACAGTTATGGTTGTATATCACCTCCAAGATGGAGCAGGAGTGGTAATGTGTCCTGATTAAAAACTCTTAGAGTTCTAGTTTAATGTTTTTATGTACAGTAGTTAATTTATAGTTGGTGATGGAATGGGGGGGAAACAAAGGAAGATATTAAGCAGGATGAGCACTAGATGAGCACTAGATGCCCTCCTGTTTAAGGAAGACTCTGATTGAACAGTATTAAATTTTAGTATCTTACTTTCTTTCTACACAAAATATGCTAGCTAGCTCAAATGAGATTCCATATGTTGTGGGAATAAATTCAAGATCAAGATAAATTCTGTCCTACCAGCCATTACGGATCTGCATCTCTTCTTATTGGTTATTAGAGTATTTTAAGCAGGGATACACACCAAAATTAAACACAACTTGCTCTAATTTTAAATGACAAACTTACAATGACACAGATGTATATTGTAACCACATGGCTTCTGCTCAGACAAAATCATCCTCCTTTATTTTTCAGTACTTGTTACTTACACACTGCATCATTTGGATTTTTGAGATGTTCATACCACTGTGGCAAAAATAGCTAGAAACACATTGTTATTTCCACCTGTATTCTGACTTCTTTTCTGACAGATATAGATTTCCATTTTTAAAAAAAAGTGGCTCTCAAAGGTGCGATCATGGGACTCATTGTGAGTTAGACCTGTCCAGTCTTACCACATGCGTAATACATTTTCTAGTGCATGTCTTCTGTACAAAGGTTCCAATAATGAGTTTTTACGAATTGTTAAAAAAAAAAAAACCTCCTAGTACATGTAATTATTCCGGTTGAGAATGAAATAATCAGAATATCAAACTCCAATGGTGGAACTGAGAAAAACATTAGATATAAATGCCCTGTTTGTGGGACAGTTTGTGAAAACCTGATTTATCTGTAGCTGCAAAAATAATGAAAAATTAGGTTTTGACCAAAATCAAGTTTATATAGCTTTTTTTTAGGAGCCAATTAAATCAAAACAAAAAAAAAGAAGCAGTCAAAACATCCTCTGGTTTAAAAAAAATTTTTTAAAACCTAGTTAGCTTGCAGGTAAAATGTTATTTCCTTATGTGGTGAATGTCAGGTCTTGATTAAGTTACACAGCAAAAAAAATTATGATTAATCTATTCACTTTGTCAGCTCCGTGTGCATTAAGCTGTTTGAAACATTTTGAACAGAAAGTATGTATTTGTGTGTACGTGTGTGTGTTTAGTACCTGGTGGCAGATCTCATGCACCACCACCATGGTGAGCTCCATCTGGTAGGAGAACGATGAGACTTCTGGATCCAGCAAAATCTTCTGCTCAACAAATACACTAAGACCCCAGTTCTCCATCGCTGCATATGGGTGTTTTGGCACAGCCAGGAGATCTACACACACATACACACACCAGCAAAAACAATGTTAAGACCAGAGACTATACTATGACGTAAGCCTAACATAGAATTTTCTAAAGAAAGCTGGCTTTCCAAACCTAACCGAAGCTATCGTGAATGACAATAATTAAGCAGGTGTTTGTTAACACATTGGTTCAGTTAGACATTGTGAGCATGAGAATAAAAAGAGAATATACTGTAGACACACGGAAACCAAGAGATGTTGTACAGTATGATCTATATGCAGAAAGGTGCTATTGAATGTACTGAAACACAATTTAATATGTAAAGCAGCAGAGTAAGCAAGGCTAAGTTCACGCTCAGGTATCAACCAAACTATAAACTAAAGAGTCATCAAATGTAAAAGCAGAGTCTAGATGAATTCATGGCTCATCAACTAGAGACCTGTCAACAGCATGTACAGTACTATTACAAATGAGGATGTGAACAGGGTTAAGTGACAGACAGCATAAGACACACTGGACTGTGGTGATGCCAGTGGAAGACAGAGAGAATGTCCTCCAGACATGAGAGTAAATTTACATGAGCAAACATGCATGAGTAATTGAAACCCTGTTTTGCTGTTACCATGGCAGTAAGCAATTTACTAAACAACATGGTTTTGAAAACCAGTCAATGATGAGACTTGAAAAAAATAAATGGCTGTGTTTTATATGTTTGAGAGAGAATAGTTCTTGTCCTTTGTCCCTCCTTGAAACAGGGTAATTTCAGAATGCAAACATCAGCAATGACTTGGGATCCGTAGGGATTATAAGGAGCTGTGGCCCAATCGAGCACTCTTCCAATGAGTGATGATACTGTATGATGAATGTTATCTTATCAAAGTCTCAGAAGTCGAGTTTGGTAGATCTAGTGAATTGGGGAGAAGATTAATTAAGAAATTGTTGAATTTGACTGGGGACCCATTACACTTTTTGCGTAAGGCACTGTGCGGCATGAGTTCATTGACGTCCTGGTTAATTGACTGCTGTCTGTGACTCATGTCTGCTTCTGGAGTTTGGTAGGCACGGTATTGACAGACACATGTCACACAACTTCTTGATGGTGGAGGAAACGTGATGTAGCTGTTGAACATGAGCTTGTGTTTATTGGCCTCAGGAAGTGACTGAAGATCAAAACTCTGTTGGATCAGTGTCAAAAGGTGAGGTCTCCTTTAATGCCCCAGACTCCATATGCAGGAATTATCAGTACAAAAATAAAACAGTAAACAAACTGATTGAAATACAATCAAACAATACTTTGAAATCCAGATCGTCATGAGTTTTAGCTCCAGTACTTCTGGAGCTTTTTAATAATGCTCTTCAGCCCCAATGCTCCAGGGGCATCATATAATAAGTCATCGTATCATCATATTATAGCTTGGATATGTGATAGAAAGAATATTAGTTTTTTATTTTATTTTTATAATTCATAGCAACAGTAATATAATAGCAAATGTAATGCAGATTAAACAATAAAGCCATGTTTCATAGCAGCTAATCAGTTAACCATTTAAAAGAATGCACTGAAAAATATTCCTATCATGGTGGAACGAGTAAAATTTCCCTGATGTTCATGTAGTAAAATACAAGTCTACATGTAGGTCGAACGCACTTACTACAGTTTAGATAAAGAAATAGTAAGAAAGAAAGTGAATCCATTAATATAAATATTTTTCATTATTTTTTCTATAAAGACATGTTGTAATTGGATCAGGGATTAATTACTGCATAAGTTCATTAAGAAATCAACCTATAACTTAATTCTAAGAGTAAACACCATTACTTATCATCGGACAAGTGCATCCTCCGTTCAGAAGTCACAAAGCCGCCACAACTATGCTAACCTCTTTGTTCTGGGTTAACATACAGTATCTCCCAGCAGTTTGACACCTCACCTGCTTGACACTTCTAAAACTGTAAGAAACAGAGGTTCATGCACTCACTTAATGTAAGTCTCACACACACAGTGGAGTCTCAAACTGTTAATTGTAGCTGATTGCTCAGAGCTGCTCTGAGAATTTTCCTAATAAATCCTATCCTATCATATCATATCTGTCAGGGATCAGCGCAGATCCGTCATGGATCCGTGCAGACTTATGGCCATGTGCGTTTGTGTTTGTTTGTGTCACGTGATTGCCCCGTCTTCGTCTGCTCCTCCCGGTCATCACACCTGTACCCCATTGTGTGTGATTGTCCCTGTCTGTATATATGTGAGCCGCGTTGCCTTAAGCAGCGCGGCTTCATTATAATATTGTTAGTTCCCTGTGTAGTGTGGTTTATGTTTGTCTTCCTCCTGTATTAAACCCCTTTCATTTGAAGCTATCCTGTGTACGGTTCTGTCTCCAAGCCACCTCCGACCGGGTTCTTGACAATATCATTCATTCATTCATTCATTTTCTACCGCTTATCCGAACTATCTCGGGTCAAGGGGAGCCTGTGTCTATCTCAGGTGTCATCAGGCATCAAGGCAGGATACACCCTGGATGGAGTGCCAACCTATCACAGGGCACACACACTCTTCTAATATCATATTTTAAATGTAATTCTTTTCTGTCTTAGGTAGATTTCAAAGAATATTCAAGAACAATTCTCATAAGCTTTATACATACCAGGTAAGATTTTGTGTAGCTCCTAAATAAAATACTGCCAGTGCAACTAAATCTACTAATCCGTTCCAGATTTAGAATATTGATGCTGTTATTTTTCTTCCACTCTTCTGGGAAGGTTTTCCACTTGATCACTAAGATTTGTGATCATTCAGCTACAAGAACATTAGTGAGATCAGACAGTGTAAGATGGTGTAAGAGTGAGGAGGTCTGGGGTTCAGTCGGTGTTCCAGTTCATCCCAAAAGTGTTCAGTGGGGTTGAGTCAGAGTCAGGGCTCTGTGCAGGACACTCGAGTTCTTCCACTCCAACATTAACACACCATGTCTTCATGGAGCTCACTTTTTGGCTCCTTAGTTAAAAGCATTTGTAATGCTACATGCAAAGACCTCTTAGATATGACATTTTATGTTTCTCTAACTTTGTGCCACAGTTTGGGAAAGAATCACATATAGAAGTGAGGGTCAGGTGTTCACAAACCTTTGGCCATATAGTGTAATTGTCAATGTCTCTTTTGGTTCATAGGTTTTCAAAGTTCTTACAAACTCACAATTAGCATTTCCTTGTCATGGTCCTTTTTTCTATGTACAGTATGTGTGACTTGAGGTGGTGACTAAAACCACCTGACACCACCTATTAATATTCACAACATGGTGCTAAAAGGTTTTTGAAGAACAGCACAGGCAGCACCCTCATTAGTGGAGCTCTTGTGGCCTTATAACACATTCCTAACAAAGAACCTATTAAACCCATCCATCCACAACTTATCTTACACAGGCTCAGAGAAAACCTGCAGTCTATCCCGGGAACTCTCATAGGGCACAATCTCAGGGAGGAAACCAGGAGTACCCAGATGGAACCCCTGATGGAAGCATGAGAGAACATGCAACCACCAAACAGGACAGAGGCAGGAATCCAACCCTCAAACCCAGACGTGACACATGACAAGAAAAGCTGACACACTTAAATCTAATCTTGGTATAAGCACTTTTGTAATCAGATGTAAGAAGTGCTACAATCTACAAGCTTAACTTTTTTTTTTTTTTTTCGTTTTCATGAAAGTAAAAAAAAAAAAAAAAATTTCATTTTGTGAGAACTTGACTAACTAAGGAAGTAGAGCTTTCCCTGTCAGAATCAGTAACTGTAATATCATCCAATTTACTCACTACATTAGCACAAGGCTGGCACACAAATTGGGTTTTCTTTCTTTTTTAAAATTTACAAAAGTATATAAAATACACAACCTACCCAAACACACTGTCAAGCACTGTACTGAAACAGAGCTATAACACACACACATCTATGTTCCCAGATGTATTTAGCCATTCTTCTCCTCCACTCAGTCAGTCCCACATACTCCAACACTCCTTTCACCTGCTTATCTTTCTTTTCCATTTCTTTTTTTATTGCCTTTTTACAATCTTTACCTGTTTCACATTTTTTCCACTGCAATCATCGATTCCCTTTTTTTATTCCTTTCATTTTTTTCTCTACAACCCCCTCACTTTTACTTCTTTTCTCTGCTTTCCTCTGTTCTCTCTCACTGCCCTTCTCTCTCATCGTTCTATTTCAATCTCCTTTTCTACCAAACCTCTCAATTTCCTTACACTTGTCACTGGTCATTTTTCTCTTCTCTTTTACTATCACTTCCTCACCGTCCTTTTCCACTTTCACCTTCCATTTTTCTTCCCCTTCATCTTTTCTCATTTATCTCATCTTTCCATATTTTATCTCTGCTTTCCACTGTTACACTTGTTGAATGTGTTAAGGCTGAGGTATACTCATTGTCACCTACACTTACTGTACATAAGATATATGAGAACTGTGAGAAGAGGACACTTTGAATTGTGTATAAATTACAGCTGGATAATGAAGGAGTAGAAAAGGATTCAGCCTGTGATAGACCGGTATCCCACCCTCTGTGAGTTCCAGCCTCCCGGCCAGTGTCCCTGGGATTGACTCCTAATCTACCGTGACCCTGACCAGAATAAATCTGTTACTGAAGATGAATGAATCAATGCTAGAGGATGCTGCCTGTCTGAATTGAAGGATATAAGCCAGTTTTTCATGGTAAATTCATTGTACTCTCCTAGGACAAACAGCAGGTATTGAATTGACATTCAAAAAAGACTAAATGACCTAAACCTGAACAGCCTGAACCCTTTTACTTGGTCCATATTAAAAGCTTTGTAAGCGACTTAATGCAAGGTTGAAGGACTGTTTGGATTGACTGTTCCATATCTTAAGTACAGAGCATAGGCTTCATTTATTTATTATTCATTTATACCCATGCATAGTTTTTTTTGCATGAACCATGTTTCTGCTTACTGAATAGTCTTAATTTGAGGTACTGTATATAGAGGTATATATTTCCACACATTTCTCACCATGTCCTTCAGTATGCAATAAAAGTAGAGCTTCTTTGACTATGTACAGCTTCTTTATCACTTACTGTCAAACATATCTGCATAGAGTAATTTTGGTGCTCACAAGATGCACTCAGATGAAGAAGATGAAATGTACAGTTATTATATTCAAGTGAATAAAAGAGACATTTAAGGATTGATTGGGATAATGGGATTAGAAATGTTTCAAGAAGAATCCGGAGACAATACAGGTGATTCCCATCCAACTAGTCACCGAATAATGATAACGTCTTAACGTCTAATGCTGACACTGCAATACATTACACTTCCGAAATCATCAGCAGAAAAGACACCAATCGCAGAGTTTCCAAATGTAACTGGGGAAAAGAATGTACATCGACTTAACCATCATCTACAGATGTATTGTAGTATCTATTAATTTCAACCTGTTTTCTGACTGGTATGCCTCCATCTCAGGAAACTCTGAACTGAAAGAAAATCCAGAGTTTCTTCACTCGTACTTCTTAACTCAGAAATAATGTCTGTTCTTTTGGTTCTTTATTGAACGCTCCATAAGATCACATCAATTAAGAAGGCGTAGGATTTAATCTATGGTCATTGAGGTCATGGGTGATAAATATTTTTCTCCACATATGGGCAGCTTTTACGCACAAACTTGTTTTATGCACACTTTCATAAATAAGAGCTTAGATGTCTGCTAACCAGCATCTGATGGGTTGGCACTTCGTCCAGGGTGTATCCTGCCTCGATGCCCGATGACGCCTGAGATAGGCACAGGCTCCCCGTGACCCGAGGTAGTTCGGATAAGCGGTAGAAAATGAATGAATGAATGAAATACTATTGGCCCCGGTCCAAAGACATGCATGGTAGGTTGATTGGCATCTCTGGAAAATTGTCCGTAGTGTGTGAGTGTGTTTGAGTGAATGAGAGTGTGTGTGCCCTGTGATGGGTTGGCACTCCGTACAGGGTGTATCCTGCCTCGATGCCCTATGACGTCTGAGATAGGCACAGGCTCCCCGTGACCCGAGGTAGTTCGGATAAGTGGTAGAAAATGAATGAATGAATGAATGAATGAATGAATGTCTGAAAATCACTCCCAGCTATTAATACGTTTTTAAGTATCCTGCTCTTACTCCTTCTCCTGATTGGTCATAGGATGGTGCCTATGGCATGCTATCGTTATGTACCATGACTTATTTTAGATAACAATGCTGTATTATTTACTCTATTACTATTTAAAAGTATGATTGATATAAACCATTCCTTCTCTCAGTTGACTTTAAAAAGTTTTATTTTTATCCAAACACGAGTAGACAAAATGTGAAGGAGATATTGGTTGGGAGACGCAGGCAGTATATAGTGAAAAGAAAGCTATTTTTATACCTTGCTCTGCTAGGAAAGATGTTCTCTTGACACGCCAACAAAATAACTTCTTATAGAAGCAATATTACTGTGATTACATTTTGGCCTTGTCCTGTTAAAGAAAGAGAGGGATGATAAAGATTGGATATCATGGTATTTGACTTTGTGTCAGAGTTTCAATGGCTTTTTCCCCAATACTTTACTTCTTCACTGCAACTTGCTACAGAGAAGTTCACACTACACAAAATAAATATATAAATAAATAATAAAATAAAATTCTTTAAAAACTTTGTAGTGTGCAATAAGCGTAAATCTGCTCTATCATGCTCTCTCTCTCTCTCTCTCTCTCTCTCTCTCTCTCTCATATTTCAGTCTCAATCGAATTTCCTTATCTCTTCTTCCCTCCATCATTATGTTTTCAATTATCCATTTATCATAGCTTATGTCTAGGTGGGGGAACTTTGAGAGCTCTAAACAAATGGAGTACATAAAAGTAAGCAGTGATCCACGCTCACATCATATCCAATTTGTCGTAGGAGATGACCATAAGATATACTGTATAACACTGGATCATCATGCAGGCTAAGGTCACCTTGCACTCCTTGCCTCATCTGTCACATCTATTTGTGCTCTCCTTTCTTTCTGAAAGGAAATTTGACAGAGACGGAAAACGTGTGGGACGATGGCGAATAAGTACTCTATGTTCATTCAGGATTGAACTTCTGTCCCACTGGTGACATTCTCATGGAGTTTTAGCGCTTTTTTATTATAATCATACATGCTATTAATTATAGATGAGACATAATTAATATTTTACATTTATCATCCATACATTATTCACATAACTCTAGGAAACACTTTATCCAGTTTAGGGTCATGGTGGATCCTGAGAGAGGTGGAGAGTTGGGAATGCTCCATAACCCACCAGTTTACCTACACGTGCATTTGTTGAAACTCTTCCTCACTTCTAGGGGCAACTTCATGTAGATGGTCTACGTCATGTTTTTGAGAGATGCAGTGGTTTTTAAAATAGGAACAGCATGTGTCTGGTATATATCTGTGTGTTCTGGGTTATTTGTTGAATGTGATGGCCTGAGTCTTGCTCCATAAATTAGACCATAAATAAGCTTTTCCAAAATCAGGTCAATAACAATTAGAATCAAATATTACTCCCACTTTATTTATGATATTTTTAAACTGGTAGATAATTAATAATACAAACTTTACTGTTGGTATATAGCTTATCGATTTGTCTAGTGAGAACTACCGCAGCTCTAAGCAACTCTGAATGACGCCAATATGTGTAAATTTTAGATGTCAGTCATGTGCATTAAAGTTTCAAGGATTCACAGTTGGTTATTAAATGCAGGCCCTTTGAGAGGTCTTCAGATCATCATGTCATTGTGTTGCTGTGTCATCCTCACAGCTGCTGAGAATGGCCCAAAGTAGTTCGCGCTTACAGTATACGCAAGTGTCTTTCATAATTCAGTGGACAGCTTCACTTGACTATAGATTTAAAGCTAGAAACTAAAAACTAAGAAATAATACTATTCTATTCAATTCAAATGTATTTGTATAGCGCTTTTTACAAATGATATTGTCTCAAAGCAGCTTTACAGAACATAAACAAAGAACAAAAGGCATTTATAAAGGATAATATAAAGATTAATATGAATTTATATTAATATACCAATCAGCCATATCCGTAAAGCAACTGCTAAATATTCTGTAGGTTCCCCTTGTGCCTTTGTGCCGCCACAAGCCCTCTAAAGGTGTGCTGTTGTATCTGACACCAAAACGTTAGCAGCAGATCCTTTAAATCTTACAAGTGAGCCTCCAAGGATCAGTCTTGTTTGTCCAGGACAACTCAAGTATGGATTGAGATCTGGGGGGATTTGAAGGCAGAGTCAACAATTTTAGCAGGGAGCATTATCCTGCTTTTAATGCACTTTGTGTTCTTTCACCTTTTAATTATAGCCAGTGTTAATTGTACTAAAGCAACTCTTCCATGGGCCTGAACCAGAAACTCCATCAACACATCATCAAGCCTTAAGTGCTCATAACCCTATTGTTGGTTCACCAGTTCTCCTTTCGTAAAACACTTTTGGTAGGTACTAAACACTGTATGCCAGAAACACCCCACAAGCGTTCTGTTTTGGAGATGCTCTGACCCAGTCATCTAGCCATCACAATTTGGCCCTTGTTAGTCACCCAGAACCTTATGCTTTCCCATTTTCCCTACTTCCAACACATCACCTTCAAAATGTTTGTTTGTACTATGTTCACTTATTTCCTATTATATCCAACTTTTTGACAGGTGCCATAGTATTTAGTATATAAATAATTAGCTCTAATAATTAGCTAGTCTGTCTGGTACTGTAGTTCTCTCAGCTGAATAATCAGGAGTAGTTTCAGTCTCCTTTAAGGTGTGAATTGTGGGCAGGGCTTACTCATTTAAATTGAATTTTCTCTATAAATAAGTGTTTAGTATTGTTTTGATATATTCTACAACACCATATTTTAAATCTCACTCTTGGTTCACTGCTGAAATGTTGCCTCAAACCCATCTCTATAGTCTCCTCTTAGGGTCGAAGGTGCTCTCGTCTACAGAGCAGAGGTCACATTTACAGTAACCTCATCTACCCTCCTCTGTTGTGTGAGTCTGAAACAGTGGTGGTAGGTGGGCTCTGGAATTGCCAGTCTACTGTAAGGAAAGCTGATTTTATCTCAGCTTTAGCTTCCCACTTTTCCTTTGATTTTCAAAGAAGAAGAAAACTTCTTGCTCTGCCCCTTGGCTTTCAGATGTGTTGCGCAGCAATCAAAGTCGGCTGAGATCATCTGAGAGAAAGTGGAAGAAATGCAGATGCTTGGTGCAGATCTCGACTCTTACCGTACACTCCTGGCCAAGTTCTCATCAGATGTGACTTCTGCCAAAACTTCCTTCTACAAGCAAAAGCTTAAAGCTTTGGCACAAGACCCTAGTAAGCTCCACAACATCATCTCTTCTCTACTCAACCTACTGGCTCCACCTGCTTCATCCTCCCTGACTGCAAAAGACTTTTCTTCTTTTTACCACAACAAGATTAAGAAAATAGTCACTTCTGCCCCGACAGCACCTACATTTCACAGTCAGGATTCCCTACTTCTTTGCTGTCACATTTCTCAACCGTAGCAGCAGAAGAGATTTTACAACTCATGCGGTCTTGCAATCCTACCACCTGCCCATTGGATCCACTCCCTTCCAATATGCTCCAGACCATCTCACAAGACATTATGCCCTTCATTTCCAGAAGAAATCTGTTCTGGATCCATCAGACATCAGTAACTACAGACCAGTTTCACTTCTCTCTTTTCTTTCAAAAGTTCTTGAATGTGTTATAACCAACTGTCTGTCTATCTCTCACAGAACAACCTTTAAGATCCCAACCTGTCTTTTTTTAAAGCAGCACATTCAACAGAGACAGCCCTTTTGGATGTCTCTGAGAAACTACATGCTGCTCGATCAGCCAAGCTATCATCTGTCCTCATCTTCCTCGACCTATCAGCAGCGTTTGATAGAGTCCACTACAAGATTCTCTTGTCCACTCTCAGGAGTCTTGGGATTTGTGGATCAGCGTGGGAATGGTTTGCTTCCTACCTGGAAAGACACTCATATCAGTTAGGGGGTGACATCTGCTCCATGCAGACTCTCTGGCATTCACTATATTCCAGGGCGTTTGTTACCACAACGTAAAGTGGGCATGTTTTTGGATGTCTTGGAAAACACCCTCTTTCAAAAAAAAAAAAAAATGAGCATACCTAAGATGGATAATGAAGGACAAAACAGTCATACTATGCTTTATTATCTTACACTTAAGCTATTTTCGAAAACAAATAAACAGCCAAAAACTATAGGTAGGATTAGGTTTAGATTATCAAATAGGCCATGCCTGCCCGATGACGCAATATCTGTTACACTGTTCTGAAATCCCTGGAAATAAGTGCATCCCCAGACTCCCCACTGGTGTCCCTCATGGCTCAGTACTTGGTCCTCTTCTTTTCTCCCTGTATACTCACTCTCTTGGTGAAGTTATTTCCTCATACTGGTTCTCTTACTTACTTCTCACTGGTAAGTATACTACAAGACTCCTTTGTGTTCTAGCACCAAGGTATCTTAAATATGTAACCACTTAAATAAATCACATAGGATCATGTATAAAAATTAGTTTAGATCAAGTAACATGTTCGCTAAAACTAATACAATATATACCAAAAATGGTTAATTTATATGATGAAATATAACTGAAAGACTGAATACAAATCCAATGAGAAATCCAATCACGAAAATAATCATTTTTGTTAACTTCATATATACGTGACATGATTATGCCAGAATCAACACTAAACTGTAATACACATCAGCCCCATCATGTCACATGCCCACGTCTCAATAATCGATCACACCTGTTCTATGTTTTCCCCAAACAGCAGCCCTAGCTAAGGCCTGGTTTCTGTATCATTTATCATCAATCTTTTGTTGTTGTGCATATGTGCCTTGCTCGTATTCTGCCTGATTTTACTTTATACTTCATGGTAGTGTTTATGGCTCTTATGTCCTGTTTTTCTTTGTCTGTGTTACACTGCTTCAATAAACTTGAACTATCTACACTTGACTATCTCCAACGCTGCTGTTAGTGCAGTGACAACTAATAAGAACATTAACAAAAGACCTGAGAAGCTAAAAAGTATTGAACAGTAATAAACTTTACCCTCAACTAGCTAGGAGCCTGATTAAAATCTTTGTTGCTCTAAATGAACAAAATTTAAAATTTAAATTGCTGTCACCACCAGGAAGATGACAAGTCCATACTCTTGAATATTCTGACCTGACACCTGACCTTTTACCACTAAGAAAACAGTAAAATTGCACTTGAAGGGCATGAATAACGTCACGTTAATTTTATTCATTCCTTTCTTTCCCACCCACACTGTGAGTTACCTTAAAATCTCAGCAGATAGTCACAGACCCCCTGCTTGACATGAAAATTGTGAGTAGGGAAGTGTGATTGACCTTCTTGCCAAGAAAAGGTTTTGCCTTGACTGATTAAGTATTCCCATTAGCATATGAGTTATTCTGTATTCAATGTCTGAAACACAAACCTGCTTGACCATAAAATAAATAAATAAATAAATAAATAAATAAATAAATAAATAAATAAATAAATGTTTTACCTTTCTAAAACCATATACAACGAATTACATTGGATTTTACAAATGCTTGTTTTACGAACAAATTAGTTTTAAATATGTTTTACAAATACGATGCATTTATAAACAGGCTTGATGTGGGTTTACTGTGCATCACTCTTTCATTGGGAAGAAGACGATGGATAAAGGATGAAAGTTTACTTTCATGTTGTTGGTGTATTACATATCTTAAAGTCCTTAAAGTCTTGCTTACTATAAGGCCAAAAAATAGCATAAATGTTACTGTAAAACATTTTAGCTACAGTATAAACGTGGCCACACGAGAATATCTCTCTCTCAATGGACGGTAGCCTGCCAGCAGCCAGGTGTTCATTCAATTAGCACTCTGTGGGAAACAAATGACTCCCTACAAAGGATTCAGGCTGACCTTTCAGTTTCACTTCAATTACTCAGAGCTGAAAGTAGAATATACATTTGAAGCAGCGCATGAGGACTTTATATTATAATACTGTATAATCCACCCATAATTGCTTTTTACATGGCTCTAATCCACATGGCAGGCTGCTTACAAAGTTCTTGCAATATGTCTGAAGGGCTTGATCGAGGCAATGTTACCTGCTGTGCCGCCGGTAAAAGTAATTTATATATAAAAAAATAAATCACCTAACTACTTCTAATACAGACAAAAAAAAAAACAAGCTGATTTGTGTAAATATCCAAATGATTCATTGTCTTGTCAGAACATGCTGCCACACATACAGGATACAGACAAGTGCGCTGTGGTTATTGTGGTATATAACCATAGGCAGAGATTTTCTCTATGAATTTCAGGACTTAGCACCTAGATTATCCTCTCTGTGAGTAATGAAATATTCTTACACATTTCACACATCTTTAAATGGAGTATAAGGCATTCTATAAAAACATAAGGAGAGAAAGATGTAAATAGAGTGTGTGTGTGTGTGCGTGTGTGTGTGTGTGTGTGTGTGTGTGTGTGTGTGTGTGTGTGTGTGTGTGTGTGTGTGTGTGTGTAATGAAAATAATTGTGTATCCATGTAAGTTTCTTTAATCTGTTAAGTTATATAGTTTCTGCAGTTAAATTACATGGTTGAATGTTGGCTGTGGAAGGACAGGAGGCAGGTTGAACTTGTCTTATTACCACCAGTCCTTTTTTGTGTTTTTTATGTTCTTTCAATGACTCCCTGAGAGAGAGAGAGAGAGAGAGAGAGAGAGAGAGAGAGAGAGAGAGAGAGAGAGAGGGAGAGAGCGAGAGAGAGAGAGAGAGAGAGAGAGAGAGAGAGAGAGAGAGAGAGAGATAGCCGGGGGAGCAAGTGAACTTCACGGAGCAAAAGGATAGCCATGAGTCCGTGACGGACCTGTTTGCTATTGAGTTATTCTGTTTTGTTGAGCCTTTGAAAATGGACAGTATAAAAGTGAGCCTGGAGCTTTTGTAAAATTTGTAAAAACCTTCCTCCCAACTCATCCTCCACACCCAAATGCACCGTGTTCTGCATATGTACATCAAGAGCGTAATACCAGATTAGTCAGTTATATGTACAAACCCAAGCTTAAGGCAAATGTTGTACACGAACATTACAAGACGTAGCCGCTTATCAATCATATGCGAAGGAAATACCTCGTGCTCTCCTGAGGCACTTATTAAATGAATTGCACTGGGAAACTGAATCGAGGAAAGGAAAGCGGAATGAAGGAAGCACAGTTTTGGGAACGAACAAAAGAGCACCAACCAAGCAATGCAAGTGGAGAAAAAAATAAGAAAACAAAACACTTACCATTGAGTCATTGAGCTAAAAGTTTCATTACACTGCTTAAATATGGATGAGAATTCTGACTGCATTGTAAATGAGAAAACGAGAGAAGCCATCCTCAGTTGGCAGAGTATCACACACACACACACACACACACACACACACACACACACACACACACACACACACACACACACACACACACACACACACACACACACCGGGAGCTTATTTAGTATACATGAGGATACACACTGCCACAACTTGGCTGATAGGATTTTCTTTAATATGAACAGTATCACATCAGGCAACATCTGCTGAGTAAATCAGTTCTGTCTGTGCATCCTGAGTATCAGTGGTGTTTTTGTGAGAGCTGCTGAAAATGTTGACAGTGGTACACTTGAGGCATTGGTTTGCTTATTTGTTTGTTTGTTTGTTTGTTTGTTTGTTTGTTTGTGTTTTATTACTTAATGTACATTAGATAACTCTGCCTTTGTTGCGTAAATCAAGGACCAGCTGTGGTAGTATATTTGTGTATGTATAGTTTTTTTTGTGTGTGAAATAGATGCTCTTAAATCCCAGGGCATCATTAGAATTCGTTTGACAATATTAATTAGGCTTTGTGTCATTCAAACTTAAAAGCGTATTTTACTCGGATTCACACATACACATTTCAGACTTACAGGTTTACTGCCAGCTTATACCACATTCTCAGTCTGCTAGTACAGTGCGTACTGACTCAACCACCGAGTTTCATCACAGCACCAATGCACCAATGCTCCCAGATTCTGTTCAAACATGGGTCCCTTCCTAAGAATTATACTCTAGGATTCATATCAGTGTTCCACCTCAATCCTCAATGATGTTAATTGATGTTAAATTTCCGCAGTAAAAAGTGAAGCGATAATATGAGGTTTTAATATTTTGAAGTTCTAGCCACAAAATATCCCCAAATCAGCACTATAATGCACTATAATATTTAAAGGTAGGTATTTAGGCTTTTCCTTATAGGCTTATGTCGTGTTTGCTAAACATACTGGTGGCATTTATCGCCAAAAAAAGTTAAAAAACACTGCAATTATAGGGTATAGGATGCTTGGCATCAAATGCTGTTACGAAAAGCTTCTTTCACACAACCACCCATATAGCTTCTTGCTGTGTAGGTGGCATCTAAATAATCATTTTTAAACATGACACCCATAAGAAGAATAAAGTATATTGTACAATCCTGAAACAGATTTTTTCTTTGCCTCCCTACTGTCCAGCCTGTACAGTAATCTTGAGCAAACTACTAAAAAAACTACTGATTGTGGTATTTTAGGACTGTTCATGTATTTGTTCTATCCATTATCAACTTGAACACCAATAACATTTGGGTTGTAATCTTTGATACTAGTTACCACACAAGCTAAAGCTTGATATCACAGATGGCCCTCAGAACACAAACAGATGGAAAGACAAGTGCAAGAAAGGCAGAGAAAGAAAGGGATACAAAGAGCATGAGAGAGGAGAGAGAGAAAGAGAGGAAAGAAAGCAAAGCGAAAGAGCGAGACAAGATATTGAACTTTGTGACTGGATATAATACAGATAATACATAATCATGAGCACAAAAGCTTTCAACACTTTGATAATGAGGCTACTCAGCTCCACTCAGAGCATATGCATTAGTATAAACACACAAACACAAATTCCATGATCTGAGACAGAGAGACAGACAAGTGGAGGTAATAAGTTCCACCGATATGAGTCAGGATGAGACAAAAGCCGATCTCAGTCTCTGTATTCGCAGCCTCTGGAGAGCACAGAGATAGGAATTGGTTATCACTGTTGATATGCCACAAGTGCACCCACACACACAAACACATGCACACATGTATTGCTATATCTCTCAGGGGATTGATTGTTCTCATAAGCACAGGAATGTGGTAAATTGACTTGAGAGCTTATTTTTTTGGGTTGGTCTAAAAGGTCAGTGCCAAGTGAAGCAAAATGACTCGTGATGTTTTTTGCTAGCACAAAAGGTCAGTTCTAATAAAGCAGCTATGGTCTTGGTGCTAGTCAGTCCTAGAGAAAAAGGTGTGACCTACTGTATGTGTCTGTCAATCTCAAATAAAAAAAAGTGTGACGTGCCTGAGCCACAAATGGTGGGTATGTAGAGTAAGGTGGAGTAGAGTGAGTAGAGAGAACTTTGTTAATCACCAAGGGAAATTTCTGTGCCACAACTGCCACAACACAGAGCAACAGTGAGGACTAGGACATACTGTACACCAATCAGGCATAAAGTAATCACCACCTTACTAATATTGTGTTGGTCCTTTGGCTGCTAAACACAGCCCTGACCCTTCAAGGCATGGACTCCACTAGAGCCCTGAAGGTGTACTGTGTTATCTGACACCAAGATGTTAGCAGCAGATCCTTTAAGTACTGTAAGATGTGAGCTGGGGCTTCCATGGAGCGGGCTTGTTTGTAATACACATCCCACAGATACTTGATTGGACTGATATCTGGGGGATTTGGAAGCCAAATTCACAATATCACAATTTGGCCATTTGTCAAACTCAAATTCTTATGCAAATTCCTACTCCTAACACATCAACTTTGAGGACAAAATGTTCACTTGAGTCCTAATATATATATATATATATAATCAATAATCAATATAATCAATAGTAATCATGCAAATAGCAATCTTAAGATTCGTGTTGTCCTATGGATCAATATATCATGATGATATCTTTTGTGTCGTTTGGAGATATTGTGTTTGTTTACACTGTATCTTTAGCCATCTCTGGCTATCTAGATAACCGAATGATAAACACAATAAGTGTTTATTTGTAAAATGTCTTTAGTGAATCATGATGTCAGTCAATTGGGGAGGTTTATATACTTAACACTGCTATGATTCCCAATGCAAGACAAATATTGTGGAAAAAAACGCAACAGTTTCGATGTCTATTTAAAAAAATCTACTACTATTACTACTACTACTACTACTACTACTACTACTACTACTAATAATAATAATAATAATAATAATAATAATAATAATAAAGTCTAACCGGTAAGAAATGTGGACAAATGTAGAATGTATGGGCAGAAGTGGGATAACCAGCTTTCACTATGGAACAGCTTAAAATGTTTTGGGATAGTTCTGGTGGACAGAATGTGATCCCCATAAAGAGCTGAGCTCAGTACAACTGGAGTGTGTGCGAGTTCTTACAGTATGTATGATATTCGCAAAAGATGCATCCATACTATAAAAGACATACAAACAACATGAAAAAGGGAGAGATAGAGATGCAGAAAAAATTGAGGAAAGTGAGACAGAAAAAGCTATTGAGTACAAAAAAAATAAGTTCAAAGAGAAAAAATTGATTGAGAGGGAAAAAAAGGAAAAAGAATGGTGGGGGGGGCAGACAGAGAGGGGGAGGGAGCGGAGAAGGAGGGAGCGAGGGAGGAAGCAAGGGAAGATGAATAGGCAAGTGAAAGCATCAGAGATGCTGAGAGACAGACAGAGTGTCTCTGCGTGTGAGTGAGAATGTCACAGATGGAGGAATCCTGTGACAAAGCATACTGTAGACAGAAAATATGAAGGAGCAGATGAAAATTATGAAAATGCAGCTGCATACAATAACCGGTAATCCATCCACATCTTCAGAACTACAGCCACATCTTGATATCAAATTATCTTGAGAATAACACTTCCAGCCACTTTCCATTGTGGGTCCACTATGCACATCTTAATGCACTTTAATTCTTGCAAGCAAACCCGTGATAGAAATATTCCCACAACAGTATATAGAATAAGACAAACGCACCAGACTCTGCCAGCATGTCTAACATTATAACCATATTAGTATGGAATCCTTTCAGAATAATCTCCAAGCAGTCCAACCGTGATAGAGTTTAACTCAGAATAAATCATCTTCTAAAGAAATCTATACTGCTGCTACAGTATAGCGTGTGTGTGAAAATAAAATAAAAAGCATTATCATACACTAACAGTGGTGTCTGTTAGTGTGCACACAAGACTGACTGACTGTAAGAGAGAATGTGAGCCCTATTTTTAATACCTAAAACTGAGTAATGAGTAAGTCATGTGTGCTAGAACATATTAGGGCTTTTCACACTTTAAACAGTTCCCCTGAGGGATCGTGAACTCTGGGTAAACACGATCCTGGGTTATCTTGTTTCATATTTCACACTGCTCATACTTTACCCAAGGTTAAACATTAAGCCTGGGTATTAATAATCGAAAGGTTCACATCACAGATTCCTAAACACTGGCTTAACCTTCTTATTTGCATATTTGCAAATAAGTCAACAACAACGATTGGATAGATGCAGCATATGTATTAAAAACACTAAGTGCTTGTCTGTTGTTTTCGCCTCAGTGAGGTAAAAGTCACCATGTAAACCCTCCTTGACTCTTTTAAGCCTTCTGATGTGCAGGAAAACAAAAGCAAAAAAAACTAAAAGGAAGAAAGAAAACTTTTTAACTGCTGTTTATACAGCATTCAGTGTTTCTATGACCGTACAAAGCAGCATGAAAGCATGACATGAGGCAATTTCTGATTGGTTGTCTGTTGCTAAGCATCTAGCTGTAACATTCTAACACCACATCATTTCATACTGGACATGTTTGACACCTACAGTAGGTAGAAAGCCATGCTAAAACTGCTTCTAAATTACAAGTGTGAAAATTTTGTCTACCGGGGTTAACGGTAGGGTTTCAAATGACGATAACCTGATGTTAAGCCCAGTGTGAAAAGACCGAACGTGGAATTCTGGTCAATTTTCCTCTTCTGAAGTCTGAGACGTCTATGTAGCAGAAAGGGCAGGGTGATCAGATACCAGTGATGTTCGTGTCTCAAATAAATTAGCGGCAAAATGTAATAATATCTGATTTGTAGCTAATGAGTGTGAAAGAGAGGTGAAATAAGTGTGAGAACAAAAGAAAGAAATAAACATTAGCATGCAATGCATTCACGCTTCTTAATCAGAAATGAGCATGACCAAAGAAATTAGTCAGAATTCAATGAAACCAGCATACTGTAGTTCTGTGTCGAGTTCAAGAGAAAAAATAAAAGTGAAATGGAGAGATCTTAGCAAAAGAGGGTAAGCTGAGGAAATGTCCTACGTGAAGCAGAGTCCTTATTAAACCCAGAGAAACAGCAAGACAAATGTCTTGTCTCGTTATACACTATACATGTAGGAATCTTTTCGCTCGGGGTTTGCTGGCAAAAATGAACTTGCATTAAAATGTGATCCATGTTTGCTAGAAGAGTTAGTATTGACCTACAGCAGATTTAATCTCAGGATGTGACTGTGTCTCAAGATTTAGATGGATTTCCATTTATTAAACACAACTTCATAATTTTCAACCTCATGAAGACCAGCCAGACATCAATACGGGTCTAGGACAAGTTGGTTATGAAAAATAGCCCAAACTATGAACATCTTGTGATCCATTATTTAATCCATTTGTTGAAATGCACAAGCATGAGTTTGGAGGTGTCTAAAGGAGGCCATCCTCCAAATATCAGCGATTTTTCCAAACACTTGAAATTGATCCTTTTAAGAACTTTTTCCTAGGCTTGTTTTTCTTAGCTCATTGATTTTCATGATGTTGTTTGTTTAAACATGTTTTATAGCCAACTCCGGGAAATTTCAGCATATTTATGGTGGTATATTTATAATGAGATGTTTTGACACTTTATTAACACCATACAGCTCGACTCCACTCAACTAACTGTGACTATATTGTGATATATCACTCTTATTAGAAATAAAGACTTTGAGTTATTTTGAGTTTTCAGCCATATTTGAGTATTTCAAACTGCTAAAAATGTTTGATTTTCCTTTTTTTCTTTTTTTTTTTTAGAAAACTACTTAGCAATTTTTAAATTAGCAAAATTGTAAGCACACGGTTCTTCATTTAAACTCCTACCAGAGAAACACATATGTAATTAGTGTACATATGTGCTAGTTGTACTCATTTCAATGCATGTAAATTAAAGAGGGATTTGGCTCAATATGTGTTATGATGACATCCTTCGACAACCCAAATCTACAGGAAATTTGCAGTATTTTTAAATAATTAAAGCGCCACTGAATATTGAGGAGCTTGTTTGATTTTGAGTTCATTTCTGTCCCCCCAGAGGGACTGTAAAATAACCTGCAAGCAAATACATGAGAATTATCCATTGTTTGCTAGATGTTGTTATCATTATATACAGTAGCTAGCTTCTACAAATGCATTCCTGCAGAAGTACTAAATGCATTCCTGCCCACCTCATTATTTATCATTATAATAATAATTTGCATAATAATGTGAAGCAAAGACCTACAGTACATCTACTTGAAACACAAACACCTTTCTCTTTCTGCCCCAAAAGGAGGCAGAGTTGGGGTAGTTCGAGAACTGCTTTTTAGTGACTTAGTCAGTCAGTGAGAGAAAATGACTTTTCTAAGTAAAAATGATTTAACCATTGGCTTCAAAACTGGTAAAACACATTAATTCATAGATTCTGGTCAGTGTTTTTTAATCTAACTTAATTTACTTGCTGGAAAATGGTCGGTTGTTATGGTATTTTATGCAAAACAATTCTTCAAATTTGTGTTGTCTCCTTAAAGGTTAAATAACATTCTGAATTATGATTTCTGATGATTCGATTACTTTACAAAACTTTCTTGAATCTTTATTCTGTCTACATTTTCACATATATTATGTGTAGTTCTGATCATAGACTATCATGATAAAGAGATGTTTGAAAGTGGTGGGATAAAAGAAATGAAATGAATAACATAATAAATAATGGAAACAACTGCCCCAAAGCAGACATGGCAGGATTATTTATAAAGAAGAATAAATAAACGACTGCTGGAGGTTACTATCCTATAAATTTGGAGGATCTGATACTATCAAAATGTCAAAAACAAACTAAAACAATCCAATCACTTTTAATTATCCAAGGAATCACAGATATTGAGAATGTCACACAATGTCGTTGGGTTCGCTGTATTAGTATCAGGTAATTCTGTGTTTATTGGTTGCACTTCCTGTATATCCATGGCATTTTCTTTCTTGTATTTTTGCATGGTTATAACATGCTTGGTTGCAGAAGCACAGTTTTGACTCGGAGGGAAAGCAAGGACACAAAGAGCCTTCGTTTAAACATCACTGAAGCAAATCTGGGTTAACTGCCATGCTCAAGGGCACAGCAGCTTTGGCCAGATAAAAGGCATTTGACCTTATGGTCCACTGGTATCAGATCAACGTCTCAATTGAGCTTATAGCACAGACTGTATGTGTGTACGTTTATCTGAGATAAAACTCAGCACTAATATAAATAGTTCTAAATGAACTCGCACTTAGTTGGCATAATTACTATAAAATGCTTAGAAACCAGCATGGACAGTATGAATAAACCTCATCATTCAGACATATACTGTAAGTATCCATCTATTACTTGTCTATGGGACTTCTGAATCAGATCTCCAAATAATTCTGAACTTGAAACTCAGTATATAGACACCGGAACTCGTAACACAGATCTGATTAACAAGCTCATAATGGCAACGGACTTAAATTTATTCGCAACTTGGCTTATTGGAAGCTGACTCATGAGCCATGTTGGCAAATCTGCTTGTTTGGAAATCCTGGAGAATTAATGTAGAGATTTTGAGTTAATTTCTGTTACAACAAAATCGTGAAATCCCAGATGGACTGTAAAATAACCTGCAAGCAAATACATAAAAATTATCCATTGTTTGCTAGATGTTGATGTGCCAAATTCCAAAATCAGAGTCCAGCATATAGAATCAATAGAACTCAGTATGAGAATCCAGAATTCAGACGTCCAGACTGAAATAAAAACCGGAACTCAGACTCTACGACTCGGGATAGAGAAACCGGAGCTCAGATTTTAAAATTCAGAACTCAGACTCTATCACTTGAAACTAGGAATTCTGAACTCAGAAATCAGAACTTAGATTCAGTCTCAGTCTTTACTGTTGCTGGATGAAGATACATGAGATTATCTAGACCTTCACTGTGATCTCTATAGAAGAATTGTGTACATTAATTCTCCAGGATTTCCAAAACGAGCAGATTTGCCATGTTAGACCAGAGTGATCTTTGCTGACCTGTTTCTAAGTCTCTCAGCAATCTCTGTTGTCACTGCACTTCACAAAAGCTACAACATGGCTCATGAGTCAGCCTCCAATAAGCCAAGTTGCGAACAAATCGGAATAAGTTAGTTGCCATTATTAGCTTGTTAATCAGATCCACAGGTATCAATTGTCTAAATAACTATTGCTGTTCACCAACTATGCACATTAAATCTATGATAAATCAACATATAATAGAAATTTTCATTTATAAATATCTATGGTCTCAAACTGTCACACACATACTTATAATTAATCAATGTATTGCACATTTTAGTATTTTCTTCTCATCTTTCTTTAATTATCAACAACAGTCTGTTTTGTTCTTCAGAATTCCTACTGGGAATGACTGGGAAGTGTTATCAAGCCTAAGTTAAAGTTGGATCAGCTCGTAGCATCAACAGTAGTAGCACTATTTTATATTGTATAGAATTTGCGTTGGATCAACACACTTTGTCTTATGTCATTTAGAACAATAACGATAAAGTCTGTTGTGTTGAGTAGGTAAATACTTCACACATTAATATTAGCTACTTATATTGTTGCCAACTAAAGACAAATATGGAAAGTTGCCTTTACCAGTTTGTACAGGTTTAAATGTAATTGTGTGTTCTGGCGTAAGTTTGATTGAAACTTTGTTTATAACTAAGAAAATAGTTTTTTTTTTTAATTATTATATTCTACTGAAATCAGTGGTTGTGTTCGGATATATTTTGAAGTTATTCATAGTTAATTAATTATTTTTTTTTGTTTGATATTGGGCATTCCATCTTTTTTCCATAGTCAGAAATAATGCCAGTAAATTCCTTGCACTTGTCATATATGTCTAGCGGGAAAAGTGAGCTTGCATTTCTTTACACAGCTTTTCAAAAAGTCAGGGAGCGTATTTGAAAGGTGAATCTCTTTCTGCTTTTAACGATACATAAGGAATAAAAAATGATGAGGTGTGTTGTTGAAAATAATCCACATCAAGGTGATGTGATATAATGCCAGCTGTAGGTCCCGGCTGGATAAACATGAAGCGTGACATTGTGCGTGCATTCCAACAGCTTTGTTCACATGCTCGCCCGTGTATTTATAAATATCTCAGGGATTAAAAGTGACATCAGCTAGTTTCCACATCATAGGCGATACATATCTGCCTGCCAAGTCAAACTGGAAAATGTATAGCATTTCATGCATAGCAATTTTAAACACACTGACAAGCTCTGTTTATTTAAAACTTTCCACTGTCCTTGTGATTATTGTCATGAGCTGTGTCTTAAACGATAAAACCATCCTTTTATAAGTATTTATAGGTTTAGAAAATCATGAAGACTTTTCAGCCGGTTTGATCGCTGAATAAGAGGTTTTTAACCACTAACTGTAATAGAAAAACCATTGAATAGATTGACATTGCTTTTATATTACCACAGATTATGTAAGGATAAGTAGAAAAAAAAAAGAATAAAAAAAATACCACATAAATAATCATTTCAATGTGTCTTGACTGAATGCGATTCTTAATAGCATTTGAAAATACAGACAGTCAATAATAAAATAAATGAATAAAACAAACATAGAAGGAGATTGAGCGTATCCGTCAGCACCCTATTTGTAATGCAGTTGACCCAATACATCTATAAGATGTAGCATGTGAGGGTGGGGTTTTTTTTCCGGTCCATCAACTGCCTGACACCATTTGTTGTGTCTCTCTCTCTCTCTCTGTGTGTGTGTGTGTGTGTGTGTGTCTGTAACTGTCACCAATCATAACATTACATCATCACACAGCACAGAGCAACCCAAGAGCTATCACCCTGACACTGTTGTGGGAAATCACAGTAGATCTTAGCCACAGGCATATAAATAAATTAAATGCAACACACACTTAATGGCACAGTTTGGAGCCTTATAGAACATCTAATAGATAGGGCCTTAGAGCGAGAAAGAGGAAGAGAGAAAGAGATTTAGTCAGATTCTGCTCATTTCTTTCCTCTGACCAGTCATTTCTGAGCTTGTTTGATTTTGAATAACGCAGAAATTCCCTGACCAAGCCGTTAAACACGACCCACACTGACCTCTCTCTCTGCACTAATGCTGCCATTCTGAAGACAGAAAAATGTCAGAAATGTGAACATGACATCCATACAGAACATGCATTTCTCAGCAAAGCTACAAAAAGAAAAATGTAGGTGTCTGTGAAACTTGGAGAAGTGATATGTCAATCAAGAAGACTGAGAGAAGATCATGACTAATTAAAAGCCTTAGTGGTATCGGGTGTTGGCTATTCTCTCACTAATCCAGATTATCTGGTTGAGAAATGCAAGATGCGAGAATGGTGCACACTGGAGTCCAATAAACACCTTAAGATAGACAGGCACTGGTCTTTGTAGGCAAGTATTAGTGATGTAAATCTGATTTGGGCAGCTACAGAAAGCCTACAGGGAGCATAGCAATAGGATAGTGTGGGGAACTTCTGTATTCAGCTAAATTCTGGATTACTTGTAGGGGTCAGATTTCATGCAGCGGCAAGCCTGCAGGAGCACGTTTTCTGGATATAAAGTACACACAGTCTAAATAAGTGTGACGGTGGAGGCAATAACGAGAGCTGTATTTGCCATAGAAGGAGTGAGTAATTCTATGAATAAATGTACACTTGTGTGTATTTAACTTGATTCTTTTTAGTATCTTGCAGTGAAGAGGAAGAGGCCACACAGAGAGCATTTCAACTGAGCCCATGTCATCTTTCGAGCACTCCATGAAAGAGAAAGGAGAAATGAAAGAGAAAAGACGAGCTTAATAAAAGCAACAACTCAGTCAAGCTGCAAAACCTGCCACTTGTGGCCCTTATTCTTTTTACAATCCACCAGGGGTGTCATAATCATCTAGTCTTTATCTTAATTACTGTAACAAGAGATTCGTTGTCCAACCTTGAATTATCCATTCATTAACCATCCTGGGGATCCTGGGATATTACACCTAAGCTTCAGAAATTGATTCCTACAAACAATGAGACAGTTATTACTCAAAAACAAGATCATATTTCCAAATGAACGTCACTCCTGTTTTCATAAACTGGAAATCTGCTATAATCATTCAGTTTTCTCTAAAGTAAAGAGGATTTTTCTGGAACAGCAGATGTCCAGTTCTTCATCTGCCATTGCTTTATTTTTGTAATAGAGATTGAGGTGGTCTGCACTTTCCAAACTTAATATGATACATCTGGACAGCCTAAATAACATTGCCTTTTTTTATTTGCTCTTTGCAACACCCCATTTAGCATGTGTTCAGATGGGATGGTTCTTGAGACTTTACTCAGTTATGGTCTGGCATGAAGCACAAACTATACTTGGTGAGACTCCTACATTATCTCAATCTCCATTTCACTCAATCTCCATTTCAGCTCTGGGAAAAAGGAGGGTTTACGGAAAGTGTCTGGAGGGGGAAAAAAAGGGTTGCACCTATTATCTCAAGAACACCATAATCAGAGCAAAGTAGGGAGCTGGAAGCAAATGGTACTAGGGCATTTCATGTCATCAAAGAAAATAAGGATGGAGGGAGGAACCAGGAACCATATTAGAAGAGAATTTAATTCCATCAACCAAGAAAATGAATCTGGGGAGAAAATGACATTTCAACAACCTCAAACATTCAGCCTAAATAACTAAAAAAAAGGTCTTGCATTGCCTAGCCCGAACCCCTGATTTTCATCTCATTGATAATTTATTGTATATGAAAACGCATGTCCATCACTGGGACTCTTGTTACCTTGGAGAATTGAAGACTATTTGTCAAAAGGAATCGACCAAAATCGAATCCCAATGTGGCAAAAAGCTAATCGCTTCTTGCTGTAGACATATATAAATATATAAATATATGTCTATAATTTGTGGTGTTTAAATTATAGCTTTGTTTATGCTTATAAAGACAATTTGTTTATACTGTATTTATGAGTACAAATTCAAAATATATGTTTTCAAATTGAAATATTTTCCAGCCAAAGGATTTACATTTACAGGTTTACATGGCTATAGAAGCTCATGTAAATGTGTGTTGTATTTCAGAATCATGTCCACTATGCCATTTCACTTCTTTAGCTACAGCTTGTCTCCTCTTTGTCATTATCAATACAATTATGGTATTACATTACAGATTATTGACCAGTGTTCAGAAGTCCATTTTGCTTGGATTTAATCCCTTTTACAGAATTAATTGTCAATGCAATTTACTTGACTTTTGCCAAAACCCCTCTTTGTCATAAAGCTGTTTCTAACACAGTTTAGTAATGATAGTCTATGGAAGCATTTAGAAATACCCTCATTCCAATAATATTGACTATGAGGCATTTAAAGAGCAAATCTCTTACTGTATGTCATTCATAACTTCCTACATTTGTTCATAAACTGCCACCAGCAGGCACCAGCAGTCATTCTGGGTGATGAATGTGCCTCCTGTAGAAATCTGACCCTCTGATAAATGTGTTAGATTTCTGCTATGAATCGAGTCTTTAATACTGACTGACTTGCACTAAATAAACAGACCATCTCTGGTTGTTTATATGCAATCATAAATAAGCTGTTGAAATGATTAAGTATGAAATGTAGGTTGCATTGTATCAGCTTTTCAGAAAGCCTTTGGGTGAAATCAAGCTATACACTCATTCCTATTAAGATTTTGGTCATGAAGTTATTTGGCTGTCATACACTCAGATTTTGAGGTCATTCTAATTAACCCCTTCAAGTCCCAGCTTACTTATTTTTATATAATTTGGCAGATATTTTTATTCAGATTGGTAAATATTATCAGTTTTCAAAGTTATTAGCTCCCCAATGAAACATCATCAATGCTTTATACACTTGAATTCTGTCTCTGTGGAAAATGCGATGAAACTTTAATACTAATCAGGAATTATGAATATAAATATAGTAAACAATCATTTCGGTCTACACGGCTTCAAATATGTCTAAAGTTGAAAATAGCCATCGTGCACCTGCTATTCTGTAACTTTGTGTATTGCAATGTTTATGTATATTTGTAGTCAAAGTGTACTTTTTTAATACTTGTACGTGCATTCTTTATAAAAACCCACTGAACATTTTTACCTTTGCTAACTTTAATAAATAACATTATGTAAATGATATTTGAAATAATAATACAGTGTTCTATAGATGATACCGATAACATTACCACCTTAGGGTATATAGTTTCTTAATATCTTATGTTAAATGTCACATTTAAGATACTTAACATAATGTTTGCGGGGCATGCTTCAAACGATCCATTATTGTATTGTTGCAAGGTCAGAGTTTAAATGCTCCCTCAAAGAGAGATCAGTAGTTTTGCTTTTATTAGGTGGGAGAGGTCTTACATTACCCCTGCACCCCCACCCCCAAACAGCTAGTTGCTTGAAACACATTAAGGTGTTGTGAGCCATTATATCCATACCTTTGTGTGATAAAGAATCCTGTCTCATGCAACAGATCATATCCTTGCTATTTTAACCCCCTTTGAACATCTGATTATTGATTGTGTGGTTCCCATGCGCCAATCTTAGGCCAGACACTTCTGTCAGCATAGTGTTATGTCATCACTGAAAAGTGGCCAACATCTGATCCACCAGCTAATGTACTCAATGGCTGTATGTCAGCAGTTTTCATTACAGTCTACCGATCTTGTGCTGCAGCTTAGACAAAGCTGGCAAAAGTCTGGTCATATGCTGAAATTGTTTAATCACAAAGCAAAGTCTCTTTATTTTGAATTTTCTGATCAGGTATTAGCTTTGCCACCAATGATTTTTATTTCTTTTTAAGCGAGATTTTCTGGCCCCTGCACTGTGGTTAGGCGTCTGACTGAACTTTTAAGTCCTTATAGCTCTGTCTTTGTTTTTCTGTAGCACCACGGTCCTGGAGAAACGTTGTCTCATTTCGCTGTGTACTGCAACAGCTATATATGGTTGAAATGACAATAAAAGCTCTTTATCTTGACTTGGATGGTACAGCAATGTGAATATCTGTGTGTAGTCAGATTTTGTTTAATTTTTAAAGCATTTATTAACATTGATTGATCTGAAAATTCATATCTTGTACTTCCTTTCCTACACTTTGCACATGCTAAATCTTTGCAAAGGGCTTTTTAAAAATATGTCAGTTTTACAATATACCTATTTTTGTTTGTCCAAATCAGAAAGCCACTGACAGAAACTCTCCCTCTTCGATGTTTTCTGTTTTTCTTTCTATTCATCCTGCAGCTGGGACAAAGAGGAGATCTAATTCAAGCCCAACCTAAAAGCAGTCCATTGTAGCAGCCTTGCAAATTTACCCACTCATTTAACAACTACTAATGGGATTTGTGTGTATGTGTGTCTGTGTGCATGTGTCCCTGTGTTTTGCATTTGCTTGATTGTTTATCAGAAGAGGTTATTAGCACAGAGATTAGAGGGGCAAAAAAGAAGAACCTCTCTATCTAATTCATGTTGTCTCTCAGTTCATGCACTGGTGTAAGAGTAGACATATCTATGCATCTATGAATATGGTAATTAGACATTGTCCCACCAGTGATAAACAAGCAGTGACCTATTATTAAAAACATTGAGGTAGGACATTCTTATCAGCCATTGTGTAACTGACAAAGAAATACAATGCAAATACCCTTTCTTATTGAAATGATGAGCCAGATGTAATGAATCTTTAGTTCTATGAAAAAGCTCATTTAAGCGCCTCAACATAAAGATAAATGGGAGACAGATGTGAAATAATGTTTGATAACTTATTATTATATTTATTGGAAAAGAAAAAGAAGGGTGTCTGTGGTATGGGAAGAGAAACCTTAAAACATTGGTGGTGCTAGCATTTGCAATGAGGAGAGAAGGATGGAGGGGAAGAGAGAGAGAGAGAGAGAGAGAGAGAGAGAGAGAGAGAGAGAGAGAGAGAGAGAGAGAGAGAGAGAGAGAGAGTGACATAACCCTCTTTTTACATTCCTCATCCCTTTCACAGGTGGGGCAAATTAATCAGCCAGCCAACACTTCTCCTCCCTTCACATGCTCCCCAAAATGATTCTAGTATTAGACTCAAAAGTAGAAATTGACAGAAACAGACTTCTTGCAAGCATTCCTTGTTTTTTCTTGCATCCATGCTCTAGAAACAGTAAAGGTAGTGAGAGAGAAATATAAGATGAGAAACAAAATCACATGAACACACACTTAAACGCACACAGTAATTATGCCTTCATGCTCAGGGCTGACCTTAAGCCACTACTTTCGAAATGTGCCCTTGATGTAGTGTAAGCATTACAGGATTACTCATAATCTACTGGTTCATACATTTAATAAAAAATAGTGGGTTGTGGTCTGTTTATACCACAATAAGGGAAATGGAGTAGAGCTTGGTGAGACCATGGTGGCAAAATCTGTAGTAAAAAAGCTCACTGTAGTAACCAGCCATTCAAGGAATGGTGGAGTGTTTAGATGATACAGGGAACTAATGCAAGGGTTCTACCTTGGCTTCAGTGGGTCACATCTAGCACTGCCCTAAAGCTTTGCCTAGATATGTTTCTTTCCCAAAATCATATTTGGAAAGATTGACTGACTGATTAGCTTCAGCTGTAAAAGACAACATCATCTCGGTGGGCTTCACACCCAAGTTACCCAAACAACACTTGTTACAAAGCAGTGTAACATGGCAGGGGCATTAAAGACTCCAAAGGGCATCATTTTATATTGTAGAAAATGATTGTCGGTGAAGAAAATAGTGTTTCCCCATAATATATATAATTCCCCCAACAGAGTTTTAGGTTGATAGTATATTAAGTCGGTGACCCGGTGAACCTGTGTTGATGTATTCGTTGAGACTTCAAAACACTTTTGTGTGTCGCTCTGAATAAGGGTGTCTGTCAAATGCTATAAATGTAGTTCTTTTCTTCAGCCATTACTTCGCAATAACCTTTGAGCAAATCAAACTTACGTCACATACATATGTAGCCGATCCGACTCTGTATAAACAGTCATCAAATCAAAGTGAGTTGTCCTTTCCTGTTTTTCTATACAAGCCATCAGCTGTATTACAAGAAGACAGGCTGAGCTCTATGCTTCAAAACTCGTCTTAGCCAGGTCATAAGCCATCAGATATTCCACTTACATTTTCCCTTATTTCTATATTATCACAGTAAGGTTGTTGTTTAATTGCCTGAGCTAAGCCTACATCAATGTCATGCTCAAGGACTGTTGCACGGCAAGGAACATTGGGGAAAATAGAGTAAAATTAAATGATGCAACAAGAAGACAGATGTCACATTTTTTATGTTAAGACCGGTTATGTCTTCAGAGATTAAATTAATCAGATCTAGGCACTGCAAACTAAAAGTTAAGGAGTTCAATTAACTTTCAGCAGCAGGATTATTTAACCAGAAAGACAGAACTGACAACACAACCAACACAATTAAAGATCTGAAGGTTAAGTAAGTTAGTCCTAGCCACATAAAGTGTATCTGTGCAACCTGGTGTACACAGTGGAGGACAAGACAGAAAGACAGTACAAACAAAAAATACAAGACATTACACAAAAGACAACACACAAAAGCAGCACCAACTATTGCACATACTGTATGTACTGAAAAACTGGAATGAACACATGAATATTATTGTAGCAGTTATATAAGGTATTGTAATGTATTCTGCAAAACAGCAATCGACTGAAATGTAAAAGACAACATGTGCAAAGAGCAAAAATAGTGTGCAAAAACATCATGTAAACAGTTTGATTTGGGTGGTGCTGAGTAAATGAATGTATATTGGAATAGTGTGTACAGTATGTCAGTGCAGTACATACAGTTGGTTTGTGTGTGTTGTGTTTGCTACAGTTCAGTTACTGAGGAGTCTAATGGCTTGTGGAAAGAAACTGTTACACAGTCTAGCTGTGAGGGCCCAAAAGCTTCTGTACCTTTTTCCAGACAAGCTTTCCTTATCCTTCATATGTTCTAACCTAAATTTCTCCGTTAGATGAACACCAGAAAGATAAGTGCTTTTGACAATCTCTATAAAGGATCCGTCGATGTTCAGTGGAGAGTGGACACTCTGTGCTCTACTTAAGTCAACAAATATCTCTTTAGTTTTATCAACATTGAGACACTCACGTTGTTGGCTCTACATCAGGCAGTTAGCTGTTTCACCTCCTCTCTGTTTGCTGACTCGTCGTTCTTGCTGATGAGCCCCACCACGGTCGTGTCATCAGCAAACTTAATAATATACAGTAGTTCGATCTGTGCATTGCTACACAGTAGTGAGTCAGCAAGGTGAACAGCAGTGGGCTGAGCATGCAGCCCTGAGGGGCTCCAGTGCTCAGTGTGGTGGTGCTGGAGTTGCTGTTCCCGATCCGGACTGACAGAGGTTTCCCAGTAAGGAGGTCCAGGATCCAGTTGCAGAGGAAGGTGTTCAGTCCCAGCAGGCTCGGGCTCTTAATCAGGTGCCGAGGGATGATTGTGTTGAATGCTATAAACAGCATTCATACGTAAGTGTCTTTATTGTACAAGTGAGTGAGGGCTAAATAAAGGGCCATAGAAATGGCATCGTCCGTGAAGCGGTTTGGAGAATACGCGAACCGCAGAGGGTTCAGTGATGGTGGTAACTGAGTCTTGATGTGCCTCATGATGAGCTTCTCGAAGCTATTCATTACAATGGGTGTGAGTGCTATGGGATGATAGTCATTGAGACAAGACATTGTATACTTCTTAGGAACGGAGACGATGGTGGTTGTCTTAAGGCACGTTGCAACAGTGCTGCTCAGGAAATGTTGAAGATGTCAGTGAAGACATCCGCTAGCTGTTCTGCACATTCCCTGAGCACCCTGCCAGGAATGTTGTCTGGTCCAGCAGCCTTCCGTGGGTTAACTCTGTATAGAGTTCTCCTCATGTTGGTCATGGATAGACAGAATAATTGATCATTGGGAAGAAGGATGGTCTTTCTTGCCGCTACTTTCTGCACCTCAAACCGAGCGTAAAAGATGTTCAGCGCATCTGGGAGGAAGGCGTCACTATCAAACAATCTGTTTGATAGCCGTGTAAACAATCTGTTGGGGTAAACATTATGCAGATTGCTAATAGTCCAACAAAGTTCACATAGAGCCATTTTAGCATTAATGCTGAGGGGAATGAACACTCCGACAATAAAAACTGTGGTGAATTCCCGTGGTAAATAAAATGGCCTGCATCTAACAGTCACAAACTCCACTAACTATTCAGAGTAGAGTTCTTGCACCATTCCGTGTTGATGTAAACACACACACACCACCACCGCGAGCCTTATCGCACAGAGCTGTATTTCTGTCGGCATAAAACAAGGTGAGCCCGTCTAGTTGAATGGCAGTGTCTGGAACTCTGTCGCTGAGCCACGTCTCCATGAAAACAAAGATGCACTGGTTTCTAAACTCTCGCCTTGTAGTGTGTTTGAGTCAGATGTAGTCCAGTTTAATGTCCAGGGAGCAACCATCTGAAAGTAGAATGGACGGAAGAACCAGCCAGCTAGGGTTTGTTTTTAGCCTAGCACAGACACCCGCCCGCTTACCGCACTTCCGTTTCCTTGAGCACCACTTTCGACATCCCCTCCCCTGGTCACCGGTATCAGGCGACACAGAGGACTGGAGCCCTTGTCTCTACAGCAAGCCAAGTTTGCAAAGCCTTTCCAACACATTATCATGCAGGTTGGTTGTTACATGTCTTCTTTACAGTATTAATTCTGGCAGTCATATACACAAACACCGCTGTCTCAGATGTCCATGTACTAGGAATAGTCAGGCTAAAAAACGTAAATCGCACCATATTGTATCTGGAGTGGCTGCTGCGTGCTACTGCCAAGTTGCCATTTTGGATAAGACATCCTTCATAAGACAGCTTACATTAATTTTTTTTATCTCTTAAGCATCAAAGATTTATATTAAAACACTTGACAAGATAAAGTGGCTCAGAGGTTCACAGGTTATTAATCATTATACGAATACTGGCCCAGTGGTACTTTTACACTGTAGTGAATCTCTTTGTTATGTGTAACAGCTTTTTTCTATTATTTATTCAATGTTCTTTTATCATTAGATGACTTGTTATGGCCTGCTCTGCCACATAAAAATGAAAGAAATCTATTTATGACAATAGTTTATAATTACAAAGAGTGACTGAATATTAGAATAGCATATTTCAAATGTGGGGTCAGGTAGAGAGAGAGAGAGAGAGAGAGAGAGAGAGAGAGAGAGAGAGAGAGAGAGAGAGAGAGAATATGGTTACAGTATTTATACATTTTACAATATTTTAATAAATCTTTAAGGAAACCTGACCTGAATGTCAAAAACATTACATTGTAGGAAGCACAGTAACAGTCAAGTCCAGAATTTTTAAGGTTAAGACTGAAAAGACAGAAACGTCATTATATTTTAAACCATTTAGGTTTGTTAATAATTTGTCATTCCTAATTAATTCGGGGACAATTTGGCTTATTGTTCATCACCATTAACTTTTTTATACAACCCTAATTAGTTCCCACTTTACACACAGAATCATCGGCTACACACACAGCACACCCATCAGACCAGATGCTCTATCAGCCTACAGCGGAAGCACAGCGGAGACACCCTACAGGTCATCCGCTTTTGATTGTCCATTAATTTCTCCCTCATTTACACACAGACACAGGCACGCACACACTCTTTCTTTCTTTTTTCTTTTCAGAATTACTTCCTACAAATCAATGTGCCAGTACAGACCACCTCTTTTATACAGGACATGCCTAATGCTCCTTCAGACACTAACATCGACTTCCTGCTCTACAGTAAATATATTCTTGTTGGTGTAGCTCAAATAATCTATTCTCCAGTCCAGCCTGCATTAGTACTTTCTATCTTTTATAACCTGACTGACTCAGTCATTCATAACTAACCTAACATGGCTCACGCATAAATAACGCATTACACCAAAGTTACGCATTACAGACAGAGTTGCTCATGCTTGCCACTAATCGGGTATTAGACATCTCAATCACTTACTTAATACCTTGATATCTGGCATCTTGTTCAGCAGTTGGTCTGTAGCTTAACATTGTAGCTTAATGTTAAAATATAACCTTTTGTCAGCTGAAAGGTCTACTACTGTAGGCTTTGACTGACTTGCATCTTTTAATGCAACCAAATGCACCAGTCACTTTGTGCAGCATTGGTCTGCTCCACTGTAATTTTGCTAATATTTTGCACCTTGGGACTGAGAGAAATACATTTTCAATTCTTTTTTTTTGTATATATTGTACATGTGAAAGAGTTGACAATAAAGAAAAACTTGAACTTGAACTTAATAAAAAAATGGCAGATAAAAACAACAAATACAACAGCTTTTAACTATAACGTGAAAATAATCACTTTGTTCATATGCATTGTAACATATATACATGGTCTGTTCGATAGGTTTGCTTTTGATGTAGTGTTATCTTTTGGAGATGTCCTCATAAGTCCATTCTTCTGTGGCTTGAGCTGGCATCTTTTGAATGTGGTGTACTGTAATTTTGCCTCCTCTCAGCTGGTGGTCAATTACCCAGTACTCTCACTTGTAACTGATACAGGACCTAGCCAACATTTATCTCAATCCAACTGGATCGGAAACTTGTATGCTTATTGCTGTTTAGCTGCTGTGTCTAATTCTTTGGCAAGTGTCCTCGTTGGCATTCCGGCTTGTGAATTTCTCAGCATTGGCAAAGTGTTGCAGATTTTCTATACAGTCAGTAGTTCTTCTAGGCTGATGCTGCAGCACAATAGAACAAAAGCACAAGGACAGGATTGCCCTGCTTACTGCCCTGTATGTGCTTTTCTATTTAGATCACTAGCTCTATGTTTACATTTCTATTTGGGATATATCCAGATATCTTACTAGGTTTGACTTAGTATTCTCAGTGAGAGGGATAAATATCCAGTTAAGAGAAAAATCTCTAGCTAATGTGAGTTACAATAAGATATTACAAGGTATTTATTCCTTTTGCATTGATAGCAAACTATTGCTTGTTTTGAATACAAGTTTATGTGGACAATATTGGTTCTTTCTGCTCTGAAAATTTCTTCTCTAGGCAGAACTTGCAATCCTCCACCACATGTTTTTTCTCCAGCTACAATGCAGTCAGGTAGACAAATTTTTAATAAGCCCTGATACCTGTTATGGATAAATACAGTGACTCTCATCCTCAGTGTATTGTGTACAGAGATACAATATCAGTTCCTCACACTTTAAAAGTGAATCTTTCCACAGGAAAAAGTCAATTACCTTGACAGACTGGCCAGCCTTCCTTTATGATCTGTCACTGGCTATCTTCCTGTGTGGCTGACTTAATCAAACTCAGTTTGTGTGAGTTGGGTGGCAGGTTACTGACAACTGCATTAACATGACAAGCTACATCAGGCTCTGTCTATGATCTGTTTTCCACTGTACTGGCCTTGGTGGCAATATGAACACAATTACTTTCTAGTCACTCAGTCTGTTTTGGCTTTAAACCTCATCAGATTCTGAAATTTGAAATCCTGTCTTGAGATCTCTACTGTTAATTAATTCTACAAGGTTCTTATAGTCTGGAGATAATTAGACCTTTTTTTAATCTATTAGGTATTTTGGATCTTTTTATGCCCAAACCAAAGGTTTTTATGCCCAAACCAGATCTGAGATCAGGGCAAGGTTACCACAGGACCTGGGGCACCATAAAAAGGTGCTTTTACATTCATTTGGTGAGAACAAGAGGCCAGGAAGAAAGAAAGACCATGTTCATTAACAACAGAGTGTATATTGCTCAGTTGCTTCATTTAGCATCATTAGACCCCAGAGCATCACTTTCCTCACCGAGCTTCCATTTGACAAGTAGGCAGTAATTAAACGCCTAATTGGGTTTTAGATGGCTAATTGACATTTGCACATCAGACAGTGAGAGACACCCTGCTGCTCTCAGAGGGTATGAGCTAAGTGTTAACATAAGGTGTCAAACCAGTCATGGCTGTCTGACAGGTGAGGGGAAAGAGTCTTGAACTCGTTTGATTTGTTTTGGCCGTATCATCCCTCCGTTTATTGTATGTTATGTTCTGCCCTCCATAGATCAGCAAAGGTGTCTAGAGAACATCAAACAGCACTTAACACTCCATCATCTAAGATGAGGGATCACATCATCATGTCAGTGTAGAATCTATGAGTCCTGAGCTGTACAAGAAAGCAGCTGACAAATTCCCACTCTCTGCCACTCACAGTCACAATTCCATTGACACATAAAGGCGTCATTTTTCAACAGTAATCGAACCATGTATTATTATAAATGTTTAATTATTCCTTCCTTAATGTTTATTTATATTTCCTTCTCTCTGCTAAAACCTTTTTTTTTTTCATTTAAGGTTGTTTGATATATTTTTCCATGTCATTCAACAACAATATTCCTCAATAATTATTTGTGTGTACTGTTACAACAGCTCTTGTGTAATTTTATGTGGTTATATTATATAATTTCATTTTCTATCGTGTCTTATTTTAATTGTACATGTTATATCAAATCCATCAGAAAGCCATGAAGCATTGCTTGAGTAAAGTGAAAACGAACAAGCAGAAACCTGTACTGGAGCTCTGTTTCTATCTTAAAACATAACATTAAAAATCGCTGCTTTGTAATGACTGAAAATTGTATCTAACTTCACATGTACCATTCATTTTTAAGGACATTCACCAAGAATAAAGGTCAAAATAAAAGTAATTTGAAGACGAATGTAATTATAACCTCGCCTAGACAACAGCATTAGCTTCCCAGCATGAAGACTCTCATAAAATAAAAACACAGATGTCAGAATCTTTACTGGTCCCTGTTGAGTCATTTTGCTGACATTATAAATTCAGTTATAGGCTCAATTTGGAATGTAGCCCAAAAAGCTTTTCACACCTTTTCGTATCCATGGGCCATCATTAGCAATGGTCTTAACGGCAAGCTTAATAGACTGAATGTTTTGTACTGTGAAATCCATAAAAAATGTCCCAAACTGTGTGTCAAATACAAAGAAAAATGGATATATTTTGTCAATCAAACAAACTTCTTTACTTTGTAAGGATGTTTACAGATGTAGTACTTGTAGGCAATAGTGATAATAATGTCAATAATGCAATAATGTACTTTACTTTGATTGAATTCTCTTTACTTGTTTCTGGATGAGCAGAAAGACAGTGTCCTGCCATCAGAGACCTGAGGCCCTGCAACTGCTGCCTCTCTCGGTGCACAGATGGTGCCTTTACATAAGTGAGGCGAGCATTACATCCACATCATTTCCCCTTCAAGGACTCAATTCGCAGAGGAGCATGATGTTGCTCCTGAATTTAACCCCCAAATGCACAATTCTGACAAAAGTAGTCTTATTCTGAAGAGCCCATTTAACACAATAAGCAAATGATGCCTTTTATCTCTTATGGGTGAATTAGTTTATCTATCCATCCATTTTCTCTACCACGTATCCTATACAGGGCTATGGGGAGCCTGGAGACTATCTCAGGTGGACTTGGGGCAAAAACCTGAATAAGGTTCCAACCGACTGCATGTCACAATCGCACACTACAGACAATTTAAGTAATCAGGCTTCAGCAAATGTCATTGGACTGGGGGAGGAAACCAGAGTTCCTGGAGCAAACCACTGAACCACCAGGAAAATAGCAAACATCACACACAGACAACGCTGAGGTAAGAATTGAACCCTAGAATTGGGAGGCAAATGAGCTAACCACTAAATATCATACACCTTGCTACAGAACTCATTTTATTTAAATAGAAGTAGCGTGATAGACCAGAGTGCACAAACCAAACAAATACCACATACCCAAAACTTTTGCTCATCTGTGCAATCATTAGAACATCATTAGATTTTTTTTCTCATTCACACTGGTTTGATGTTTTTTTTCGGACCTCCGCCTATATCCATTGTCCAACAAAAAGTGGTACAGCTCCCACATACTTTGACACACAGAGGTGAGCCTGGTCTCATTTGAAAGAAGAGATTCTCTAGTTTCAGAAACTAGTTAGACTAGTTTCAGAAACTAGTTTCAGAAACTAGTCAGATTGATTCTAGGCCTTACTGGCACAAAGTTACAGGGGTTTGAATGCAGATTCCTGTCCGCCTGGGTTGTTTTTCTGATAAACTGATTAATCTTATTTTTCTGGAACATGTTAGGGACAAACCAACAACTGAGAGTCATAGCCACATGTCTTGGCTTTCACCAAAAAAAATTTCAAGTCAAAAGACCCCAAAATGGATTTTATATGAATATTTTTCTACGGCCCTGGTCGTCGGGTGCAGCGTTTTTGTGTACTTGTTTACTATATAACTTTGAAATAAAAGGCTGCAGGCTCAGTCTGAAAGGCCATAAACAAGCCTAGACTCTCTCTCTATCACTCTGGTGTGAAAACAGGCCTGTAACTTGACACCCTGAGCTGTGAGAGGGACAAAAGGTCAGGGATTACGCAAGAATTCTTCTGCGCATCCAGTTCACGCAGACACAGGCAAAGAATGTAAAGCATGTCATATACCGTTGGAATCGTCTGCTTATTGGCTAAACGGCTGTATAGGTCCCGGCCCATTTCATTGCTATTGGAAGGAGTAATTGTCAGTCAAAAGCGGGTTCCCAAAAAATGAGGTCATGCCACCATTGGCTTCCCAGCCGTCTATCTCTGCCATACAAGCACCGATTGGCTCAAATGAGGGCTTATTTGATTCGTTAGGACCTGGGCTATAAATATGATGTAGACTTTGAATTTTTGAATATCCCAATTAGGAGTTAGAGCGGGAAAACTAGATGATGGCGCACTTCTGTTTCCAGTTTTCAGAACACTAACGGAATATTTGCGGCGTGACCAGAGCGTTTTGGATTAAAAGGCTTACAGATTTCAGTTCCTTGGACCTGTGTGGATTTTTGTGGATTATTTGTGTTGGAATATATTACCCCAGTGAAGAAAGAGACGTGTCTAAAGGTAAGGGAAAAACCGGTCTAGCGCCACCTAGGTCAGTTTTGTCCGAAATTTTTTTCTAATAGTATGAAGGCTGTGAATCATATTGTGCTTTGTGTGTGGGCTTAAAAAATTATTGAGAGTATAAACTTTACTAGGTAAATAGGTTTTTTCATGTTTTTGGAGGATTTGATGCTTTAAAGTTGAATTGAAGCTTGTTTCTGGGTCATCCCCTAGTGGTCACTTCTACTTCCGTGCCGTGTACGGCACAGGGCCCGTAAGAGGTTAATGAATTGAAATGATATGTTAATGCTTTTTGGTGGTTCACAGTGGCGGGTGGTAATGCCAAATCTAGACTTTCATACTTAAATGTAGTTGGTAGTGCATATCCAACTGAAAAAGTGGCAAAACGTTTCTCTTTATATGTTTCGCTGTCATACTTGACTTTTGTGAAACTGTTGGCCAGCTGACAACTCAAAGGGAAAAAGCTCCCTCACTGATTAATAAATAGGCTTTATCCTGTAGACAATAAATCAATAGCATACCCTTAAAGAAACAACCTTGTTAGAGACATGGACTAAAGGCAAAGGTGCTAAGGAGCGTCCTGTAAACCATGTGCTGTCAGACATGAAGCAATGACACTAGAAGTCATTATGGAATCATTGATTACAGATTTGTAAGTTTGTACAATTGTGTCTCAGTTGTAAAATATCTGTAGCCCATTTCTAAAGCGATCCCTACAGCAACATGTTATTACAGTGAGAGTGTCTCTGCTTCTCTGTTCTTCAAGCAACATAAATGCCATCAGCGTAATATTATTACTGTGAAGCATTTCTTTGTGAAAATAAAGCTGCTGTTTTGTGTGTAGATCTGTCTTGTCCTGCTATCTTTGTCAGCTCTAGTAGGACATACTCCAAACCAATCCAGCATGTCCAAACCACCAGAGTCTCTGGGAGATTCGTGAATGATGTGTTTGACGGTTTTACTGATACACTGGTGGTTCAATTCGCTGGCAGTATGAAAAATAACTTATCTGACATTTTTAATTAGCATAAACAAATTCATTTATGGCTGATATAAAATTATTCAGGACACCGATGGCTTTTAGGGTCTGATGTTTTTATCTCTGTTGTGATAACCGTGTACATAATTTAGTGGTTGAAGTTACTGTAGCACCTTCACATTTTAAATGCTCACTTGGAGTGTCTCAAAGAGCAGAAATGGGGTTGAGATCATCATTTACTTTGAACATATAAGGATATGTGTGAAAAAAAAAACCTTATTACAAATATATTGTCCCTAGTAAGCTAGGTGAAAACAGAAATACTAAAAACACAAATCCTTAAAGTCCTTTTATATGAAAATTTTCACGCTTTCATATGATTTCATACTTTGGAGTGTGACATGACAAAGAATTTTTTATTTTTTTTGGCTTCTGGGAAAAAGAGATACAGACTGACATTAAAAATGTCTGGTTATAGTTCTGGAAGGTTAAACAAAAAGTCAACAGGTTAGGGGTGAGGTGACAGGGCATTGCAGAAAGAGGTTTGGAGAGAATGTAGGCTAGAAACCGATGGCTGAATTTAAATGAGCACTTCAAATGTTCAGAAACACGATGCTGGCTACTCACACACAATTACACACAGGTATGAATCGCTTGCTTGACGTCCAGATGGAAAGCGCACAAACACACACTTACTGTAAATCACACAGCAACATGTACAAAATACTGCCTGCAAAAACACAAGTAGACACAGTCAAGCTTACCTAGTTTGGGCAGGGAGTATTTAACTTTGAAATAATCCTGGTAGAAGTTGAGAAGCCGTTTGGTGATCTGCAGGGCGTAATCTCCTGATCCGCTCTGAATGGCATCGGGTCGCGCGTACAGCCGGATCTGTTACAAAAACACAATAAAAAAGATTCTAATGTGTCAAGTAGTTAAATTACTGCTTCTACTAAAAGTAAGTTAAGATGACTAAAGCTATGGTCACACTTTTTCACGGTTTCATGCACAGATATAAACAAGAGAAATTTTCAAGCCTACTTCTAGATATTTTTTATTCATTTCTAGCTTGAAATATTTGTATTCTACCAGCTTTATAGTTCTCATTTTATATGTTTATGTCTAGAAAGAAATAAAATGATAAGACAATTTCATAGAGGTTTATTAATAATATAGATATGAAATTCCTTTGTTTAAGATCGCTTTACTTGCTAAAAATCTTTTAAGAGTGCTGGAGCTTTTTAGGATCATCTTTAGACTGTATTATTCAGGATTATAACACAGATACGTATACTAACTATAAAGTAAAAGTAAATCTGTCGTGAAGATTTCAAACCGGTCTTCTGACAGAAAAACAAAGATAAATACAGATGTACAACATTTGAATCATTTGGAAAAGCTACCTATCTTGCATCTGAAACATAGTACTGGTGTGATAATGATTATAATATTGCAGTCAAATATGTTCGATCTGTTAAGTAAGTCTTGTCTGTCTAGTACGTCTAGTCTGTCTAGTAATCAAGGCTATAATCTAATGTCTAGTCCTTATGCTTCTGTAGTTTTTCCAACAAAAACAAGTGACTAATGGCCCTCAGTACAGAGTACTGCTTGAAGACCTCAGAAGAGTTTTAAAACAGTATTTAAGGTAGTGCATTTATCTTGTCTCTGTAGTAATTGAATGAACTAGAGCATAATATTGTTCGATCTGTGATGTGAGAATTGAATCCACTGACACTGATGTCCAGCTAATATTTTCCCATAGAAAGCAAAGGAAATATGACCTGTACCCCTTAATATATCTTCCAACCAAAAATCCCTTTCATTTTTTCTTTTTTTTCTTTTCTTTATCAGACAAAGAATTTAGTTTAACAGTGTGTGGTGTTTTTAAAGCTTGCAGTAATTTTCCTCCAATAAAAGACCGCAATAGAATTTGAGCGAAGAAATTAAAGGTAAAATAGAGAGTGTTAGACAGTGAAGGAATATGAAAATGTGACAGTTTGCTTGAAATGCTCTCCTGCTGTAATAAAAAAAAAAAACGATCGCTCTATTCGACTGAACGAAGTTGATGTGTCTTTTTTTTGCACAGCCTTTCACCCAGGTAAAAGAAATGGCTTCATGTGCCTGGAATAACACACTCATACACCACTCGTCACACCAGCAAAGAAAAGGATATTGTTCCACAGCAATCTCTGACTTATATGCGTTCACTTCACATGTTGATACTGTAGTGATTCATTCCTTCAAGAGAATTATTTCAAGATTTCTGAATAATAAAAATATAAGAAGGATTGTTTTTTTTGCATGGATATAATGCGGGAAATTATACATAATGTCTGTTTAAATGAAGATATAAATGTTGCTTAATCTAGACATATTAGATTATAAGGATTTGTTTGTTTGTTCGTTTGGGGTCAGTTGGTCTGAAGAGATGGTATATGTTCCAGAGAGCTATCTATAGTCTGGATGCTAATGACACTAAACAAAACTTTTAGCATTTTATAGTTCATGGACAAGTGAAATAGAATGAAGTGTGTTAAAGTTGCTAAGACAGAATACAACCCACACACAGCCCACACACAGGAAGAGAGAATTCTTAAGGGTCCTGAGTCACACAACCTGCACTGACATATAATGGAATGAAACAAAACAAAGAAAGTTCCACAGAGCTTTAAATATTTGGGCTGTTAGAACAAATGTAGATACTATAAGCATATGTGTATAGCATGACCCCAAACATCTAACTAATGGCTCCAAACCTGTATGGAATAAAGGTTTTATTAGCAAATACAAACAGAGATCTGGAAAGTCTCTTATTTAATGACAATTCTCTTATTTGATTGAACTGGACCTTAGAACCAGAATTTAGATTAAATGATTAGTATAGTGTGAATACTGTTTTCAAGCCCAGAAATGATCCAGAAAACCAAATCCCGTTCGTCAACTAAACCCTAAGCAGTCTGCATAAAATGTGGAAAAGAACTGAGCTTGATGTCAAGTAACATAGTTAATGTGCTTGCAAAGCACATTCTTATTCTCTTGCATACTTATTATTATTATTATTATTATTATTATTATTATTATTATTATTATTATTATTATTATTATTGTTATTATTATTATTATTATTATTATTATTATTATTATTATTATTATTATCATTATTATTATTCTGGACACTTTTGCACCTTACTTCTTGTTTCTCCTTTCATGATGCTGGGGAAAGTGTTATTATGGTTAGTGAACCATAAAAAAAAATAATTTCACACTTTCATAGAAATTGGACCTAAGCATTTGACTCACCTTTACAGGAGTTCTTTGCAGGTTTTTCTGCATGATGACATGCCATTCATTTAAAAAACATGTCTCTTTACAGCTCTCTGATATGCAGGGTTTGTACCACAGGGAAATAAAATAAAAAAATATATATATATATATATATATATATATATATATATATATATATATATATATATATATATATATATAAACACGAAGCTATACAGTTGATCAATGGCTGATCCAAGGAATTCTTCAATGTGAAATTAATTTTGAGCCCATAAACCAGCACAGGTCCTGGGTGTGGAATCAGACATGTTTTTTTTAACCATATGTTTATTTTTATATAATGGTACATTTTATATATACATGTACACCTGCCAGCCACTTTAATAGGAATATCTGCTCAGTTATGCATTATCTAATTAGCCAATCATGTGGAATCAGCTATGTGCATAAAATCATGCAAATACAATAGTCAATAGTTAATGCTGACAATATGTTTCCCCAGAATGACAAAAAACACACAAAAGAGGTCAAGTGAGTAGTGGTTCTGAGAGAAGTCAGAGAAGAAAGGCCAGACGGACTCTCCAAGCTGACAGTAAGGCTTTGATAACTAAGATAGCCACACTTCACAACCATGGTGAGCATTTCAGAATGTACAGCATGTTAAACCTTGAAGATATTTGGCAATAACAACAGAACCCCACATCAGTTTACAATGGGCTCTCGGCCAGATTACAAAAGGTTAGCAAAATTGGTAAAAGACCAAATGATATGACAACACCAGGAGATTTGAGTTTCTGAAAATCACAAACCAGTCTGCCTGCCACTGTGCCATGATAGAAAATCATTGAGATCACACTGTTCCAGCACTTCACTTGTTTCTACATGATGAAGCTGTTGAATTCTAAACTCAACACATTTTAGTGTGTTTATTCTTGAAATTTATTTCTATACTTTCATGTGTCCACTTTGTTTATTTGTCCACTGTACACTGTATCTGTGTGTATACGGTGAGGCACAAAATAAGTGTATCGGGTTGCAATGGCAATGTGCCTCACTTCCCATTAGTGAAATGCTTTGTTTCTGATCCTATCAGCTCTCCGGAAAGGAGATGTGGACCCTTTACACTTAAGAGCTAGTGGAAAGAACTGTGGAAATAAACAAAGAGTAGAAAGAGAAATAAATCTGCACATCACAGCCAAACCATTCAACTAAACTGACACCTGAGTTAAGCTAGTCCCCAGACAAGAGTTTCCTAAATGTTTTCCTGGAATCATAATCTTGTGATGCACATTTTACTTTGTTAAACCTATTAATTCATTTTACTTCTTGAATGGCATGTTAATCAGCTAGTGAGTTTATTCAGCTGTGTTACAAAGAGGAAAACAAACACTTGCGAAGAAAAATGATGTGCAGCCAAATAATGAACGTAGCATTATTAAATCCAGGATCAGTAATGAAAAAACACTGTCTTACAGAATCAAGGTCTTGGATAGAATATGGAAGGAGTTTCTTTAAACCTTATGTGCTGTACCTTCCTTCCTAACTACCAGGGGAGGCGAGATTCTTCTTACTCATGTGTGAGTTCATGCCAAGATGTTTCACAAAGTCGTTTGCCAACATATGAACCAGTATTGCAATAAATAACACTGTGATACATGGCATCGTTCCCCTTCTTCTTCTTCTTATCCTTCATTAGTACGCAGTTGGCTTCATAAAACAGAGCTGTCTGATTACTAGCTTGTGCAAGCAAATAGCCTGGGTAAGCTTGGAAAGATAACATTTTCTTTAGTGTTCCGTCACACAATTTAGTCGATAAATCAATATGCTTTGGTTGCTAAGCAACATAACAAAGATATGGGTATTATATTCTTCTTCTAAGTTACAGAACAATAGCTTAAAATCCTGGCACATATTTAATTATATTGAGGTCACAGCTGTGATAACAATGGCTTCATTTATGTTTTAGCCAATCAGCCAGATTTTAGAAAAAAAAATGGTCTGTTTTATAAACAAAAATTGCCAATTAATAAATGTTTATGAGGGTATATTAGATCCCTTGGTGATATAATTGACTATTTAGCAAGTAACCAGTACAGCTGGTATAACTATTAATTAACACCTCAAAGGTTTCGCTCCAAGTTATTTTCATTATTACTCAAAAAAGTGGATAACCGAATGTTATTTAAATATGTAACTGTTATAGAAATATAGCGGTATTATTGAGGAGGTCCAAGGACAGATGCTGTGTACAAAAGGAGTGTGAACAAGATGGTAACCAGGTGATTCTGACTGCGCTGCTTTTTATCTGTTCATACACCCACGGTTACATACATGAGTAGTGTCTATGAAACGAAAGCTTGAACACATTACATTTACATCATATTTATTCATTTGCAATGATTGCAAATGAATTCACCAAGCACATGCATTCATCCAAAGCGATTTACAAATGAACACTCAGAATGAGGCTTATTCATTCTACATGTTTTTTTCTTTACCATACACACACCTGACTTATTATTACATTAGAATTCGTAGAGATGTGGATCTGATACTTGATGACACATAACATTTTTAATAAATGACCTTTGACTTACAGGATGATTTATATGAATTCTCAGCGAATTCAGGCTGATCCTGTCATTTTAATCCTGTACTGATGTTTCTTCTACTGAGCCTGAAAATAAAGCTTAACAGTCTGACATCCCACAGTAACACTGGTATTTGTGTTGCAGAATTAATGATTGTGAAGGAGCCTGGAGGCCAAACTGGTGGCAGGAAACCATATGTAGCAGAGTCCAGAGAGAGCAGAGTGTTCGATATAATCGTGACAGGATGCAAGCTGCTGAGTCCAGTCTGAATGAGAAAGGCCAGCCGCAGCCATACACATACAGCAGACAAAATTAGAGACATAACAGAAGTCATCTCAGGCTTCTAAAACTGCTAGAGAGACTCTCAAATATATTGGATTGGATTTTAACAAGTCTAATTAATTTGTAAATGTTATGTTTGTCCATGGAATATTAATCGGCTAATCAGAATATCCTAATCAAGCCGAAGCCGAACACAAGAATAAGAAACGATGATGTATTTGTCCTTGTATTGTACATCACAGAAATAAGTGACACTCTTAAGTCCATTCCAAAAGAGCCTCTTTAATATGCATGACACACTGATCCAGAAACTGGAAGTTTCAAGCATGAAAAGAGCCAGTGGTGGGGGTTTCGAGATAATGTGGAGCTGTATCAGTCACGCTTTTGCATGAGTAAATTATAAGAAACTAGGAAAACATGAAAAATGATTTGCATGAGCTGCAGAAATTAGTAAAGAGAGGATAAGAGAGGAGCAGAAATATGAGTTAATCTCTTTACGGTTATGCAGGTGCTGCCAGCGACTCAGAAATGCCTTTTAAAATGTTCTGAGTTGCCCTTTTCATCTTGGTATAGGAATTAGTAAATTAGAAAGTGGTATAATCCAACACTGTCCTGGAATTACACTAGCCCTTATTCATCAAAGTTCCTCACAAATGAGCACCTATTACAGTTTGTAACAATACCGCCCGCACCTGCTTCTGGAAACACTTGTACAGTCATGTAAGGACAATTGGTGACATAGCTACTTCCACAAAACACTAATGGGTTTTACAAGGAAAGCATTAAACAGTTTCTAACTATTTGTGATTCAGGGACAATAAGTGAAGCTGAGTTACAATCTTTTTAAATTGATAAAAACCATAAAATGAAATAAAATAAATGGAGCAAAGTGTGCATCTGATGATACACACACACACACACACACACACACACACACACACACATATATATATATATATATATATATATATATATATATATATATATATATATATATTGATCTCACAGATAGTCCAAAGTTAAAATAAGGTAACTGTCAGTGGAAATTGCATTTTCTCATTTTACAACCCAATGTGTGTTTTCCTGTTGTTTATGTTAGGCTCCTTTTTGGCTGTGCGGTCTTGAGGTAACCTGCATACCCAGAGGACGGATAATAGCACTCAGCATATGGCAGACATGCAGCACTCAAGGGGGAAATAAATCCCTTTTCCTTGGCTTTTCCATTAGCACGCTACAGACAATTCGCTTCTAATCTGAAAATGAATCCTACTTGCAGCTGTGCGTTGACTAACTCAGGAATGGGTTGAAGAGCAACTGTGTGTATTTGTGTGTGTTCAAACTGACAGCAAAAATGTTACTTTTAATAGAAAAAATTCTATTACAAGTTATATTATTGAAAATCAACCTAAGAATCTTGACATGAATTTCAGTTGCTTAGTATTTGGTATCTCCCCTTCGTGCTTTAATGACAGTATGCACAGTTTGAGCTGCTATGGACCGCCCAAGTTGTGCAAAACCTTATAATCTCTTTTAGATCAAATCCATCAGAGTGTCATCTGATCACACACTTCAAGATAGAAAAGTATTCACCTTAAATGGGATCTATCCAGTCCATCACAGGCCACCATGAATACATACACACAGTTACACCTAGGGGCAATTTCGTCTGCTTACCCATATATTTATCTAGACAGTGGAAGGAAGGCTCATCAGCTGAAAAACTGTCTACCACAACTAGGATTACGGTCATAGCTTGGTGATTATATTAAGCATCACTTCACAAATCCTTGAAAGTCATTCATCATGGAATCTCACCAATATTTAATGTTGACCTCTAGGTATGGGCCAATCGAAGGCATATTTATTTTGTCTAAAACTGCTGGGAGATTCCTTTTTTACAAGTAGTGTTTGTAATGTAACAAGATTTTGAAAATCATATTAACAGTCTTTTGTATGGCAATAGTTAGATGAAAGGGCATTGGCTTTATGTGTCAGGACTCAGCCCGAACTGTTGGCCACGTGCCTTTGTTTACCTTCCTCGTCACGTGTCTGCCCCGCCTTTGTCTGCCCCTCCCTGTCTCCACACCTGATCCTTATTGTGTCATCATTGTCTGTTTATATTTAAGTGAGCCGCGTTGCCGATGGCAGCGCAGAATCATTAGTTATGTTACCCTCCGTCATGTCTAGTCATTGTTAAGTGTCGTCATTTGTATTGTTTAGTTATCGTCTTTTATGCCTTTGTCTCCATTATTTATTAAACCCCTTTCATTTGAAGCTATCCTGCATACGGATCTGTCTCCTTCCTCCTCTGGTTGTGACAATATGGGGACTATGCCCCAATTTAAGTTTCTGTGGTCAGTGCAGACAACAAAAGGTTGTTCTGCTCCCATGAGCCAATAAGATCATGTCTCTGTGTATGTCAGTAGTGATGGCTTAGAATATCTAGGGGGGATATAACAAGTCATATAGCAGGTCCAAATGTTCCTCCTCCTTTCTGTTATTGACTGCATTATATCCTTTCCTAACATTTTAGCTGCTCAAACACTGAAGGAATAAGGGACAAAAGATACCGATAAAGTCCATTACACTAAGTAATGAGTTAGATGCCATGTCTTCCTTCTGGGTCACTTTTTTAAGCTATGTTGTATGTTTAAGTTGTTCACATTACAGAAATTATTATATTTTTTTTTAAAAGGTTTATTAAATGTTCAGCTTTATTTATAGTCATGCATGAATAGACACATAAGTATGTTTTATTTTGAACATTAGTGTTCATGATGCTGTAAAGACATGTGGACATCCTATGATTGAATCTAAACTAATCCTTTAAAAAAAAAAAAAAAAAAACACTCAGAAAGCAATGGCTGAAAATTTTGTGAGTTATTGATCTGTTTTCCATAGATTATTAAATAATATTTCTAAATAAATTGAAGGAAGATGTTTATATTATTGATGGCTGATACACTCAAGTGCTCTGTACCAATGATTCCTCTATTTTAATTGTAGTAGCCTGTTTATAGATATGTTACTGTTGATAACATTACTGTCATTTTGATTTGTTGTATTATACTTCAATTATAGTTTCACTCCATTCAGCTGTCTGTCTTCCTGTCTATTACAACTGTCTGATCACGTTAAAGGAGCGAGGGCTCATCATCCTGGCTCTTGAATGAAGTTTTGTCATGTTGCTTATCTGTATAAAAGCTAAGGCAGCAAAGCAAATAAAGAGAAGAGTAAACCCTTTTCAATGCATGAATGAAGATCAAGGTCATCCAAGGACTCTTTAATGGCTTGTAGTATATGCTGTATATGATAAAAAGGTACAGTTACACAGTGTATGGGCATATTTAATGTACAATCACATGGTGAGGCATGCATGAGTCAAAGCACTGAGAGAACCTACAGTATACCTATATTGACTAATAACTTTCAAAATGTGTGTTTAAAGTCAGGGTCATCTTAGTACAGTGGGCTAATTGGGGAATTATTTGACTACTGTGCACATTTTCTTACTTTACTTTTCATAGGTTGCTGGTGTCAAGGCCCAATAGTGTGCTGCAGTCTGTGGTGATTGTTTCTCCTACTTGTTTCCCGTCCAATACCTGATTCAGTGCTTCAATATTCTGAGAGATGATAAATGGTTCCATGGCCTATAGAATCCCAAGCTTCTTTACTGTCGATTAATACTGAAACTTATATGTGATGTCTTAAAGCTGTAAGACAACAAAGAGAAAACATGTTTTGCACTGGGTGATGTGATGAGACATTTTCCTTCAGCTGAAGCATAGCTAAGCTCTCTGTTTTTTTCTCACACATTCTGATGTGGTTAACCTGGTATTTCTAATTTGCACCGGTTCATGAACTCGAGTCTCCTCTCTCACTGGAGCCAGGGACTAGAGCTGGATTAAGCATCTCTATAGTAATATTCTGTTGAGACAAATGTCAAGCTCATTAAGGTGCCTGAAGGTAAATTCTGTGTCAATATTTTTCTGAGGACTGGTTCATTTCATCTATTGCCTGGAGCTATAGTGTGAGACTAGAAGGTATACTCTGCTGTAGCATGTTGCCATTCTTTTGATATTATCAACCAATCTCTGGTCTCTTTTCCCTCAAATGGTGATTGAAAATGTTAAGAAAAGGTCCAGCAAAGAGACCGAATTGTGATCTGTCCTTGTCAGACCATATGCCGGTATTCTGAACTAAAGCAATTTATTGTCTGACATCACAAAAAGGACTTAATGTATATAACAATCATTGCACTGTAAATCTGAAATATTTTGAAGGTCTGAGCAATAGGAGGGCAGCTGAGACACCATAATGGGAGAAAGTGCAGGAGTAAATGCTAGTTGTTAGAGTTGAGTTCCCCTAATGTGGCATGGATATCAGTAATTTACTGTTGTTGCTCTCCAACAACACTCCCTTGAATGTTGACAGCTTGACAAGCTCACTGTATCCTGAGGCATTCACTTTTTGCCACAATCTTTACATAGTCAGTGGATGCAAGAGCAGGAGTCAGTTTACTGAACTAAAACCCAGGCAATCAAAAAATGGAGAATAACAATTGCTTAATGGCAAAAGCATAACAAAACATAACAAAAAATGGGGAATAACAATTGCTGAATGGCTTAATGTTTAATAGCAAAAGATGGGTGTTGAACAAGCAAGGAATCTGCTCTGAGAGCGGGTGTGACATCACTTCAGGACTGAGTACCCAGACTGGACCATATTGCGTATTGGAGATGTGGTAACTCAGGGGTTAAGGTGTTGAACTACTGATTGGAAGGTTGTGAGTTTGAATCTCAGGGCCACCAAGCTGCCACTTCTGGGCCCCTGAGCAAGGCCATTAACCCTCAATTGCTCAGCTGTATAAATTAGATAAATGTAAGTCGCTCTGGAAAAGAGCGTCTGCCAAATGCCATAAATGTAAAAATATTGCGTTCTTCAAGACCACACACAAAGCAGAATCCATAGGTCCCTCCAGAAGTAAATACCTGCTGAAAACCCAAGACACTGCCTTTGGGTCAGATGACAAATCAGCCTTCCACAGAGCAAGGGCGAGTTTGTACCAGACAATCAGAGAAACAAAATACAATGATACACAAAGTACCCACAGACATTTTCTACATGTCTTGTATGTCATGTATGTGGAAATGCATATAGGGCATTACTGAGTACAATGAATGCCAAGAGTTAACTTGTGAAATGCTACTTGTCCTTACAATACACAGGCCTTACACCTTCCTGGTCACATGTTAAAAGACATTAAAGATATCTTCAAGATCTTCCAATGCCAGGAAATTTCCCTTGTGTGCATCAAGGTGACTACTGTACTATATAGCATGTGCTAGAAAAGTATCTGGACACCTGACCAATTACACCATTTTGTGTTTATGGAACATCACATTCCAGATGTAGTCCTTCTGTTTTAACAACCTTTATTATTATGGCATAGCTTTCAACTAGACATTGCATTTCTCAGCCAATGCACAGCCCAAATTATTAGCACCACCCATATTAAACTGCTTACATGCTGTTTTGCACCAGGGGCGGTTCTAGGCCTTCTTTATGGTGATTCCAGCCCCCCTGTCTGTGATCTCAGATTTACTTTCATAAATAAACAATAAAAATTACGTTAAAATGCAGGACATGTCGTCGATGGGAAAGAAAATTATTTATCAGTTTGAGCGTGCGTTGTAGTCTTTCAAAAGTGCATCATCTTCTTTATTTGAATGGAGAAGCACAGGTACGCGCAGCGTGCACGCGCAGTCAGAGCTGGAGGCGTTTATCTATAACGTTAATCGGCGGAAAACTGCAAAGACGGCAACCAAAAGCAGTGACATTTCACTGTTCTTATTACCAGAGTTGTAGCACACACAAAATATTAATGCAAACAATCCATACAATACTAAATAAAAATAACATTTATTGATTTGGTCTTTGTCTTGTGAATATTTTTCTATTAATGACTGCATTCATTGGACACACTGTTCGTAGAGAATGCACACATACATGAACTGATCTGATTTAAGACTGGCATCATTACAACATGTATAAAACTTTGGTGTCACCGGTTGCCATTTTAAATAATACCGTAACTTCTGGCTTATTATGTAGTCATATAATATATAATATAAAACTCTTCTTGTTTTAAATATTCACTGAGGGCTAAAACAGCCTAAAGATGAAATCCTAGAACCGCCCCTGTTTTGCACACCATTTTTGCTATCTTTGCACATACTGTCTAAAGTCAATTGCTGTGTATTCCACAACTCATTTAAATTCTCATCAAACTGCTGCTATTACATTAAGTGTAGATATGTTTAAATAGAACCCTCTTGTTCGGATTTCTATATTGTTGCACAATGTACAGTACAATATGGAGAATTCACACTGATCAGCACTGTTTTCGTGTATTGTTGTGTAGTGGTTTGTATGAAATTTGTGTTTGTTTAAATGACAATAAAAGATTTGTGACTTGACTTCTTGACATGACTAAATGTTGGAATGTGCCTGTGGGGAATTTGTACCCATTCATACACAAAAAAGCATTTGTAAAATGTCAAATGAGAAAGCCTGGCACATAGTCCACATCCCAAATTGGGATTGAAGTCCAGGCTCTGTTTAAGCCAATTGGGATCTTCGACACTTCTATCTTGGCAAAGCATGAGTATCACTTTGTACACAGATACTCTATAATTCTAGTACAGGTTTGGTTTTGTTAGGGGAACTATTAATGCCACGGCATACAAATCCATTCTAGACAATTTTGTAAATCTGTCTTTGTGGCAACAATTTGTGAAAGGCCAACATACTGTATGGCAATGATCCTCAGATGTCAACATAGTGATCATCATGAAGCTTGGACACAAAGCAAGGCCTTATGAAGAAAATTTTGAGAGAAAACATTGTTGGAAATAAGCCATATAAATGTCATGGTGACACACAGCAAACATAGAAAGGCAGTTCTCTTTGTTTTACCTTTCAAAAGGACAAGAATTCGAAGCAAGCAATTTCACAGATCATGCATTTACAGTACTTATGCATACTCAGCTCCATTCAGGGTGTGATGCTACAACCTAAGAACCATTCAAAACCTCTTAAGACCTGTCAGGTTGGATAGGGATTGTTGATTTTGTTCTATTTCATGTCTCACTGAAGATTTCTATTTGGATTCATGTTCAGGTTCTGCATGTCCCGGGTATCGTTTTGGGACATGAAGTCACTGATGTGTTGGAAGTTTACCCTTTGCCCTAGTTTGAGATCCTATGTGCTCTAGAGTAGGTTTTTCACAAGGATGACACAATATTTTGGCGAGTTTCCCAGTCGCTTCTATCCCTGCTGCTGAAAAACACAGTCACAGGATTATGCTGCTACCAAGCATCATTGTAGGAATGGTAATAGCAAGGTGATGAGGTGATAAGGTACAGGTTATAGATCCCAAACTTGTTTCTAATGCATGCCTTTTATCAAGGGTTAGTAAAAAAACATCTGATTGGTGGATGGCTGCAGTTTTTGTTCTTCTGGTAGATTTCCCATTTTTTCTAGAAAGGACCTTCTAGACCACCCAGATTTAACTTGTGCTTCTTGATCACTACTCTGACTAATGCCGTTTTCCATTCTTCTCTAATTTTGGCTAGGTGGCCAGGTCTTTGAAGAATGCCAGTAGTTTCATTTAAAGGTAGGGGTACTTTGTAAAGTAATCATCTTGTGGTTTAAAAATAACTTGATAAAATAATACTTGTGTAAATATCTGGGTATGCCTTGTTTTGCAAATCGATTAGAGCTTTTTCGTCAAAAAAGATTGGTCTCTAAAACCACACACTAAGTATGATCATGTGTATACAGTATCTTGACACCAGGATGATTCATGTGTTCTTATACTACTCACACAGCTTCACCAGTTTGACAGATGGGCTGCCCAGATAAACCTGCCCATCTAATGTGATTGATGAAGAGTGCTAGTGCATGGCTAACTGCTACAAACTACAATATTGAAGTAAATGTAAAACTAAATTGAAACGGTCATTGCTGAAAGAAATGACCCAGATGATGGTGAGAGTAATTACACTAATCAGAGTAGGATGCTGGCCAAGGACACTGATTATGTTCTCTGGAAGGTGCTAGAGGGCAGACTTTGGACTAGGTGAGATCATAACCGTACAGTGGTGCCAGAATGAGTGTCTAGTGCTAATAGCGATTTACCTGTTAGTAATTACTTTATGAACATTTAAAAGTCAAAACAAAGTATTATATGTAAACTTGGTGTTACCCTTTACAAAACACAGACTGAAATATTCCTGCAAATATTGAGCACTACAGACCAGTGCAAAATCGAAGGAATGTTGAATGCAAAATTTCCCAAATTCTTTAATATGAATTTACGATCCATTTTATTAAGGATCGTGTCACCCACACATACCACACCATGACTATCCTCTTTTAGTAAGAAACAAACAAGCAAAATCTAACAATATGAAATGTACTACATATTCTGCACACACAGCATGAAACTTTATGCTGTCCTTATAGGGAGTACTTGCTCATGGTGTGTGAAATGAGGGAGATAGCATCAACTCCAAGGTGACAGTAGCAGCTAGGTTAGTTGCCTTGCAAAACGAGAATGAGAGTTACACTTCCAGAGAGAACTGTTAGGAAACATTTCAAGTTGCTTGAAGTGCACAAACCAAAAAAGCACACCCTATAAATAAATAACAGATGTTAGTTTTCACATCATTGTATCTCCTTCTTAAACATTTGTGCTTGTTGATTACAGCCAGAGGGGTTAAATAATTGAGGGTTGCTGAACAAATAACCATGCTAGTTATTATCAATCAGACTCCACTCTAATTAAAGTACTCTTCTTTTCTTTAGTACTGTACCAGATGCGAGCATATTCGCTAAACACGTAATGTCCCTAGAGATCTGTCTATGAGGAACCTTACAGACTGCGAGTGTAAGACTAATTAAAAATGTTTTAACGCATTTAATTCAGGCATAATCTGTACAGTTGGAGTAAACAAGTCCAATTCTTTACATGTTCAATTAAATGTAGTAGCATGAATGAATTAAGTATGTATGTGCAAAGTTTTTTCCTCGGTCGTAGCCCTAATGAACCTTAAAATGGCTATGTCTAAATAATCCAAGGGTTTACTGGATAAACACTTGGCCTTAGTAGCTGATGTATAACATGCACATCTAGACTAAATCAGCACACCTACAGTACCTTATACAAAACCTACATGTCCAAAAAAAAGTCTGCTATAGGCAATAGGAGTACAAACCAAACATAGAGAAACATGCCGAAAGTAGGGGGTACATACAGTATACAGTAAATTGTATTTAATTCTATTTTTGCATGAAAGCATGGCCACAGTTAGCCAATCAGCTTTTAAAAGATGTACATGAGGTGCTGTCACAGTATTCTGGATTCTTTATGGTTGTATGTAACTTGGCAGGATCTACCCACGGCAGACCCTATTAGCAATAATTGCTTAGACTCAGTTTGCGGCTTGCAACTAGATTATTATGGTTTTATATCAAACAAGCAACCTGCCTATGCTACTTTCTCTCCAGAAGCATGTCACACCAGGACCCTTAATCGTGTGATTTAGATCCACCCTAATGACCAAATGTACAATGCAAAAATATAGTGTAACTGTTGCTTAATGCAGTTATTGCTGTCACATTACCCTTCTTTTGTATGAATGTCGCACTAATGATAAACAGATGTTGCAGTCAGAAATCTGACAGCCGATCTTGAAAACTGCACCGTCAATGGTAAGAAAATTTCTGGTAGGTTCATTTGGGACTAATTTGTGCCCCCTTTTTTGCTTTAAAACATAATCACAATGTTGACAAGTTTCTCATCCATTCATCACACCTGACTTCTTGTAAAACTTATCAGGCTCATCCTTACCAGTTAGCTAACAATCTTGTTCTTAGATTCTCATTTACATCATTAAATTTACAATCATTAACATTACTATTAATGTTTTCATTTCAAAAGCAAAATATATAGAGTATATAATGAGTCACAGCAAAGGATGTTACCCCTCCCTGCCAAGAGAGGTCACTGCTCACAGAATTGTAATTCATTTATCCACATTCTGTTTACATAAGCACATGGCTATTGCAAAGTGTTGCCAATACACAATACCTGATACCTGTTCTGTTTTTGACTCTTTACCGTTATATGTATCTACTAATTTAGACTCTGTTTCACACTCTACAGAATCTAGTTCATCACACATTGTTAATGCATAAGCTATATTTCTAAATATAAATTACTATTAGTAAGCAGAATAAATCTCTGTTCTGTACATGGAAATGCATAGTGGGTTAAAAACCTTTGTGTGAGACTTACAACAACTCCAGTGTCTGTGATTGCCTCTCGGTAGGTGAAGTTGCAAACTGCCCAGGCCAGATAGTAAGTGGACATTCGGGGTGTCCTGTAAAAGTGATTGGTGACCCAGCCATCCTCATCCAGACTGGATACTTCAATAGGCATGTTAGAGAGGGACTGGTAAGAGGCATCATGTCTCAGTCTCACAATGAAGGTGGCTTTGTAAATTGGCTCATCAAAACATGGGAAAGCCTTCCTCGCATGAGTTGGTGAGAACTGGGTCACAGCGAGATACCTGTGAAGTGGAGAGAAAGTGAGACAAAAGGGATGTTTGACAAAAGGTGATGGTGAGATAAAACAATTTTGAGAGAAGAAATTGAGAGACATAGAATTAGAGGATCTCAGAAAGATAAGAAGAATCAGGACAAGTGAGGACAAATAAAAAAGAGTGATAAGGCAAAAGAAAGAGAGGAAATAAAAGTGAATAGAAAAAACCCTGAGTATATGTCATATATGTCATATTAAGCTGCCATCAAGAAATCTTCAAAAAAATTATTCAATATTATATATATATATATATATATATATATATATATATATATATATATATATATATATTTTTTTTTTTTTTTTTTTTTTTTTTCTTGAGGAATAAAGATTTTATTGAAGATTTCTTGATGGCAGCTTCATTTCATGTACTTTTTATACAGAATAAAAATATACTGTGTTCTTTAAAGTTCAGCAATAAGAATATATGCAATAATGAAAATTACTGTTATTAATTATTTATTATAGCCATATAATGTACAAATTATAGGCTGTTACAGAATAAAAATATAACATTTTTCACAAAATATGCACATATATATATAAATATAGGATTTCAGCAAACACCGCATTAACCATCAGCCCTGACCTGGATAAGGATGAGAGCAGCTGCAGATTCTTCTATTTTCACCCTGATTTTCTCTCTAATTTAGTCACGGCCAATTCCCACCCATTAGGCAGCTCTCGCCATCACACAACAAGCATGTGAAGTCAGCCAACCGTATCTTTTCAGACTGCTTGCTCATGCAACATTATGGGGTGGGTGTAACATTCACAATTTGACAAAAAGAAAAATGCTATCTACCCCCTTCTGCATGCATGAGTTCACACATGACCATGACTGGCTAGTGTCACTGTGATTGGTAGGACAGGGATGTGTGGCATACTCTTTCTCTTCTATCAATCACAACACCACCACCCAATCATGGGTGCATGCCAACTCTCCCTTCCCGACCACATAGGCAATTTTGTTCTATTGGGCTCCTGGCCACAGATGGCTCTGGATTTGAACTCACAATTGCTGGAATCTGCACAGCTACCGAAGAATGTCAGATAGATAGTAAAAGTCAAGGGAAAGTGTGGGCTGAGAAGAAGCAAAGAAATGAGACATCCAAAGCTTCACTTTTTATAATTAGCCCTGCCTTGCATTAGTTTCGCTTGAATTAGAAACTGTCAGGAAACGATTCCTGAGCAATTACCTTTCTTTTGTTGCCATATTGGGAAAAAGAGGGCGAATAAACTCCTGCCCACATCATAGCCAAATTTTTTATTTAGTTCTATACAGTATAATCTGATTTTAATTATTTTGTGCATATTACTATGATGTTATTTTAGTATTTTAGATATTTCCACAATTTAGGAAAGGAGGAGTGTATTTTAAAAAAAAAGCCTTCAGTGAGTGGCTGGTGAGTGGCTAGGGGTAATTCTCCACACAGTCGTAGCAGCTCAGAAGCTGACAGTTTGATGGAGATTCCCATTAGGGCTCTCCAAAGTAAAAGTTAAGAGCTAGTCTAAGAATAAGTGGAGGAAATGTGGCTTTCCCTCCCAGGAGATTTGGATCATCATCTTGCTAGGAGATTGTCACTACAACTCCAGAAAAAAGCAAACCAAGGAACACTAAGCAGATGTGAAAGATGGCGATGGTAGTGTGTGACATGCTAAACTGAGGGAAGTAATTGCATGGATTCCTCTGATCCTCTGAGTATAGTTTCATGCACAATATATATATTTTTTTATTCTTACTGCAAATTGAAAGAAAATATCTGGGGAACATGTTTTTGTTAACACTACAACATTCTAATCTCTAAGAAAAGAAATGTAAGATTGAATACAGTGTAATGTAAGAGTCAGTCACCTTCTTTTAGTTTCTTACACTGATGTATATGTAGATACAGTAAAGGACACCTCTGTCTCTGTTCCTATCTGAATCAGACAAACTTCATAAGTAATCTGTACTGTTAATATAATAAATAAATACAGAGAAAATAAGGTTTATTGTGGATTAGCTATAGATGTATCATTAAACCTACCTTTGCGTTTTGGCAAAGTAAGCTATCATATCTTATTATTACTGTGGAATAGTGTCCGTCTGGCTGGTCTAGCGTAGACGCCTGATTGGTGGAGCGATGCAGACTTTGCTGTCCATATGGCAGGTTCTCCTACATTACTAATATGTTTTTCACTTTGGCTTAGACCCCAAATGAGCTGAATATTTGTGAACCACAAAAGTCTGATTAGGTAAACGTCAGAGAAATGAGCTGTTAAACCACATTACATACCATAAAGTGCTTCCTCTTGGCCATATATTGCATTACATAGGACATAAAGACCATTAGGCATTTCCCTATGTAGTTTACAATATGTATAGCAAGCCATTTCTCTGGGCTTGATGATCGCAGTTACTGTAGAAACAGCCATAAACAAGGCTGATGTCATTAAGTCCTTGTTCTGCCTGTTATGGATAAATATTTTTGCTGTTATGTTGGTATTATTAAAGGTTTTTTTCTACTGTAAATTAGATCTTAACAGCAATTGAAAATCCAGGTTTGAAACATCCTATTATTAGTCCTTTTGGGGTTTATGGGTCTTTCATGGCTTTAACAGATATGTTACTGGACAGATTTTGTTTTTAATAAGAACTTTGTATACAGGCAGAATTGCTATGTGAGGGCAGATACGCAATTGCAATACTTTAGTTGATGTTATAACCCTGTAAACTCTTTGAAGCAATGTCTACAGTTATTAGAGTGATTTGGCATGTCAAGAGTACTTGTAATACTAGTTTACCATATTTACTGGAAAAGGTTTATTTGGCTCTTCAGAAAAACTCATAATTGGCCAAGCCACCTGAGATGATTACTTGCTAGTGAACCAGTGTGTATAAACTCAGTCGGTTCCTGTAGATTTGGATGCAGGTCTTCATTGGCATTGATGTGAGAGTCACAGGGATTTTAGCCCGAATGGCAAAAGAATTCTGGGATTTGAAAGTAGCAGCTAGGAGCAGGCCTGTGTCAAACCATTTGCCAACATCCTCTTGTGAAACAGAAAATGCCTGGGGCTTCCCATAGCCCAGAACCCCTGTGTTAAACTGGGGTTTTTCAAACTTAAGTTTATAGCCAGTTTTTGCTCTACACTGCATCCTAGACAAAGTGCTATATGTGTATCAATATAAAGGGGACTGACTGTAGCACGAATGGTCACCAGGGTCAGCTGATGCATGGGTGTGAAGTGTCTATAGACTCCATTAGATGATGTATTAGAGCAATATGGAATACTAAAGTATAAGCATTGGGTTCAAGAATAGGCCAGATAAAAATAAAGCCTGGACATGTTCCATGTGCTTTAAATTAGTGTTTTTCCAGAGAGTGGTTTTAAATAAGCTAAACAAAAATAATCATAGCATGTGTTATATAATTGAAGTTTGCATAAACATTTTCAGCACCGAATTGATATCAACATAATTTTGAGCATTGTGTTTTCTGCAAGTCTTCTACGCTCAATATCCACCCTTGTTTCTTTTTTCACTCATCCAACTTTTAATCTTCATGTCAACAAACTAAGTGAGGGTCAGATAAGCATGTTTGGTCTATAGATCATGTACAGCCTGTCATCCCAGAGCACTTTGCTCACAAAAGGGAAAAACAATATCAGAGTGTTTTTATGTGCTTTCTAGCTGTGATAAACTTGAATCTCAAAGAGACCCTGAAAGAAAACCAAAACATGTCAGATGTAAGACTGTCTATTAAAGGCAGCGAAAAATGCCCAAAACTATTTTAAATATAATTCAGTCACTATGCAAAATATAAGGCTGTCTAAATCAGCTTATGTTCTGTTTATAAGAGACACTTCATCATAGGGATTGTCTAGATGATACTGGCATTGGAGGTTTGAATATCTGATTTGAAACTATCTAATCCTGTAGAATACTTGAGGGACACAGCCATATTAGAGAACTTTGGGTTTATCTGATAGCTTTAGGTTTTGCAAACTGTATCCAAAACAGTTCGATAAAATAAAATTCTCTAGCAAATCAACTGACATTATACGCATCTATAGGCAGTCTAAGCCAGTCTAATTTTTCTATTGGCTATTCTCTCTCTCTCTCTCTCTCTCTCTCTCTCTCTCTCTCTCTCTCTCTCTCTCTCTCTCTCTCTCTCTCTCTCTCTCTCTCTCTGTGTGTGTGTGTGTGTGTGTGTGCATGCAGATGGTGCCCTACAATGGACTGGCATCCAAGTCAGGGTGTATTCCCATGCTCAAATCTGAGATTTTTTAGATTTCTTGCTCTCACTTCAGTACATTAAACCCTGACTAAATAAAGAGGTCACTGAAGATGAATGGAAATTTCATAAATTACTCCCAAAATAGTAGTTCCTTTACTCTGTGGTGAGGAAGTTTATATTCCATATCAAGTTAATCTGTATTTACATTTGAATGGCTTCAAAATATTCTCCTTTACTCTGATAGAATGCAAGAGCATGAGCTTGAGTGCAGAAGAAACGTCTGTAATATGCACATGCTGCTGTCTCTTATGTAATTTGGGAGAATAAGGCAGCTACAGTATATTGCTATTGTAATCTCTATGATAACTCATATAAGCCTATTCTGCTGGGGGGTTTTCAGCATTTACACAAAACTTTGTAACAGTTGTCAGGTCAGACCATATTACAGTATATAGTCAGTGATAAAGGTGACCGGATATCACAGCAACCCAATATCATGTAGGAAACCAAAATATCATTTATATATTGCAAATGCCCAACACCATTAAAGTACAACTTCTGTCACATTGACACACTCTAAAGCCTAGGTAGTAGAAAGGACCCTCCAATGGCCAAAAGTATTCAATTAACCTTGACGAGCATGATTATGAACATTTATTCATTACGGCAAAGCCATAAACCTTGTAAGGGAATTAACTCGAAAACAATTTGTGTATTATCAAGCTTGCATAGAGTAAAATTCTGAAAAAAGTGAACAGTTTTTAAATATCTAGAAGTATGAAGCAACCAAACACATAAAAACATTCCACTTAGTTTAGATTTTTCAAAGTAGCCTTAATGACGTTTCCTTGTGTGAGGCCCTTTACTGCTTTTCCAACATTATTTTTTAGTATTTCTATTTCTATTGTTTCATTTTTGCATAAAATTCAATATATATTTAAATATATATTTGAAAGATATATATTTTTTATTACATTTAGATCCAATTAGCAATAAATCAGGAGGATAATTGCACGGTCCAAAGTGACAAATCCCATCTGTACTTATAGAAACATTTAAAAAAAATGATTAATTAAAATTGAACTGCACTCTCTATAATTCTTTTTACAATTGTGTTAATTCAACTATATAATGAATTGTGTATATGGCCTTCATCTTCTTACTACCTCTTAATTTCTACACACACTTAGAATGAATCAAAATACACTTAATTACCTTTTCTCTCCGTGCAGTATGTACGAGCTGCGGAAGAAGCCCAACAGTTCATTTTCAATTTGAGCTTCAAATGTGATGTTGATCTTGTATGTTCTAAGTGGCTTCATTTCTCGGTGCAAAGTGATGACGTAGACCTGGTTGGGAGCGTAGTGGAAGTGACGGTGGATCCTCATTGCACCCGATTTTTTACTATCTGAGTACACAGCCACCTTATCCACATCCAGACGGTCTGCATGTAGCACAATGAACTTGGTAGCGTTCACACATTCAAATTCGATGCTCACCTTGCCAGAGAAGGTATAATTGTCCATGTAAACAGAGAGTTGGAGGTCATAGTGACGTGGACGTAGCGTAGCCGGTAAGCGTGAATGTCGCCATGGCTGCGAGTCTTCCCCTTTATGCTCAGAATTTCCGTCTCGCGACTGATTAGACCCGGTACCAGGTAGAACTACTCTCTCACTGCCACCACTGCATTTCTCAAAGCGGACACCCAGCATCACGGCAATGGCTGTCACAATGATGAGTGTGAGGATGGAGATGGCGAAAGCAAGAACAAGTCTCTTGTGCACAGTGATGTGCTGTTCGGTGGTCCGGGGTCGTACCACCACACCGTCCGCCCACTGGTCGGACAGCGCCCGGCCATTCCTCATGCTCAGGTCCTCAATCCCCATTGACACTTTGAGTCACTGTAAAGAAGTGGAAGACAACTGCTTGCTTGCATCAGCTCATGGGAAACAGCATGCATGCAAAATTGTTTCATAGTTTTAGTATGTGTAACAGTATTATAGTCAAACCGAGCTACAACATAGAATTATACATATATCTACCAACATCTAAAAAAACATGCCAACAACATGGAATTAATAAGTATTTACCCCTGAGGTAAATTAAGCTCCTTTTTAGATAAATTATTAGCATGTAACCAACAACAGTAGCTAACTACAAATAACTAAACATACAGTTGAAGGTAAGAATAGGAAAGAAATCACAAAAATCACATTTATGAATGTGTTTTGCTGTTATGCATTTTACAAATGCATTTTTAAAGACGTTTGACATGTTTTTTAACATGTAAATATAAATATCACTGTAAACGATAGGCAATTCATATTTTATGTCACTTTTTAGATTTCTGATATTTTTCTATTTAATTTACATTAATCTCTATGATTATATGAACACAATGTACTATACAGAAATATATCATATTTTGGGTTAAATATTCTACTATCTGGATACCATTTTAAACTTTAATGGTCCAGACAGAGCATGCTGCTATCCGTCCTGCTGCTATGCTTAATTAAAGTTAGCATTGCATGAGGGAAATAATACTTTTTGTTATTTAATATACTTCCAGTGCATATATCTCATATGGCCACATATCTCATTTACTCATGTAATTTTTTTTAAATGTAATTATAGACTTTGAGAATGTAAGGTATGAACTTGCCTTGGAAATGTAAAACTGATTAAGGAAAAATGTATTCATTATTATTTTTTTTTTTGCAAAGCTGTTGTGCGTTATTACTTTGGTGCTTTGAGCATCTATGTCAAGCTGTACAGTAATACGCTTTATGCAGCACTGTGGTTCAGTTTTACCCCATTTCTTTTGAAACTGTCAGAAACTCACAAAGGTCCCTCTAATTCACCCACAATTTCATAATCCTCTGTAAAAACTAACTCACAAACACACACCCGCAGCTTCTGTTTTAAACACAGTCTTGAGTTATTGTGGGATGTTAGAGATTGGTGAGCTGCATATCATGATGCTCCCACCCCCGTGCTTCACTGTGTGTATCATGTTCTTGGGATTATATGTATAACCTTTCTTTCTATTTTTATAGAGAATATTTTTTAATAATAATTCTAGTTTGTCTAGATGTACAGTCATGTGAAAGATTTAGGCTACACAAACTTTAAATACTAAGTTCTTATTAGCACCTTTTCAAGCCTCTTCTGATATAATTTAGAATTCATAGATTCTACGATGGTGAGCTGTTATGGTGTCCAAATAATTCAATTTTAGACTCACATTATGCCAGAAGTCTTGGCCTTTGTCTCTGTGGTCAGCAAAGGCAAGTGTAGGTCCCGTGATGATATATTAAGTTTTTTGGAGACTTCTTTAAGCATCTTGCAGTCCGCTCTTAGGGTGAATATACTTGGACGGCCTGAGCTAGCTCTGTTGGCAGTTGTTTTGAATGTTCTCCACTTGTAAATGGTTTTCGGACTGTAAAATGGCTCATTACAGTTTCTTTTGAGATCTTTTTATATCCCTTACCAGACACGTAAGCATCGACAATCTTCTTTCTGAAGGTCTCAGAGAGCTTTTTGGATCTTACCATGGTGATAGCTCTCACTTCGACAATTAAGAGCAAACCAAACCAAATATCTGTGTTTTAAATAAGACAAGCCTGCTTCAAAATGCTCTGTAACAATGTTCTAATGTAATTTGCACCTGATGTGATACACCTTTAGGTCATTTTGAATTTGGATTTCTTTCTTTACAGATCATTAAAAAAGGCTTTTCTTTGGTTTTATTTGTTTATTTATTACTTGAATCATCCAATAGTGTTAAAATATATATTAAAAAAAACATAGGTTTTCATGAGGTGTCCTATTTTTTCCACATGACTGTATCTCTAGGCTTCTTTTTAAGCACGGTTCCCTGTGTAACTGTTGTTTCTGCTGCTTTCAGTTCGTCCTGCAACTCTTTTCACATTACTGTTGCGTTTTCTCTTACTAGCTTTATCGTGCTTCAGACCACAGACCACGTGCTTGACTTCTTTTATTTTGCACCTCTCTGGGAACAATTATTCATGAATTCAGTTACTTTCTACCTGTGTATTATCTCTATACAGTAGTTATACCGACATAAATGTTTAAGGGCTTCAGCTGCTATAGAGTTTATAGAGTCAAGTGGTGTTTAATAGTATTCTCCCTAATAACCTTGGAAAGCTTTTTCACCGTCACAATGTTTGCTACTTGTTGCATGAATTTCTTAATTAGTTTCTAAACATATTTGTTTTTCCTTCATTATGTGTGTACATTTTAAGTGGGCATATTCACTGGGGATATTATATACACTTCATTATTTAGTAATGAAAACAAAAGTGTCTAAATACTTAATTCCCCTCACTACCTCTCCCATAACCTCTCCCATGTTGCTAGCTGTTTTCAAGTCATTAATACCTGCCTTGTAAGGTGACTCAGTATGTTAAATAATAAATAACCACTCTTAACAACTGAAAGAATCTTAAAAGGCAGACCATGCCAAACCAGCTGACTGAAACTAAACATTTGAAAATCTCTTTTTCCCCAATCTTTAACTTCTACCTAAACCCATTGTGGCTTGTACCTTGGATGCGGTGCCAACCCATCGTAGGCACACACACACACACACACACACACACACACACACACACACACACACACACACACAAACACACAGAGGAGAATTAGGAAAGAGTTTGAATGGACTGAAATTTCTGCTAATTTTTCAGTCTGAAAGCCGACCGAACATCTTCATCTTCTGGAGTAAATTCTACAAGACTTTACGAGACGGATAAACGATTCATCTTACAGAGCATCTTCAATCTGTGTTCTGATGATAGCTATGGAGAACGCTGCCTACAATTAATGTTCTACTGGGATGAGATGGTGTGACTGTAAAGGCCACAGCATGTGATTTATATTAGGCTATACTATATATTCATATAATCATTCAGTGAGCCCTATCGATGGGGAAACCCTTGCGTCCTGGAACGTACCCTTGCGTCCTGGATCATTTCAGGATAGAAATATTTCATGTGATAAAGGTGATCAGTTAGAATAACTTCGGAAGCGTTGCAGTTCCCTTTCATGGGACAAGTTGACCCAAACAATTACAGCAAAAAAAGCCCCTCGCAGCATAACACAGCCTCTTTATTTTCCTTTCATTTGTCACCCGTTTGTACAGTGTATGTCTATTTTTAGCGTGCGTGCGCATTTCTCTTCCAGTCTGTGTGATGTGAATTGCACCGCGCACAGGACAAAAATGAGCGACAGTGTGGGAAAATAAAGGAGGAAAGGAGAATATTGTTATTCTACAATAACCGCCTTAACACATGACACTAGCTAACGTGAGATTATTCTGCACATCACAAGTTTATTATTTATTCTATATATTCATTTATTTATTATTTTGCACCTGCACGCATACTCAACCACACATTATCCGGTGTTAGACCAGGCTGCTTAAAGTCATCGATTTTTACATATGTTGCAATCTGAATGAGATTCTTACCAGCGCCGTAACTTAACGCAGCATCGCTTCCAGTTCGCGCTGCTGCTGAATCCTCGGCCCCGCCGCTCGCTCTTTAGCGCTCACATCCGCCTGCAGCACGTGTGGGGGGGAGAAACTCTGTGCGTTCTGTTCCGTGATCAGCGCGCGCCCCTGTTCACCACTGGATCCCGCATCAGCGCACGAGGATTAGCGTCGGGGTTTTGCGTTGCTGCATCCCGCGATCCCGCTGCACATGAACCCTGCTGCCTTTAGATCATCCGCTTCATCTGGGGGAGAGAAAGAGCTCGTCGTCTGTCTCAGTCCCTCTGACTTTCTCTAGTTCTCTATTGTCGGGCACAAACATTAAATGCACTTGCTTCCCTCTGTCTCCCTCAACCCTTCTGTCTCTGTCTCTATCACTTTGACTCTTTTTCACTCCTCCCTCTTTCTCTCTTCCCCACTGTCTCTTTCGCTCTCTCTTTATTTTCTCTACTGATCTCATAGCCGCAAACACACTTGTTTACACATTCTGTTTGTATGTGTGCGTGCGTGCGTGTGTGTGTGTGTGCGCGCGTGCGTGCTTTTGTGTGTGTGTGTGTGTGTGTGTGTGTGTGTGTGTGTGTGTGTGTGTGTGTGTGTGTGTGTGTGTGTGTGTGTGTGTGCGTGTGTGTGTGTGTGTGTGTGCGTGTGTGTGTGTGTGTGCGTGTGTGTGTGTGTGTGTGTGTGCGTGTGTGTGTGTGTGCGTGTGTACGTGCGTGCTTGTGTGTGTGAGTGTGTGTGTGAGTGTGTGTGTGTGAAACAGCGTGGTTGAATTCTCGAATCTAATTGGTCAGGAGGTGTGGATTAATTTTATATAACAGCACGACTCGCACAGCTATTTCCAGCTATAAGATAAACGATAGGTTCATATTCATGCGCTGGTTCTAATACGTAATTGTTTCTATAGTAACAGCTCACACACATGGACTTGTATGGAAGCTCCATATAGAATAATAAACAAATTTTATAGAAGACATACGTAACTGCGTAAAATCTATGCATATATTTACTGGTGTGGATTTTGTTACAGTCACTGCTTTGTAAATATTCCTCTCATGAGAAAGTCTTCAGGACAGAATAGTTTTTTGTTCTTCAATATTTCAGTAAAAGGGCTTGGAATGGTGTAAAGGGCTTGGAATGGTGTAAATGATTATAACACTTAACAGGATAACACTTAAGCCTTAACACCATCCTGTGATATATTGATGGTTATATAAAGCGATTGATTTCAGTTATTTTTTCCAAATTTTGTACGTTTCTGTGAGAAATACTTCATTTTCTGGAAAAATTTCAGGGTTGCCAACACTTTTGGCCATGACTGAATATAGTAGCATTACAGTTCCTTTCTCTGGAACTAAGAGGTCCAATCCTGTCCCAGCATAATAATGTCCTTGTGCAAAACGAGAGCCCCATGAAGACATACAGTGTTGTACAGTGATCGCCAGAGTTGGAGTAGAAAACACTACCAAACTGTCCTGAACTGTGCCCCTGACCTCAAGCACTGAACACCTTCGAGATAAACTGGAACTACAGTACACCCCAGACCTCCTGACTCAACATCAGTGGTTGATCTCACTCACGATCTTGTAACTATATACAGAGAGAAGAGAAGGAACTCTGGGATCTGCTTACCACCTCATCTTATGGCATAGGCATGGATGGCTGCCAGAGCTGATTCTAAAGTGTAGGGCTATATTTTCTGCTCAGATTCAGCTAAATATACTGTAGTAAACAGCTAATGTTATATATTCTGTATTGTCATAGGGATACAATATACACCATACTGTATCTATGCAGTGCATAATCTTCAGTATTGCTTGTACTTTGTGAATCTTATGAAATAAAACACAGTGTGCCTTGCTGTTATAGAGAAATAATGAATGAAGTGCTAGTGTATGTGGCCATGAGATGATTTTTTTGTTTTTGTTTTGGGTCTTGCATTATTCTTATTCCTTTATTCCTCATTATTCTTTTTCCAGTACAGCTTGCAAAGTGGTACACATTTTTCTTTATTAAAGAAAACATTACGTTTTTGTCAATTTATAAGGTGGTGCTGTATAACAAATTATACAAAATGTTGTTGTTGTGGAACATCAAGGAATAACTCAGTCTTTGCAAAATAGCCTTGCAAAAGTCTTAATCCTTCAAAAGTCAACAGATTTGTTACTCAGATTGTTCTAGGCAGCATTTTTATTGCAAACCAAGATGCTCTTTGAAGACAATTCATTATTTGTCAGCAGTTCTTTTAAAAAAAAATGCTGTGTGCATAAGTACAGTATCCAACCCCTTTCACACTACTTTTTGATTGAACTGTCTTGTGCTAAATAACAACTTTATGTCTGTTAGGGGAAGTTCAACACAGCTTTGTACACTGTTTGGGAATCACCTATTTTGGAGAATTACTCCAGGTTCTTCAGGTTGGTTGGATGTAGTTTGTTGAATGCAGTTTTCAAACAGTACACAAATTCTCAATGGGATTCAAATCTGGGCTTTGATTTGGCCGTTGTAGAAGATTCACATTTACATTTAACCGTCCCTGCTTCGCTAGGGCAGAGAGTTGGGACCATAGTCCTGCTGAAAAGTAAAGTTTTCTCAAGCATATTTTCTTGTTATATAACCCTATATTTTGCTTTATACTTTCTCCCTTCACTTTTGAAAGAAGTCTGGGTTTTTGAGAATGGAAAGCCAGCCCAGAGCATATCTGTGCCACCGGAACATTACCCTCTAGTGATGGTGGAAAATAAAGGTTAATTAAGGTACATCTTGAGTTAGGTTTGTACAATATATACATATATATTTTTAAATAAAAAAATACACCTTTATGCTTACTTATGGCTGTTCCTCAGCAATGAATTCTCTATAAGTATTATGTTATGTGAGGTATTATTTGTTCAGAAAATAGGAGCTGTTTTAATATTTCACAGGTGAAGACCTAATATATATCGACTGTGTGCTTCATAGGAAAATATTTTTTATCTAAAACTTTAACGTAGGGGTAGAATATTTATATAAACTGTATAAAATGTTACTGTTTTTCCTTCGACATACTTGACCAGTAATCAATTATGAATTTGATAATCCACTTATAATAAGCAAATAAGCAAAAAATATTGACAGGAAGAATATGTAGTACTCATTTCTTTGATAGACAAACCTGATATGTTTCAGGGGGTTGAATACTTTTGCAATTTGTTGTATGTTCTAGCAGCTATTTAATGCAATAGCTCACGAATACTCTGCTTTTCCCCTCTTGGGGACTCAAAACCCAGGAATGTAGCATAATACCTTTACTGGTAATGCTTCAGACTGTTTCTCTTGAACTTTGCCAGCTTCAAGTGCTATTTAACAAATCCATGGATTTGGTGGAATTTGTTTCAAGCTTTTGAATTTATTTATTGCCAGAGCTTTTCCCTTCCACACTCTCAGCACCTGACTCTTATGAAAGTCCAACCTGCCTTGAGTGTACCATGAAAAATTGTGTCTACAGTTTGAAAAACTAATCAGCTCCTTTGTCAATTCAGCAGTGCTTTGGTTTAAAGGCTCTTAATGTGTTCATAGTACTTGTTAGAAATATTCAAAACCAATACAATAATTTGTTAAGGGTAGCCTAAATTAAAATTATTTACTTATAAGGAATGGGGGGGCACGGTGGCTTAGTGGTCAGCACGTTTGCCTCACACCTCCTGGGCTGGGTGTTCGATTCCCACCTCCGCCTTGTGTGTGTGTAGTTTGCATGTTCTCCCCGTGCCTCGGGGGTTTCCTCCGGGTACTCCGGTTTCCTCCCCCGGTCCAAAGACATGCATGGAGGTTGATTGGCATCTCTGGAAAATTGTCCGTAGTGTGTGTGTGTGTGTGAGTGTGTGTGTGTGTGTGTGAGTGTGTGTGTGTGTGTCTGTGTCTGTGTGTGTGTGTGTGTGTGTGAGTGAATGAGAGTGTGTGTATGCCCTGCTTGGCACTCCAGGGTGTATCCTGCCTTGATGCCCGATGACGCCTGAGATAGTGACTTCCCGTGACCCGAGAAGTTCGGATAAGCGGTAGAAAATGAATGAATGAATGAATGAATGAATGAATGAATGAATGAATGAATGAATGAATGGCTTAAAAGGAATCTGACGCATCTCCAAAATTATGAAATGGTTCTCATTGCAAAGTCATCTAATAGTTAAATAGTTAGCTCCCTGTGCCTTGCTGAACCTCACCTAAAATGTACGGACACAATGAGATGGAAAAGTGAACAAAAAGAGAGGATAGAGATTTGGATGAGGTGGGAGGTAATTATACACAATTCATTAGTCTGTTACATTTTTATACATCATTTTCCCCATATCATCATTTCAGTTCATTGGCAAAAATGGCATTACAACTTTTTCTTTAATGAGACACTTCTGAAAATTATGGGGAAAGGGCAGGAACCTCATTACCCAGAACCTCCTTCTCTGAATGTGCCAACTCTCATTTATGCACACATCCTATTCTACCATTTTTTTTCTTTCTCTACAGCTTTCTATTTCCTTACCTTTATGTGTAATTCTGTTTCTGCACCTTTTTTCTCTATCCACCTTTATCCATCTTTTGCTCTACCTCTATTTCTTTTTTGTATTTATTGCTCACCATCCTTTCTTTAACTTTTATTCATCTTTTACTACTTTCTCACGTTTTATCTCTTTTCCAATTTTTTTCCCTTTCTGCCAGCCCCCTCACCCCCACCCATATATTTAATTCAAGTTTATTTGTATAGCACTTTTTACAATTGACATTGTCTCAAAGCAGCTTTACAGAACATAAACATAGAACAAAAGTTTATTTAGCATAATATAAAGATTAATAGAATAAAAAATTCCGAATTAATATTAGATATATTTAAATGTGTGTGTGTGTGTATGTATGTATGTATGTATGTATGTATGTATCACGTATACTTTTTTCCTTGTGTTTTTCTTTCGTTTCGTGTCCATATCTCATTTTCATTGCATATTTCAGATTTTTTTTTCTGTCTCTCTATTTATCTCCTTTTTCATTATGCCTATTTCTCAGCACTGTGTTCTATCTATCTATCTATCTATCTATCTATCTATCTATCTATCTATCTATCTATCTATCTATCTATCTATCTATCTATCTATCTGTCTGTCTGTCTGTCTGTCTGTCTGTCTGTCTGTCTGTCTGTCTGTCAAGCTAAGACACACACACACACACACACACACACACACACACACACACACACACACACACACACACACACACACACAGTCAGGGTGTGTAGGAGTGTAAGGAAGGCTCTATGCTGAATCAGGATTATGTAAAAAGGCAGAAATCCATTATAAATTAATCATAACACTGTGAGATATATTTAATGTCAGAACCTTTACCCTAGCCGTGAAGTCTTACAGTTATTCCATGAGACTCATTTTTTTTTGTTTTACAAAACATCACATTTTGTAGAGTGTCATCATAATGCTAGCAGTGGAGTGTTCAGTTTGATTGAGTGGAAAATCCTAATGTATAGGAATAATATTTTGTATAATAGCATGATATGAAGATGCTGTTCTACATTAAAACCTCACAACAAAACATCACACAATCGACAAAAAAGGTAAAATCACCAAGGCACCTCAGTCATTTTTTGTTTCGGAAAACTGATACTACACCTATAGCTGAGTCAGTTAGCGGTGATGATATTTTATTCACCCTAATGACCACTTTGTGTCCGTTTCACCAGCTTGCTACCATTCCTATTGTCAGACAACTTCATTCTAGGAATATAAAGCGTATGCTGATGATGAAAAGAGGCTTTGTGACTGCTTGTCATTAGGCAATATTTGCTCACGAATGATGAATTTAGTGACAGGAGGACTGACAAGCAGCTTGCTGTCGCTGTGGCATGGTGTAAACTCTAGAAACTGTTGGGTGTGAAACTCACAGGAGACAGCAGTATCTGAAATGCTCAAACCAGCCCATTTGGTACCAACACTCATGTCACGAGCAAAGTCACAGAGATCACTTTTTTTTTATTCAGATGATTTCAAGCTCTTCACCCGTGTGTTTTTGTGTTTCTGCTGTCACGTGATTGGCTAACATGCATGTGCAGGTGTTCTAATAATGTGGACAGTTACTGCTGCATGTTCAAAGTAGTATGTGGGAATGAGGTAGCTCAGTGGTTAAGATGTTGGACTACTGATCAGAAGGTCATGTGATCCAGGGCCACCAAGCTGCCACTCCTGGGCCCCTAAGCAAGGCCCTTAACCCTCAATTGCTCAGTTGTATACAGTAAATGAGATAAATTTGCTCTGGATAAGGGTGTCTGCCAAATGCCATAAATGTAAAATGGCTGTAATTTGGTTGTAGGCTTGAATCTGGAGGCTGTGCTCAGGCAATGCTATTATTTAGCTTACACACAGCTCTGGCTTCCTGTGAAATTACTTAAATATAAATTTGATTGATTGCTTTAACACCCAGTAATAAATGCTGTTCCTTTAGCTCCAAACATAAAGAGGCCATGACGGAGTTTGTGCACAAATGCAAATACTGAAGTCCTACATTGTGGCTGCCTATAGAGAGAGTAATAGGATGCTTAGTACTCAGTAGATGCTTAGTTTGTCATAAAAAGTGAATCCACTTGAATCCATTTTAACAGTCAACATTGTCAAAAAGCAGCTTATAGAAATATAAAAATGCAAGACATAAATTATAAATGTAACTATTTATTCCTAATGAGTGGTGAGATGATATGAAGAAAAAAACCTTAGAAAAGACTCCTCATGTGGGTGACTCTGAATAGATTCCTATTCTATAACTGTGTCAGGAAAATCATACTAGTTTTAACTAGGGCTGTCAATGTAAAAGCAATGTTAATTACTGAAACACACGAAGGTGCGTCATTAATGTAATTTGTGTCACGCAGATGATATTGGGGGTCGAGAGCTTATCATTCTTAGCACCTACGATGGAGAAAGCACCAGCAACTCTGATAGGTGAAAATTTCTCATTTAAAAGAAAATTGGATGGCACTCTGGATAAACGCAAAGTTGTGTGCATAAACTGTAATGAAGAACTCGCCTACCATCAAAGCTCATCGAGATTAAAGTATCATTTAAAGGCAAAACACATCACAGGTTCTACAAGTAAACCGATGAGTAGTGTGCAACAACCCACACTGGATCAGTGTACAGTATATGGCGTATGAATAGACAAACTTCAGCCAGGCTTACTTCTTTCATAGCAAAGTGGATTGCCAAGGACTGCTGTCTAGTCAGCATCGTTGCGGACCAGGGCCTGAAAGAAGTGACCAGGATTGACACTTCCGATACATCGTTCGAGCCACCGTCAAGATCAGCAATCACCAGGATTCACGATCTATACATTAAAGAAATGCAAAGTAGAGCTGCTGTCACAAACAAGAGTGTTGCTTTGAATAGGACCACTGAACATGGGTAAGCTCTCATAATTACTTAGGTACAACTGCGCATATCTCAGGCGTCACTGGGCATCAAGGCAGGATACACCCTGGACCAACCCATCGCAGGGCACACACACACTCTCATTCACTCACACACTACGGACAATTTTCCAGAGATGCCAATCAACCTACCATGCATGTCTTTGGACCGGGGGAGGAAACCGGAGTACCCGGAGGAAACCCCCGAGGCACGGGGAGAACATGCAAACTCAACACACACAAGGCGGAGTTGGGGATCGAACTTCCAACCCTGGAGGTGTGAGGCCAACATGCTAACCACTAAGCCACCGTGCCTCCCAAAAATATACATGTTAAACAAAATAAATAGTGTATGTTTAATTTCACAAAAAGAGTGTGATTAATTGAAAATTGTAATCTATCTTAATCTATGATGTCTATCTTGAAGTTATCAACTGTTTACTGATGTAGACCTGAGTGCAAAACTGTCCTAAAGCTACTCTTTAATCTAAAGCTACTCCACCTAAATCTTAGTAGAAACTTATGGTTTCTAAGTCTATGTTTTTTCTATATTTATGGAAACTACTATCCACAGTAATCTCATGTATCTCCAGGCAGAACCAAGTGGCCTCCAAATAATGAGAACTAGGGCATCAGGATGGATCAGGCAGGTCCAAGGAGCAGAATGTGTCAGGATCACTGGTATATCAGGAATACTGTAGCATATAACTCATAAAGGTCGAGAAATTGGTTAGCTAGTCTTCCATTTCTTGAAGTTCATCCTCCTTCTGTTAAATGCCTTCATCAAACTCTTGCAGAGAAACTGAAGCATATAGATTAGAAATTCCATGCAGATTAAATCAAAATCCGTGTCATGATGCCGGAGATGAATACATTTACGACAAAACCACTGGTGAAATTCATGCAAGTGAGGTTTATTGTAAAGACTGGCATATTCAAATTAGTCTGTCTGAGAACCACAACAATCAGCACTGAGACAAGGACTTAGCTGTGGGTAGTGCTTCAAAGTCATGCGCTCAGATGAACACAGACTTGTACAATTTGTACTAAGACCGTAAAAATCTTTTCATATTTGTGAACGTAATCTTTTGTCCAAAACATACCCAAACCACCAAAACACTTAGAAAGCATGCACAGTCACTCGCAACACATAAAACACCTAAAAAACACTAACAACAAACATAATGTTAATAATAAACTTTAAATCCTTAATAATTTTTCATGTAAATTCTATTTTAGAATAACACCTTTATACTTGGACTGTACTGAAGTATATGTACAATACAAATATCATTCAGAAGCCATTCCCTTTTTACTAAAAAATTGCAAATTGGACTATGAGGACAACAATCTCCTCATCAATACAACATTCGTCTGACTGTTTATTAATAATCACACCCTTCAGTGTCACTCAAATGCGGATGAGTTCCCCTCTGAGTCAAGGTTCCTCTCAAGGTCCTTAACAATTCAAGGGAGTATTTAGTCCCCACAGTCACCTAAGTCACCTCAGACTTGCTCATTTGGGATAAATACAAACACATTTAAATAGATCTAATATTAATCTTGAAGGGGGGCACCTCCAGGGTTGGGGGTTTGATTCCCGCCTCCGCCTTGTGTGTGTGGAGTTTGCATGTTCTCCCCGTGCCTCGGGGGTTTCCTCCGGGTACTCCGGTTTCCTCCCCCGGTCCAAAGACATGCATGGTAGGTTGATTGGCATCTCTGGAAAATCGTCCGTAGTGTGTGAGTGAATGAGAGAGTGTGTGTGCCCTGTGATGGGTTGGCACTCCGTCCAGGGTGTATCCTGTCTTTATGCCCGATGACGCCTGAGATAGGCACAGGCTCCCCATGACCTGAGAAGTTCAGATAAAGCGGTAGAAAATGAATGAATGAATGAATTAATTAATTAATTAATCTTGAATTTTTGTTTTTTATTAATCTTCATATTCATCTTTATAATAATCTTTTGTTCTATGTTTATGTTCTGTAAAGCTGCTTTGAGACAATGTCAACTGTTAAAAGCGCTATACAAATAAACTTGAATTGAATTAAATTGAATTAAAAACAGGACAACTGTGTACAGTAGGCTTTCAGTCGGAATTGCATTGACCTAAATTGGGAACGATTCCTATTTCAATTTATTATAAATAAATTTTTGCTAAATAATTGTTTCTATATTTTAATATGGTTAATCTGGGACTGCACAAAGTTTGTGTAGTGATTCTGTTTTGAATGTGTTGTAAAAGCAGTGTGTTAGGAGTGTGTTTTGCAATAGTGGAGAAGGAACGTGGTGGCGAGTTCATGGATTGTGGAAGGTTGAGGTCACTGTATGCATTTTGCATGAAAAAGCAATGAAAAAGGATTCATAGTTGTGCCAACATTGAACTCTGTTTCACAGACAAAAGAGTTTTGGTTGAGAAATGTGACTTTAATTCTAAATGAATGTTAGCAAACTGAAAGAAACAGTCTAATACAGCATCAGCTGTATTCTGTGATGTTAGGAACTTCCACTGCTTCTGTGGAGTAAAGGATACATTTTGACGAGCTCCAGTTACTTAAGCGTAAGCACTTGCCAGTGACCAGCTGCACAGAGCCCACAGGGTTGATGTGTTCTGGGCAAAGGTGGAAAGAATGAGAACAGCTGTAGGAGAGCAAGGATTTCCAAGTATCTGAAAAGTATGGAAAGCAGTTCTGAATGCTCTCCGTAATGCAGATTGTGAGTGGGTGTTTTCAATATTCAAGTAAAGGCACACAGATCAAAGTCAGTGTATGAAGAGCTTACACATTAACTGTACTGCTGATATGTAAATGAAATAGTCGGAGAGAATTTTGCAATTTCGTGACTGTACAAATTTACATTTACATGAACATTTATTGCTACACAATTGTATGACTGAGGAAATTATTAGTTCATTCTTTACCCAATTCAACTAAAGTGGATTTCTTTTGCCATTTTTCTATATACTGTACTGTAGCTTGTGTACATTGGAAAGGAAAGAGATGTTGTTTCTCTCACATCGTGGTGAAACAACAGTACACAAGACTACATAAAGTGTAAGACACAACAGAACATGGGCTATAAACTGTAACTATTGGGCTGTGTTAGAAAGTGACACTCTAATGTATAATGTTGAAGTAAAAGTGTCTAATGCAGTTCTGTGGTGTTCACTGGTATTGAGTCATACAGGCTTAGGTGTTTGACTAGCCCAGGTGAGAACTGAGAGGCAGCAGGGGGTTAAGTAATCTGTCTGCCTCAGGGAAGAAACTGTTGCAGAGTCTGCTGATGGTGTCATGGGGGCTTCTGCAGCTTCTGTCAGATGGCAGGAGAAGAAGAATCTATGAGAGGGGTGAGAGGAGTCATCGGCAATTCTGGTGGCTTTGTGGATGCAGCGATTGTTGTATAAAGTGTCAATTTTGGTTCAAAATGGTGGGACAAATTGGGCCTTGCAGTGTGGAAAGCTTCCTTGTTTACAGATCTGTCTGAGTTTTCAGAAGTGAGTCCACTTAGCACTTTTAACAATTCACATAGTCTCAAAGCAGCTTTACAGAAGTACTGTATGTAAACAGAAAAAAAGAATCATTTAAAGTTGAAATTTATGGTACTATCTATCCCTAACATATATCCCTAACATCTATCCCTATCCATAATGAGCAAGCCGGAAGCAATGGTGGCGAGGACAATTTTTTATTCCTATTTTGTAAAGACAATAATGAGAACAATGTGAGGAAAACGGTGGTGAGTGTTTTCCTGTTGAATCGCATTTCCACAGGTTTCAATATTTATGTATAGCTTGAAAGGTATGATTTAATTTCAGCACTGATGTTTGAACCACAAACAATTGTGACACCTGGCAATCATCATCTCAAATCTGATGTCAGAACCATCATGTCAGCTTTTAAAGAAACTATCCATATCATGGTGTAACAATTTTTTTGTTGTATAGGGTACAGCAGAGGAAAGGGATGTTTTCCGAACAGCCAAAATGCAGAAGAGGAGTGCTGGTAATCTCTGCACCTTGTTAACAGGCATCATAGATGATGCAATTTCATAGCCACAAAGCTAAAGCCTGGCACAGGGCAGAAAGCCTCAGGCTTCTGACAACAGCCACTCCCACACTCTCTATGTTTTCAGGGACATGCACTGACACAGGAAGGCCAGGTAGTTTCCTCTTCATCACAGACCCTGTTGTTCTGAATGCTTCAACCCACCTAAGGATTGCGGTACGATCGGGAATGTTTTCGTGACCCCCTACATTGTGTTGTGTACAGAAAAGGTGCTGAACAGCAATTACGGATTCCCCACTTTCGAAACAATTTTCAACAACAAACACTCAATGCTCCCAAGGCTGTCTCACCCTTTATTAAATATTTGTTGTTGTTCGTGCCCTTCGCTGACTCCCTGTTCAGGGTCGCTTCACAGCTCATCCGATATTATGATTTTGGTGCAGGTTTTAAGCCGAACGCTCTTCCTGGCGTAACCTTCCCATTTTATCCGGGCTGTGAACCGGCACTGAGATTTAACCCCTCAGTGTCTGGGTTGGTTTCCTGCCCAGGAATCAAACCCAGGGGGCAGCAGTACTCCGTTGTATTATGTAAAATAATTAGTAATAAGGCTGAAAAACATTACACAGTTAGGTTTAAAAAGAGCCCTATTCACCATTCTGTGTATATGTCTGAATCTCAGCATTACCAAGCAAAAATTATATCTCAATTACAACTCATGCACTAAATTAGAAACATTTTTTTCAACTTCAATACCATTCTCACTGTTAACTATATACTGTATACACAGCAAACTAAAAATCCTATTAATATGAAGATTATAAGATATGTTTTGTACTAAACCAATTATCCAATTTCATTCAATAGATTTCTCATTCACATGATTTGAGTGTCTCAGTTATGATTCTCCATTTTGAATCCATGAGTAGCATAATAGGGATATGTAAATGAATAAAACATGACAATGAGTATAATAGAAAATTGAATCAATAGCATGCAAAGCACTCCCTCACCTTTAAGAGGGAAGCCTTCATGAAACAATGCAGTAAAGCATTAAGATGTTTAAATTGTCTAAATGCATTACTTTCAGTAATTAAATAATTGATAGTTATTAATATAATTACACATATAAGGTTAGATATGCTTCATAGATACCATGGATATATTATATCAGAATCCATATACGCACAATATATGTATGGATAGCATGCACGTTATAATTCTTGCTCCATGTAGAAGCATTACAGTATTTCTAAATGTAAAACACAATAAAAAAAAAGAGATCTCCATTACATATGTACTGTCTCAGATGTTACCTCAGAATCACCATGGGAAACCCCATGCTACTTCCTGAAGTCTCTATCCATGTAACAAGAGCCATGCTTATGTCATTCTTTTTTCCCGCAGCTTAGAGTACAGTTCATAATCCGTCTGTGCTCATGTCCCTTGTTTCTCCTTTTTTCCTCTTTAAAGTGTGGCTCAGAAACCAGAAACCTTGACCTTTTTTTTGCGTCTGGGTCAGACCACAACACAGGATATGACTGCACAGGGATCATTATGATAACAGCAGGAGGAATAGGCTTCTCTCTGTGGTCTTGTGACAAAAAGTCTATTTTTTTTTATATCTTTGTTCTGAAAACTGCAGGAAAAGCTTCCTGCAGGTCTGAAGCGGGGAGATGATGTGCGATTAGTCAAAGACAGTGACGTTGACCAGTCTTGGACAGAATCCACAGCAGTGGCGATGTGAGATGTGAAATGTGTTGATGTCAGAACCTCTAATTTAAATACCTATGAGAGAACCTCGCATTTGAGCTTTGATGACAAAACCTGTAATCACTGGTATAATGTCTTAGCATCTCAGTTTCTGTCAGTCTGAATGAAAAAGTTCCTTCAAGTTATAATAGGTAGCTTCACTGTTCCAATAAGTAGGAAAATACTTGAATTTGTTTGTTTTGTGTAATTGTGTGTGTGTGTGTGTGTGTGTGTGTGTGTGTGTGTGTGTGTGTGTGTGTGTGTGTGTGTGTGTGTGTGTGTGTGTGTGTGTGTGTGTGTGAGAGAGAGAGAGAGAGAGAGAGAGAGAGAGAGCAAGTGTGTGTGTTTGTGTGTATGTGTGTGTGTGTGTGTGTGTGTGTGTGTGTGTGTGTGTGTGTGTGTGTGTGTGTGTGTTGACAGTTGCTGTCCATGGTACTAAAATATGCTGCACTTTATTCTGTTAGTTGTAGAGCTTTAATTAACACAAATATGGAATGGCATGTGAACATAAAATATATCTGAATATGGATGTGGTTAGTGGAAGTCTGCACTGAATGTGTGATATATAATGGGCAAATTACCACAGCACTTGTTTCTCATTCTCAGTCTCTGCTGTGGACTCTCTCTAAAACCCCGCCACAAATATCAGAATATACATAGTATGAATAATAGTCAAACCAGCTGTTAGCTATTATTAATGTGTCAAACACCGCTGTCCAGAAATCAACAACATTATTTAAAGTCTGATAGAGAACACTCAAGAATAAAGACTGAACTCAACACCATGCTACTTTTTTACACAAGTTGCACATTATCACAATAATTAATATAACATATTATTTTATTTGCTATATTTGGATTAATCTCCAGGTTCAAACCAAATATTTGCATTGTGTAATAGATGGTCCTTCTTCCACAAACATTCAGTTATAGTATGAAAATTTGAAAAGAATGTCTATAAAGAAGGATTTTGGCATATGGATGATGTAGTAAAGACACTAACTAGATGTTAGACGATGTCCTTGGCGACGGTGTTCTACAGAAAACAACATTTGTGTTAAATGTATAGTATGTTCATGTCCTCATAAAAATATGGACATGAAGTTTTTTATGTGCTGCCAGGTTGCATCTAATGTTTGCTGTTCAGAGCAGCCACGGTTTTACCTTCTAAAAGCTCTCACAATTAGCTGAATGACACACAGGTGCAGACAGAGAGAGAGGGGGGGAGAGAGAGAGAGAGAGAGAGAGAGAGAGAGAGAGAGAGAGAGAGAGAGAGAGAGAGAGAGAGAGAGAGAGAGAGAGAGAGAGAGAGAGAGTGTCAAGGTTATTTAGGATATTAGCAGACAGGTGACATTAGACTACACTGTGGCTCACACCAAGGCTGCATTATTAACCTCCATGACCAGTTTTGTGATGTTATTATTTTAAGTGTCTCTTCAGTATGAGGAGGATGAGAACGAGGACAGTGATGGCTCAAATAATAGTCTCAATTTGCAGGCAGTGGTACGCCTAGTTAAACCGGCCGGTGCAAAAAGAAGCGTTTGTGAAAAGATCCATGAAGGAGATGTCAAAGGAAAGCTGAGACATGATGAGGAAGAAAAGACAGAAAGATCGAGTGCTTACAGTTGGAATTTTATATTATATTATATATTAAAACTTATCATTATAAATATAATAGAATGAATCGAATGTCACAGAAAGGCAGTGTGATCCATCAATAAAAAAACTTTAATATACAAAAGAAAAGAAGCTATTTCTAGTGAGCATTAGAGAAAACACCTTGCTAAAATCCCAGCAGTGCTCGTGTTTTAGAGGACATGGTGTATTTGTTTCCCTTTAGAACTGTGGTCTGACAAACATTGTCACTGTGGAGGAGAAAAGAAAATATTTTGAGCCTTGAGCTATAGAGCCATAGAAGTATAATTGAAAACAAACCAACGGGGATATGTCCTTGGGGGACTCTGGCTACAGAATAAGGAGTGAGTCATTCAGATACCAGAAGAAATAACCAGAGAAAGAAAGAGACAGACAGACAGACAGACAGACAGACAGGCAGACAGACAGACAGACAGGGATATGTAAATCTTATACATAATGCTGGAAAAAAAAACTGAGAATGGAAGAGAATTGAAATTCAAATGCCATCATATGCAAAGACACCATGTTGATTTGTTGATTTAAACTATTTTAATTTGTGTTGCTTATTTCAAGGTGTCATAAATAATTAATGTAACTTTTACCATCTCCATGCTCTGGTTTCATTCAAAAAGCAGGGGTGTGGTTTAGTATGAGGAGGGAGTGTGGGGCAATGAGTAAATTAGTGTGGCACATCTGTATGTGTGTGTGTGTGCGTGTGTGTGTGTGAGAGAGAGAGAGAGAGAGAGAGAGAGAGAGAGAGAGAGAGAGAGAGAGAGAGAGAGAGAGAGAGAGAGAGAGAGAGAGAGAGAGAGATGTGCAGGCTTTATTATTAAAACCTCATCAACAGGGTAATGTAAACTAGGGTAAACCCAAGAATACCACACTAAGTCAACTGATAATTATATTACAAGCTCAGACAATGTGAGTTAATGAATTAAACACATGTTCGTGAACTATTACAAGTATTAGATAAGGAAATGGCAGTGGAATATTATGGAGCGTTGACATACTGTAGCTGTGTAAGGTAAAGTAATATTGCATTGTTAATTAGCAGGGGAAAAAGCTAAATGTGTTTTGACTTCTGCTGAGATGGGAGAGCTGAGAGTGTGCTGTGGGACAGGTTGTTGCTGAGGCACGTTGAGAGCTGGAGCTTATTACTATTTATTATTCATTATTGTGTCCTGCATCAGATGTCATGTGCTTGAGCAGCTAGGACACACTATTGCTCTTTCTCTTCATTTGTTGATTTCTCTGTAGGCTAGCCTTTCAATTAGTTTTATGTTTGTAGATTATATGGGACTCCTTTATGTTTATTTTATTATTATTAAGCAGTACAGCATGAAATATATTGTTTCAAGATTGAAACTAGATTTCTGATATTTGTGTGTCTGCAAAAGTCACGTCAGCTGTTTTCCATATTGCTTGTGTATGTGTCTGTCTGTCTGTCATAATAACCTTGTGATGACTGTTCACTGGCAAAAATATGAATAAAACTGTAGCTGCATTTGTGAAGAAAAAAAAAAGAGTTGTTTCTAATGGGGATTAGTCCCTCCACATAGTAAAAACCTGCTCATATGATTTTTATTCTTATAGGGATATTTGATGTGTATCGATCTTCATACATCATTCCACACCCAAAGGTAATGTTAATGTCTTGTAAATGTTTACATACTGTGGGCACTACGGATTACCCAAGTATATAAAATTAAGATTAATTATTTTCAGTCAAACATACTGATACATTCCATGTACAGTAATCAACCTATTTTTTATTTTATTTTATACATTAACACTTTTTTTTATTTATAAAACTCATTATACTATAACTATGATCATTTATGATAATAATTTCATCATTGTTATGTTGTCAGTTAGAACTTTGACAACCTGATTTAATATTAACCTTAGCTGACAGTTAATAAGAAGCCCTGTCTATGTTTGGAATATTATATGCAACAATAGTGACCTAATACTTTGAATCAATATTAGTTAGAACTTGGCGAAAGTGTAATTACTTTGATCGTCATGACATTTAAACGCATCCTCGACATTGTTCTTCACGCTATAGATCTGTTTGCTTGTATATCGTTGAGGAAATAATCACAGATTGATTAGTGAGTTCTGTTTTGTTGGCCATTTTTTTAGGTCATTCAATTAGGTCATTTCAGTATTTTGACTGATGTCATCTATACATAGACACTTGACTACAGTCTGGAATTCAGATGCTATTTCTAAATTGTCCTTGTCAATGAATGATGGAGGTGATTTATAAGCCTACTTAATTTATTGATATCCAATCATATTCCCACTCACCTTAATCCAAACCCCATCTCATTAATCATTTCAGTCATTTCAGTTTAAAAATCAAAGTGCCAAGACTGGAATTTTAAAAGTTATTGTCAAGAAATGGAAACATGACTTGTTGGACAAGTTGTAGAATAGTTTTTAGAACCCAGTGTCAGTGCTTTTACTCTCAAACATTCATGTGCAGCCTTGTGAGAAAGATGGATGATTGAGTAATAATTTCAATCATGGTGAAAAACTGGTGAATCAGTATGATATACGTACAGGTCAAACACTGTCAAGAGCAGAACATAGCAAAAAGTGGTATCTTGGCCAGAAAAGATACCTTGAATAAAGGTTATTATATAACAAATAAAGTATAAGGCTGTCATGTCAATGCTACATCACACTGTCATACTGATCTGTACCTAACTACATTTTCCTACAAAGTGTCCGCTGATGCCAGACTCTTTTATATTCTCACTCACTAGATTAGAGATTACACACACCTTATTACAATCACACCGAATTGTAATGATGTGTATAAAACCAATGGCTCTTATTTCTCACACTCATCACTGTATTCATTCTGTATTACTGTGTACCAGTGAGATATCAAGACTATATCATAACTATGTATTTAATCTCTATACATTATTTATACAAGAGCTACACACGTGGTGAAGAGTCTGCTGAAAAACAGACACATGTTTGAGTTATGCTCCATCATAGTTTTGGACTTATGCCCATTTTTCTTGCACAATAAAATCAGCTGAAGCGAGGAGCATTATTAAGTTTAACATGACTCTCTGACAGTTTGATGTATCCATAATACATTATGGGCTTGAATGAAATTACACCTAAAAGGGACACAAGTGTCAAGGTTTTAAAATGGTAAATGAATAATATTATGATATATCTCATATTATATGATTAGCAATTCATTCAGTTTATGTATAATTTTTTTATTGTTGAAAACAGAAATGTGATACTCAAATTAAACTACGGTTTGAATTCTAATTTAAACTTGAACTAAGCAAATGTACAACCGTGTTAATGAAACTCTGGGGATTGGGACAATTGAAAGTGAGCAGCTGTAATTACAACACAGCCACGTTAAATGAGGCGTGAGACAGTGGGGCAAGCGAACCAACTATATGTTAACTGCATGCATACACTTTGCTCTGCAAGAGCATGTTGTACAATAAGTGTAGATTATGAACTAAAATATGTTTTACAGTGTACAGATTGAATGATTGATGGAATGGAGGGTAAAATCTCATGGGGGAAAAAGGAAAAGAAAAATTTTGATTCACATATAGCACATACACAGTATATTAATTGGATATTAATTTATGTTAGTATAAATTTCCACTATAAAACACACATGAGATGACAGGCACCCTGCTCATATGTTTTCTTTTACTTCTCAGACTTTTTAAAAAAAAAAAAAAAAAAAAAAAAGAGTTAACAATGGCACACATTTCTATTATATACCTGGCAACCCTGGCAACAAAAGCAGATATATTGATAGATAGATGTAACATTGATCCCCAATGGGAATTTTAAAATGAGAGATGCATTATATAATTCTAAAAATAACCTAGTCTTATAAATAAATAAATAAATAGATAGATAGATAGATAGATAGATAGATAGATAGATAGATAGATAGATAGATAGATAGATAGATAGATAGATAGATAGATAGATAGATAGATAGATAAATAAATAAAAGCTTACATTTCCTGAACTGATGCCCCATATACTGTAGCTAGCACAGTCTACACAATGCTCACAAGGCAGCATATCTACATGGGGCTCTCAACAAAAACAACTGCTTACATAACAAAAAGTTAATTGCATCCATTTATTTTTGTCATTTTTAAATTATTAGTCTCTGTCATTAAATAATAAATTAGTCTCAGACGATGATGTAATGAAATGCTGCTTAAAGGACCCCATTCTGACTCACCAGACTTACAGCACCACAATGCTCATGGTTTACATGAGCACAGTTGGCACAGTTGGATAAAAGAGAAAAAAGAAAGGGGGAAAACAACTTCTGGCACAGACAGTGTCTATTTTGCAAGAATAAAGCCTTTCACATACCCACACAATTGTTACCATGTATACTGATTTACACATGATGAATTACTTCACACTATTTATTTGCCAGTATAGGACTACATTGTAAATTATCCTGTGATGTATGCATGATTACATTAATCATTTTTTGGTATATTTCTTTTTAATTAATGTGAATCTATCTATGCTTTAGTTTTAAATCAGTGCTTGATCAATAACGTACTTTTACTGCGACTTCTGAGGCAGGTTTGTTCAGTTTTGCTGATCAGTCACCATCCACAAGGGATGTGTGCAGACAGACTTGGCACTTTAATTGTTTGAATAATTGCACTGTTATCAACTTGTAAGAAACAAATATATTGTTCATGACCAATTACACAAAGCTTTGTCAACGCAGAGAAAATCGAAGCTCAATCAGCACCACATACCTGTCAGTGCAAGCTGGCAGAAACTGAAAATTGTGTATTGTGTAATTTATCCAACATGGCTGTACAACACATATAAAATTGACCTGTTTGTTTTTGTTTTGTTTGTTTGTTTGTTTGTTTTTTGTATTTCAGACACTAGAGAAACTGAATGCTTAAGGCCATTCTCCTTTGATCAATATGCTGTTTACAATAGAGAAGGTAATATGACAGAATTTGATCAGATAATGAATGTTTTGTGATCAGAATTGTCTCTCCAGAGCAGTATTTTATTTGACAGTCCAAGGTTTTCTCTTTTTGATAGTTATTGATTTATTCACTTGTGTTTAGGCTGTTTTGATGTTGTCAACATTAGGGATATCCAACAAATCTGGAATTATTTGAAATAAATGAACATTGAAAATTGATATCTGTTTGCATCTCTGGGACCTGTAATGGATTACTTTAAACTAGGATATGTGGCTGTACAGAGAGGCATCTGGATCAAATTTTTATTTGTTCTGATGAAACAGTTATCTGAGAGTTTTGAGATTAGTCTGCTGTCATATCGTCAACAAACCTTAACTTCATTTCCCAGTAAATACTGCAAACTACAGACATGGCAGCCACAGACTACATTCCCCAGCACACACTTCCTGGTTTACCTACAGTGCACTGTTTGTTTTTGTTATCTTATCCAGTCAATGGTCAGATGACCTTTGCCGATCATCTGACCATTGCTTGCATATTGACACTGAGCTGCATATTGACCTTGACCTGCTGATTCATCACCTCTGCTATTGTGCTTATTAAACTTTCACAGTTTATAACAGAGCATGTCTACATCTTTGACTCAATCTCAGTCAAAATAGTCAGCCCTGAGAGTAATCTACATAAAAAGCCTTTGTCCACACAGTTGAAACATCTCACTCAGCTTTAATTATTCATTCAACAAGCGATATTGCCATGTGCAAGACAAAGCTGATTTTCCAAATGTCAGAGCATCTTATTCCGTGATATCAATATTATCTTTTATATAGTTCCTATTTGAAAACGACTTAAAGTCTTGAAACCACCCTGGCAAGTCTGCACTAGGAGATCAATGTATAAATAGTTTAGACTCTGTTTCTATATTTCTGTGCACCCAATGATTACCATCAATTTCTCCCCTGGTTCCCAAGGCAACAGCAGTGTTCAAGACATTTTTTGTCCTATTGACAATATGCAATTAGAAACATGCAGCTACCATCAGCCGCAATGTGCAGTGTAATTACAGGTTGTTCCTCCCTCTTGTTTGTGTCACTATATAAGGTTGTTTTTTTTTCGTCACGTTAGACAGCCGAACTAACTCCACTGTTGCTACTGATATGGCCTGTAAGAAAATCTCTAATAAAATCAGCAAGTTAAAAAATCTTAGTAGTTTGACATTGTTGTGCAGTGATGCTCTATGACTCAGGCATACCTTCATCATTATTTAATTCACTCTAATGTATTTATAGCAAAGTTACTGTATGCTTGCATCCCGCAGACTTTATACTGTAGCAAGATCATATTTCTGGAGCCTCAAATAAATAAACATGTAAAATAATCTCTGTAAGCATTAAAAACTAGTTAGTATTGGAATGTTAGTGATATTCATCCTATCATATTCGTATGTCATATAATTGAGATTTTATCCAGTCAGTGTAAATTCATGCTGATGAACGGAGACACAGAGTGTTATATTCAAATATATCACTGAACCGAATATACAGTATTGAACAGTAAACCAGATGCACTGTGTGGCCACCTGACTGTTCACACCTATATGCGCTTGTTTAACATCCCGTTCCAGATTTAGGAAACTGCAACACATTATACAAAGACATTTTAAGACTCACGTATGGGTGTGATGGTGAGATGTCCACACATTTTGGACCAACAACCAACTAATGACTCACTTCATCCTCCACAAAAATACTCCTCCTGATCTGCTTTTTTTGTAAATGTCACACCTATTTTTCTTTGTTTTTATCATTTTCAATTTCTCACTCCCTGTTGTATAGAAAGTACAGTATACGCCTTATTAGGCACAGAATGGAGTTCATCAGCAGTCTTATGTCTTATGACATAAAGTGTCATAATGTTGGTCTGCTGTTAATTCTTTTACTTATGCATGCTTTCTTAGTGCTCCAGTGGGGCTATGTAAGAATACTGTGAGGTCTACCATTTACCTCTTTTATACACCAGTACTATAAACTTTTTATTGCTCAGATTAAGAATTATTCTGTAGTCATGCTGAAATATGCAGTCAATGGCGACTAGTCACAAATTTCAAAAAAACCCAATTTACATAACAGTCTTGCTTTATAGGTATTTCAACCTTGTATTCAACTGAGTCCACATGTGGGCATGAAAAGGTCCAAACTCACAACAATAAGAAAAGGATGTAAAGCCATTTCATACATAATGTACCCATTTTAAAATAGCTCTGCTGCAAATCTCACTATCCATTATGAAGCGAGACACAGCTCAAACACTGTGCTAGCAAATGAAGACTGCTACATTATGCATGCAGATTAATATAAATCTCACTGATGCAAAATGACAAACCCAGCAAGTCTGCGCTGCTTGTGTAGTTCACAAAGGAAGCAAAAGAACAAAGAAATAAGCTGAGACATGCCAAGTCCAGGCTGAAGCACAACAACTGCGCTAGCTGCCCACACAAATGTGTTCTGTTTCAAATCCAAGCCTTCCTGATGGTTATTATCCTCTAAACACTATAGGAAAATCTAACAAAACATTGCAGACAGATCACAAATGCCAATCCACCCACATCTGCGTGGATTGTTAAACCGACCACAGTTTCGCACAAGACTTACTGTATATTCCTCAAAGGCAGCTAATTTCTAAAGACACAATTGCTGATGATTTGTGGTGAAAACTGCATTTTGCTCCTTTGCTGAGGATACAGCATCGCTACTCAGCACTAGAGCAACGACGTGGTTTAGATAATTAAGCATTGTTCATTTGTAGTTATCTAAATTAGTGATACGATGTTTATGATGTGTAAAAGTAGAGCAAATTAAAGCGAAACGCTACTGAGAAATATTCTTTTACATGGCTTATTAAGTCAAATCACCTTCTGAGATGAAAATTCTCTTATAGCAAGATACTTGCATGAGTATTAAGGCCTTGAGCATGTGTCTTGCTACAATATCAAAGCTATTTAATCGTGTATTTATTATACAGTGAGACAAAGGCTAATTAAACAAAACGCAGAAATTTGCTGATCGCATAAGATTTAAAGTTAGATGCAATTATAGTCAGTCTCCTGAGACATCTTTTTAACATTTTTTTTTTTACATCTGGATCCGTATTTTATTTATTTATATTTGTTAAAATTGCTCAGACCGAATGGAAACCAAACAATTCAATTTCAGCCCAGAGAACAATTTCCCTCATGTTTGCTGAGACTTGAGACTGGATTTCGTGTGGCTTTTCTTTTGTTTGATCATGTCTTATTCTTTACTTTTCTTTTTTTCTTCACTTATCCATAAAGGCCAGGTTTGTGAAATGTCCAGGCCTGTTTGAACTATGAGTTGCTTCTCCCATGTGTGCTGTGGATTAAGGTGATTAGTTGAGGTGTTTCACAGCAATGTGGGTGAATACGTATCCAATTATAAGTATAACATTCTCTTTTTGAGGTAATTATAGTTCCAAAAAAGACACCGGACAATCACACCCATATTTGTGCCATACCCAAACTGCTACCAAAATTTGAAGCTCAGAGATGGCTAGATTGAATACTCTAACATTTAGAATACCTGCCCCAGAAAAAAAGGCCCAGCTCAACCATATTCCAGCATGACAGTGCCTCTGTGTACAAAGTGAAGTCCATGAAAACGCAGTTTGCCAAGATTTGTGTGGAAGATCATAAGTCGCCTACACAGAGCCCTGAACTCAAGCCCACTAAACGCCTAAATTGAACTGAATTGGAATGTGCACCAGACCTCATCATCCTAGGGTCCTTTATTATATGCTACACGAGTGATTTAGAGCATGACATGGGTAATAAAATGAGTATCTCATCTGCCATTCAGCAACATGCAACAGTGTACTTGGGCTTTATTCATATATGTCTGTTTTAGGTGCTTAAGGTGTGTAGTTTTGCTCTTGAGTACAGAATTTTGTCCCTCCTCCAAATTTTCCCTAATGACATCTACGACACCACAAGTCTTAAAAAGAGGACACTGTAATAATCTGCATGTGGTTTAAACAAGAGTATATAATCACAGTTTTCACTGCTTTTACTGCAGCACATGCCGTAACTAAAATACCATCCAGAGATACTACATAATTACAGTTCATTTCTAACGATTTTTTTTTTTTTTTAACACCGAGCCTCCGTGCTAGTGGAAGTCATAATCTCCAGATATATAACATCACCTCAGCCGCTACAAATCTAGTTCACTTCCTGACTCCATTTGTGGACTCCATTTCATACGACTGAGAACCTGAGGGTTAAGGGCCTTTTCCAGTGGCCCAGAAGCAGCAGCTTGGTGGATTTGAAATCACAACCTTCTAATCGGTAGTCCAACACCACCAGTTTATTACTAGGCTACAACATCCCCTGACTCCTTCTCTTGTAAATACAAACACAAAGACAGTCATTGAAATATTGTTGTTGTGTATGTTCTTAGCCAGGTTATGCTTCTGATCAGTAATTTGTTTGACCTGTTTTCTTAGTTAGTTCTTATTTATCCACTGGTCTGTTTACACTGATTTTGTTTTATATGTTTGGGTTTTGCATTGATTTATAGTGTAGTACTTCTGAGCATCAATCAAAACTCTCTAATTCTAGAAAATATTCGATGATTTAAAAGTAGAAAATGCAAAATCTTAGTAGTTATTTAGGTTTGATCAGTTCATAATCATCATATGCCGTATTACATCCAATACATGTTTTGCAAAACAATATGCTTTTAAAATACAGTTTCAACACAATTAATAATAAGACTGTAAAATAAAAGTTATTATTTTATTTTTCGGATATATTAGAGGTTGAAAACTTGAAAGCCACTGTAGCACAGAATATTTAATGCATATGTAGATCAGAAGCACCTCCTGTTATTGTATCAGATTATATTAGATCGGTAATGTTTTGTGTGTTGCCTGTGTTTTGACTTGTTTTTTTTTTTTGAAAGACATTTTGAAAAATCTTTCATCTGGCATTCAAAATTGAATGGAATTTCATCTGCCATTGTGGACCTCATTTGAGTTGTGGGAGGTGCGTTCTGTCAATCAATCCTAAAGCATTAGTGTGCTTATCCCCATTCACCACACAACCTCATCACACAAAGTACTGTATTCCCTTAGCACATACAGATAAATACGATGGATGTCATGAATCTGGACTGAACTCCAAATTCATGGTTCCTCTCACATCTTTGCATACTCCCACACCACCAGACACTGACCTTCTGGCCAGTTTGAGCCTCATACAGTTCTTTATCATCCCTGGTCTCACGTTTCAGTTAATTTCATCACCAATCTGCCAGAACAGATGAGGTCATATTCGGTGAAATATTTCACCACTGTTTTTCCTGAGTACATAGTCTTGGATCAAGGAGTGCAGTTCACATCAGATGTCTATGGAGCCTGTGGTCACCTACTCAATGTCAGCCTGCTTATCATCCACTCATCTGCTTATCATCCATAGTCTGTTGGGCAAATGGAATAAGTGTGCAAAATGTGTAATATTGCCATATAAACCTCAGCTTCCAGATTGAATAAGACTTTTGGGCAGCAGATACTACTTACTGTGCTTTTAATGTGTTACTAATTGAAATTCTTCTCTCATTGCTTTTAACTTCAGGCAAAAGTAACTTTTTTTAACTTCAGCTATTCTGACTGCCTGTTCTCTTCTGACTGATTGCTCCCTATTGTTTTCTCTTTAATGTTCAAGGCACTAATGTTAGTTTAGTCTCACGTTCTGTAATGTTATTAATGGGAATTATATCATCTAGGAGAAAGGGCTCTGCAGTATGGTGGTGATTTGCATAATTTCCATTCTTGTAATCTGTAATGGCATTTTTCAGTTAGATTTGATGTTTAATCTTAAAAAAAAAGTGTAAAAGTGTGTTATTGTGATGATATTGTGTGTTGCTGATGTGTGTTGTGTGTGTCATACTATCAAATGTGTTTGTGCTCACTGTCCAAGTGAAGCCTGGTTCAACTGCCAGGCTTTGGTGTACATATTAGTTGTCAATAAAATGACTGTTTGATAACCTGGTAAACAATTAAATATGGTGCCAAAGAATTTTATTAAGAAAGCTGACAGGAAATTGCAGAATATCTGTACTAGCATCAAGTTAATGTGCAGATGCTCTGCGGTGATGGTCCAGACAATGATTTCTCATTTGAAATGCCTTAAGGTTTTTCCCCTGGAAACATAAAAAATAAAGAAATAATAAGATGCCTTAGGTAGAGGTATGGAAAAACCTGAAAGAGAAAGGAAGTTGAAACATCATGGTAAATGAACACCATCAAAATAAAACTGTGGAAATTTCAAGAACATTAAAATAGATTGCGGGATGGTGATATATTGATATATATGGATATCATGTTGGGTGTGATAGATTTAGACTTGTAGGACACCTGTAAGTTAACAAGTAGGTTGTTCAGTTCTTTCTACATTTATGTATGTCATGGGTAACATTACAGTGCATTGAGCACTTCTTGTTGAACATCCTATTACAAATCCATTGACATTAACATGACATTGTAACTCCGTTTTGCTTATATAATAGCCTTCATGCTTCTGAGAAAGATTTCCACTCGAGTTTGAAACGTGCTTGTAAAAGCATATGTGCTCAATCGTCCACATGAACACAGATGCCAAGGGATAGAGATCAAGGCTTTGTAAAGACAATTTGATTTATTTTACTCTAAACCTGAAACCATGTTTTATTTTACTCTAAACCTGGAACCTTGCTTTGTACACAGGGGTGTCATGCTGAAAGAGGATGGGGTTAGTTCCAATGTAACCAGCACTTCCAATGAATGGATGGAGAGAGTCAATTTAGACAATTGTGTGATTCCAACTTTGTGGCAACAGGTAGGGGAAGAAACTCTTATACAGTAGGTGTACATACTTTTGGCCATAAATCCATCTGTTGATGAACAGGTCAATCTAGCACAGTGAATAACAGTCCATGAGAGACCATGCTTGGTCCCTGGGAGCCACATCACAGCAACTCAGAATCGCTTTTAGATTTAACAAATGTGTATATAGTGTTGTCTGCACACCAGATATAGATTTTTAAGGAAACATATCAAATCTGCAATTTTTTTTCTTGAAGATGCAGAATGTCTCAAACATTCATGCAAAACAATGATCCCACATTGGTACCTGAACTTGGTGTTAAGTAGTGTGTATAACATATCTTTAAAAAAAAAGGCAGAAAAAAATGTAAATATAAAAAATCTTTCACTTAAGCTTTTAAAGTCACTGCCCATCATTAAGAAATAATAATACTTGTGAGTTGTGGTGCAAATATGAACCCAGCCTACTAGGCAAAAGTACTGACACTGTATTATTGTTAAATAGCTATAAATGTATCTGCTCTTACTGATGACAATGTACCCAGCCCAGCCCTTGTCCAGGGGGGAGCTCTTTAAATGAAAGTGACCTCCAACTGACACATCACTGACACGTTTTTTGTCCTTTGGGAAGCACCTTAAAAAGAGTTCACAGTTTAGAGATAGTTTAGCCCACTGGCTAAAAGAAATGGTACTTGAAAACAGGCTAAGATGTCCCTTCTTCTATTTAATGTGCCCCTGGGCTGTGGTAAGAGCTGTGTCACTGAAAAAGTGACTATATGGGAATAGAGGACCATGAAAACATTTTTGCTTGTCTAGTTTAAGCATTTGTATGTCTACGTAGATTAGTCAAATATATATTTTTTTAAATAAACAACTTTAAAACATGGCTAACTACACTGGACTACACTTCCAGCTTCACCCAGTCACTGTCACATTCATTTTCACCTGATTACTGACTGCTTACACCTACACTCATTCACACATGCACATACGCAGAGACACTATATATAAACAACAACCCTCACAAACAATCCCATGATGCATAGAATCCTCCAGTGTTCTGTACCTGATATCCCAAGCCTTTGTTCACAGTCTGTGATTCTCTGATTCATTATCTTGTTTCTGAATTCCTGGTATCTCAATTCTAGTTTTGCTCAGTTAACTTTTCTTGTTTATCACCAGACCTTCTGCCTGTTTCTGTTCATGTTTTTTACCTGACTATTTGAATGCTTGCCTGTCTTATTTTTTCTTCAATGCATTACATGTTCTAGCTAGCCCCACTATATAATAAAAATAAATGAATAAGAATAAGCATGTATGTGGGAACAGACAAGGACCTAAAGACTATATATACATATATATATGTCAGAAGCATTATGGAAAATTACCATCAAGCAAGATGTGTAGTTGTAGGATATTAAGACCTGATTAAAGTGTCTGAATAAACTGAATGCTATATAAAACACTATTTTGGGTAATGCATTATGTGCTCATGGTCTAGATATCTTCTCAGTAGTTGAGCAAATAACAGCAATTTATATAGCATAGGGAGCTCCTTTTTCTTCGCAGTGTGTTGATATACTTTAATACACACACCCAATCTCTCTCCAACAAAGTACAGATTAAATGTCACAAGCCTTTTTTGTCAGACACAGTGTCAGGTCAGCCGAGCACATCCATACCTCCTTACATTTTGGTGAGCTTTTGTTGATAAATTTCTAATCCTCTTTTAAAAGTGAGGATAATAACACCACAATGATCTTTAAGCTGCTCACATCTGAGTCAGAATGCTTTACTCACTCCATCCCCTTCAAGACTGATACTGACATTTTGTTCCTTTCAAGTGAACTTAGGATTTCAGTATAATACAAGGTATTAAAAAGATATTAAGCCAGTATCTTATCAATGTCAGGACTCAGATGATCTACAGAGGGTCATGTTTTTATCATTGCAAACAGTGTTTGTTCTGATGACTGGGGGGCACGGTGGCTTAGTGGATAGCACGTTCGCCTCACACCTTCAGGGTTGGGGGTTCGATTCCCGCCTCCGCCTTGTGTGTGTGGAGTTTGCATGTTCTCCCCGTGCCTCGGGGGTTTCCTCCGGGTACTCCGGTTTCCTCCCCCGGTCCAAAGACATGCACGGTAGGTTGATTGGCATCTCTGGAAAATTGTTCGTAGTGTGTGTGTGCCCTGCGATGGGTTGGCACTCCGTCCAGGGTGTATCCTGCCTTGATGGTGATGACGCCTGAGATAGGCACAGGCTCCCCATGACCCGAGAAGCTCCCAGTGAACCAATGATGACTGCTCATGTAATAAAGTAGCTCTTTCACAAGTGTGAAAATACACAGTTACACTAATTTTAATACACTACAATTGAGAAAACACACTATATGTCCAAAAGTTTGAGACACCTGAACATCACACCTGTAAGTGGTTCTTCCCCACAAAGTTGAAAGTAAAAAATTGTATTGTATTGTGTCTTCATATGCTGTAACATTACAAATTCCCTTCACTGGAGAGACAGAGAGAGACAGAGAGAGAGAGATACTCAAACCTGTTCAGCTCAATGAAGATGTGAATGGCCTTTACAATGTCTGGTTGTTAGTACACCAGTGGTTACTTTTTTTTTCAGGACAGAGATCTGGAGCACTGCCTTAAATCCATCCACTGACACGCCACTTGGAAATGTCCCAGTTCTCTGCAGCATTAAAATACTTACCCAAGCACTGTCCAACCCACTGTGGCACCCCCGGGAAGAGGAGCAATGTAAAAAGATATTAGATGAGGTGGGGGTGGGTTCTGGATCTGCCCATGCACCATTGTCTTGGCTCCAGAATGGCGTTCTCTTCTCCGCATACTCTAAAGATATATGAGATGGAAAGGCCGGCCTTGGAGACAGAAGTGCTGAAGTCGTAGCAGTCAGGGCTGGTGGCAGACTTTCCCTGGTAATGCTGAAGTAGGCAGTCTTTTGGTTGTGGAGCTGATAGCACATTGAGTTCCTCAGTGCACACATGCAGATATATGATTATCCCCCAGTTGGAAGGCCATGGCCAGAGACTCTTGTTGGTGGCACTGGACTCAATCCTGCTTTCCCACTGGCAGCTGTCCTAGGGGAGTTGCCTCAAAGTCTGCAGCTTCTATTCTCTCCTGATCCCCTGGGTTATGGCACCCGTGTGACAGATTTCGGCCTTCAGCAAAAAAAAAAAAACTCTGTGGATTCAGGTAGAAGTCACATGTGCACTTTTTATCCAAGACTTACAAAATAATAGAACTCAAAATAACGCCGGTTTGGTTGCTTTCCACCAACTCACTCTGGCTTACTCCTTCGCACAAGTTCACACACACACACACACACACACACACACACTCTCTCTCTCTCTCTCTCTCTCTCTCTCTCTCTCTCTCTCTCTCTCTCTCTCTCTCTCGGAGAGCAAAAGGAAGGAAAACAGCTTGCTAATATAGCCCACACAGATAAGCAACATGCAAGCCACATTAATTGCCCACTCCCCCATGTTCCTGTTGCAGACTCCTGCTAAACCACTACATGGCCTGACATACCTTAACATTTTATCTTTAATTTGTGTACAGTATTATTGGTGTTTCTCTGAAGTAACACCACAGCAAGAAGTGGGAGAAAATGTAAGAAAATGCTAAAAATTCTGGTCATCAGTTCAGTTGTGAAATGTGGCTACCTACAGTTATAAGAGGGTTGTGTTAGTTGTCAGTTTGCTAGTCACTAAATGTGGGCTTACTTGCCTTACCTAAGATTTTATTGTGTTGTTTTGTTATTATATTGAATTAATTTGCATTATGAGCCCTTGGGACCATCAAGGACCACTTGGCACTAGAGGTTGCCAAGATCCTAGACAATCTTATTAATCTTTTCTCCCTGTGTAACAGGCTTAGATCTGTACTAAATAGATAATATGCTAATACATTAAATAAATCTTCCTCATTCTAGCAGTGCAGGGTAGTCCATAAATTCTCTATGCTGTATGCAATGTAGTAACTGCTTGCCCAGCAATGCTGTGATCCATTTTTATTTAAAACATTTTAGGAGGGATTTAGGAGCTAAAGTTTAATTGACCAGAGGGAGGACTTTTAGGGCCTGTGAGAGGACATTAGGCACCCTTCATATCAGAGAAACGCCACTATTAGGTGAAAAGGAAAGTCCATGTTATGTTTGTTAAAAGTTACATTGCTGATGTTCCTACACTGTGTTATTGGTTGTTCATGCATTAATTACTATGGGAAAGGACATAGACAGCTGGTGTTAAAGCCACTGCTCTGCTGTTAAAAGACAAAACCACTGTGATCTTAACAATTGCAGATTCCATGCTAACTATTTCTTACTTTTATCCCTCTTTCTTATATTTCTCTCTCTCACTTGTATCAACTGCTCTTTTTCTTTCTTACTTTTATGAATATTTTTCATTAGTGCCAGATTGTGTTTGATGTACAGTATGTTCACCAAAAATATATATATAAATAAAATAAAATATAAGGACACAATAATGTGGAATCAGACATTGACCTATAATAATGTGATGGGTGCAAATATTTAAAGTTATTAGTTATACACTGGGCCTCATTTATTAAGCAGTTTGTGTTTTACTCCTGCTCTGGCAATCCACAAGCTCCACATCACAGTCCATGAACTTCATAAAGTCCATTTCCTACCATGCCGTCAAACATAGCCACTACAGACTCTCCAGAAAACTCACCTTCTGCCACATTCACAGTCATCCAGCTACTGAATACCTACACCTATGTTCAATCAGCCACATAGGCTACACACTCACATTCACTTGCTGTCCAAAATGATTCCAAGCCCTATTACTATACTATTTTTAAATATTTAGTTCTTGTCTAGACCACAGTCTAGATCGCCAGACTTCTGCCGGTTTCTTGACCGTGACCTTGCCTGCTGATTTGGTGTATTTATAAAGTTTACTGTTGAGTTTAAACTTATAGAAGTGCTCTGTAGTCTCTATTGAAAACATATCAGAGCTGTGAGACAAATGCTATGTTGAAGACTGCACTGATCATGGTCTATACCAGAGCACTTTGAGAATAAAAGGTTTAGTCATATGGTCACATCCATCCATCCTTTTTTTTTTTTTTTTTTTTTTTTTGAAGGAAAGAAAGAAAAACCGGCGCTTTTATCAGGGGTTCCTCCAGGATGGTTTACTTCGCCAATGATTGCCTGAAGCGATCCATGAGGCTGCAGTAGTCCTGAATGTTATAAATGTTGATTCTGTGAGTGTGATTCAATGAGCTAGGAATGCTCTGTTCATTTATTGAGCTAAGAGATGAGACCGTATCTTAATTGAATAAGTTAAAATGACTAGTCAGCACATCCTCTTAGTTTAAATTAGATTTTACTGCGCACCAACATATTCTTTGTGCCCAGAGTTAGTAAACTGTGGTCAAGAAAGAATAATATATACAGTACACAGGTGGTTGTGTATATCATTGCACTTTTAATTCACTAGATTTAAAGTAATAAAATAATAGCAGTGTTTTTGTCAATAGGGTGATCTCCGGTGAAGCAAAGATTCAGTAGACTCTGTATTGCTATACCAGCAGACATCAAAAGTCATTGCAACAGCACAGAGAAAATATTTTGGATTAACTCTCTAAGCAAAGATTATATAGAATTACATTTAAGTGAAAAACATTGTTAAATGCCCTAAACAATGGAAACACCAAATACCCTAAAGAAAATCACAACAATGTTGAAACCTTAAATAAACTACTTGTGCTTATAGCCAAGAAAAGATTCAGATTCAAAGAGAACTTCCTAGAAACATTCACTTGTCATCATAAAACTATGAGGAAAATAAAGGTTTACTACCATCATTTCTACATTGTGCACAAGCAATTGTTTTGCATACATCACAAACAATGGGAAAAGATTGTGCTTTTTTTATCTATTCTTTTTTTATTGACTAGATGCAGGAGGTCTTACTGCAAATATTATACACACAGTAAAAAAAACCTTAGTTTTGAATGCAGACATAATCCAGCAAAAAATATATTGGCTCTTCTATCGTAAGTGGAAAATTCCCCAGCATCCAGGCACAAATTTAAGAGAAAGAAAAACGTACCTTTTTTTTTTTTTTGCATTCAAAGCAGCTAACATTCTAAATGTGTAAATTTATTTTTAGTGAATATAGTGAAAGCTGTCCTAAAAAATAATAGAATGCACCTAACGAGCTCCAGAGATAAGTGGTACTTACTGGGCATGTTTTTATGCTTCTGTGTAGCATTATTGAAAGATTTTAGATGAGTCCTGAAGAGAACAGAGCACTGGCATATCTGTTGAAGCACAATTTCTGTTTTCACAGATAGATTTACAATATATTCTTTATCTTTTTTTATTTAGCAGACAGTTTTCCAGCCAAATCTGTGACATAATGAATGCCATCCAAACCCAAAAGTGCTACATTTGTTAAAGAAGATGCTCTGTTTACCTTTGCTAGACTTGGTACATGAAGTACAGAAAAAGCAGTTCTGATTAATTCGGTTGATTATGTCTATGGAAATATTTTGTAGCATATAATGTTAGCATATAACTGGAGCTATACCCCTGATCTATAAATATTATAGATTTTATTACTATATTATAGAATTATATTACTTCATTTTAAACTTTGTCATTTTTATTCTAGATTTTTATCATTTCTGTATAGCTACTTTGAGATGATGTTCATTGTTAAAAGAGCTGTACAAATAAAATTCAACTGAATTTTATTGAATCCTTCACAATTACGCATAAATTTGCAGCCCAATTTTGTAATATCAATGAGTTTGCAATCAGTTATGTGATTTGATTTAAATTTACCCAAAGAACTTTACTTAAATATAACCATTTTATTCATTCATTCATTCATTCATTCATTCATTCATTCATTCATTCATTTTCTACTGCTTATCCGAACTACCTCGGGTCACGGGTAGCCTCAGGCGTCATCGGGCATCAAGGCAGGATACACCCTGAATGGAGTGCCAACCCATCGCAGGGCACACACACACACACACTCTCATTCACTCACACACTCACACACTAAGGACAATTTTCCAGAGATGCCAATCAACCTACCGTGCATGTCTTTGGACCGGGGAGGGAAACTGGAGTACCCGGAGGAAACCCCCGAGGCACGGGGAGAACATACAAACTCCACACACACAAGGCGGAGGTGGGAATCGAACCCCCAACCCTGGAGGTGTGAGGCAAACGTGCTAACCACATTCTCAATCAAAATTCAGAACTCCATAAGAAGGCAGATCACCTGCAGGAGTCTCGGATTTGTCGTACCTAAAAAAAGTCATTCATGGCATCCTAAACATTGATATATTGATATAAATATTGATTTTTGCCTAGCAAGAATTTCCATGACAAGTCAAGATGACTTGTCATGATGACTTGAGATTTTGAATGTAGATGAATTTATTTACATAATAGAAACTAAAAATAGAACTGAGAAGAAATAAATCAATGAAACTGAGAAGAAATCATTTTAAGAGTCAAGTCAAAGAGGGCATAGGTCTTTAATGGTGAAGATCATTTTGTTCAACTCAGAAACTGTAGTTTATAGACTTTTTTGAACTACTGGAAAAAAGACTGCATAAAAAAACATGTACTGTATGCGTTCTTCCTTACGGCTGATGTACGGCACTGGGCGCTCCTCCCCCTCCACCATCTGGGACAAAATAGCCCCCAGCCCTTTGTTAGACATGTAAGTCTGCAGAACAACAGGGAGAGAGAAGTCAGCAGAACTGCTTTTGTTACTGGGCAAATGATCCAATAGACCGGAACTGGCACTCCCTTTTTCAGAGAGCTGGTGACAACAAAATAATTAAGTACAAAGAAGTTAAAAACATACAATTAATGCCAGCCAGCATTAATTTGGGGCTGCAGTTGCTGCTGTCTTGTCAGTTTAGGGAAGCACCTCCCGCTGGCCCAAGTGGAAACCCAGATATCAGACTTCTACCTAGTTACAGACTTCTTTGGGATTTCAGTGATCAGTTATGCATCTGTATTAGATAGATAAATATAACATATATATACATATTTTTAATATATTCAGATCATTTCTATACAGTATATTTCTACTTATTTCAAGTTTCAAAATGTCTTATTTGCTTATTTCTAGAAAGAACCTGATACAAACCAATTGAGCAGTACAATAATACATATCACTAGTTATAGACCTGGGCATTGAAGCCTTTATTATCGCCACATACACATTACAGCAGTGGAAATCCTTTTCTTCACATACCCCAACTAAGGAGGTTGGGGGCAGCTATGGTACAGCGCCCCTGGAGCAGGGAGGGTCGAGGGCCTTGTTCAGGGGCCCAGCAGTGGCAGCTTAGCTGTGCTGGGCCTTGAACCCTGATCCTCCAATCAACAACCCAGAGCCTTAACCAGTTGAGCCACCACTGCCCCATCACATCTTCAAAGAGTTTAGACATTCAGCTATGGTCAGATATTACATGTTGCAGAAAAATAAGAAGCTGGGTGGAATAACTAGCCAGCACTTCACATGCATTTGAAGATGGCATCCCTCTGTAGGGACTGCATTACAAAGCAAACATTCGGTGGACTCGCTTTGCTCATCTCTTCCCACGCATTTGTAAACAGCCTAAGCATCTAGTGTGATGCATTACGAGAATTATCTGACTGTCACTTGAGCTACAAAAAAGAGAAAGTGTCATCATTTTGGCACACAAGGCAATTCGCAGGGAATTTGAGGCCATGTTGGAGCGGCATAACCAGAGGGGAATCAAGGATAACACTTTCCCGGGTGTCACAATGAACAGATGAAAACCAAACAACAAAACATATAACCAAAGGTATTTTTTGGCTTTTAGCAAAGTTTGGCTAAGATGTAATCTGAATGAGGCAGGCTGCATGATAAAATATGGCAAGTTTATTGAGGAGTTGAAGGTGCTGTACACACCGTCCGGGAGACTGTAGTGTCAGCGAATTGACACTGGGCTTACAGGGAGTACAGGGACTCAGATTAAAGGACATCCCTCATTAACTGAAGGCACACAGTTCAGTTAATGAGGGTTGTCCTTTAATCTGAGTCCCTGTACTCCCTGTATACTACCTTTATATAAGGTAGTGGGTGACCAAAGGACCTAGATCTGCCATGGAAAACCTGAAATATTGAGAATCAGGACATGCTTGTGATGTGGAGTGTTTTTAGATAACTAGATAAAGTAGGCATGCATTTATCTATAAATATTTTAGATGGCTTTGTGTGGTTCTTCATTGTGAACTGTGTAATGTTATTGTGTATATTTTAGACTTGATAAATGAAAGTGCTGTAAGCCCCAAAATTAAGCGTTTGACGCTGTAGGCATTTCAGCTGGGCATGTGTGTGCTGTGCTGAGTAACCTAAAATAATTTAAAATTATTATTAATAATATTTATATCAGGCAAATTAATAGATTATTTAAAATAGAGTCATGTAAGCCCTATGGGTAAGCGAGTGATGATGTGGGAGTATGTGGGAGCCTAAAATGATTTTCAATTATTGAAATAACATTTATTTTAGGCAAACTACTTGAAATTGTGGCTTTTAAGCCCCACTTCTTAGTAAGTAGGAATTTGAGTACACTGTATATAGCTTGTTGGTTTTAGCTTCTTTACCCTTCCGCTCTCATACGCACTTCAACATCTTTTGACCAAAAATACATCGTCTTTTCAACCATATGAACTAAGATCAAATGGATGTTGTTCCAGTCAGTGTGTGACCCCTTCATTACTCCTATATTAAGCATAGGCTTGATTTTATACTAGACAACAATTTCTCTTGCTGGTGGAATACTGACAGGTGTGGCTGTATACAACCATATCCCTTGCAGCCTGGGGCAGTCTTATTGTGCTTCCCTGTGAGGAAAGTTTGACTAAGTATAGATGAAAACACATCAGAAATTTCCTCTTCCCCTGTCAGTCTGTTTTTTAATGCCTGTGGGGATTTAATGTCTAATGACAACTGGGGATAGGAAACACTTAAATAATCAATAACCAATAATGATCAATTTAACCCTCAATCATTCATATAGCATGAATAGTGTATGTGACATAAATGTAATGTAATTAGAAAGTAGCTATTTCTGGATTCTAACTCGGAAGATTATTCCGAACCATGCCTTTACAACACTAATTATTTAAGGGTGTGCACACTTAATGATCTATCTTAGTTTTAATTTATTACACCATCAAAACCTGTAATTTTAACAGGCGTGTAGACTTTATACACTTCTACAGTCTATAAATTTAATAATGCAGATATTTCTAATTTGCCATATTTGAGATCTTTGACCAAAATATGTCATGTTTGCTACTTATGGAACTGCTGGAGAACACTGGGTTTATTTCTGATGTAATACTGCACCCTTGTGGTGATATAATCATATGAAAGTAGAGTTCATATAAAGAACACTTAGAACTTTTTATAAGTAGAAGTTGGTCTTAACTAGTAGTTCATTTTTTCTAACCTACCACAATCTATATTTTGAGAGAAAATCCCCACTCTCCACCAAAAATACTGTTTTTAACTGAATTCCCTATATTATTAAGTATAATTTAATGTTGATATTTCTTTTATTTCTGTTCACAAACATGCAGGAAAACCCTGACTCTGAAAATATCTTTCTCCAAATGAAATCTACAAATGATGCATGACACATTTCCTTTTCGGTAATGCCCAACAGATGTTTTTATAATATATAATCTGGTTATGTTTGTTTACTCAATGAATATCAGGGGTTCAAATTGAGGAGTTACATTATCTTTTATGATGATGTGACATAAACACTGGTTTTTGGTGGTAGTATTTGAATGTAGTTTATGTCAGCAGTTGTTTTAATACCATATTATAGACATCCTTGCCAAAGAATCTACACATTGGCACTGACTAGAAATCAGGATCAAAGATTAGTAGGTCGATAGCAATAATTATACTACTTATGCCAAGTCAATATCACTTAACAGAACAAAAGACAACTGTTCCTGAAACACCTGAAACAGGTTGTATGGGAAGAGTAAACTGTAATCTGAGTCCTCTGAATACACCCAGACTCACCTGAACACATAGTAAATTAATTTATATTGCTACTACATTGTATTGTTATTGTTGTGATTATATGTCTGTTTTTCTTAAACTAATCAGGAGTAGCACTCCTAATTCCATTGTATGTGTAATACAATGACAATAAAGGCATTCAATCACTGTACACAATACACATGCTAAACCAATATCTACAATGAGAATAACTGTGTCTAGTTGACAGGTCAAGATTTCAAGATTTTCTTTGTCACATATACAATTATATGCAATATACTGTAGGACGTGCAGTGAAATGCAAACCTAGCCTACTTCACCTTAGACTGTGCATTTAAAAATAAGAAATATATATATATATATATATAAATATATATAAGAAATAAGTAGAAAAGAAAACTAAGGATAGTGCAAAAAAGTGACTACAATATCTAAAGCTAAAACTAAATGTACAAAATGTATCAAATCCAAAGTTAGCTCTTGTGAGTTATGGTGTCATTCCCAACAGTGAGAAAGGATTGAGTCAGATCCAAATTAAGATTAGAGCAACAGTCCTAATGCCAGAGACAGCTCTGCCGTCTTCCAGGCTAGTATCAAAGGCTATGTGCAAGTCAGAATCAAAGATCAGCACATTATACTTCTACTATTCTACTATTGATGCCATTCAGCACATGACCTGCCTATACAGTAGTCAAAACATCATGACAGAACAATATAGAACTGGAGACATGTTTGTGAAAACATTAAGAAAATCTGAGTCACTCAAAGTGTCTGAGTCACACCCAGATTTACTGTACCTGAACATTATCAACATAAATGCATTGCACAAGCTTCCAATACGCCTGCTAAGCCAGTTATACCTGTACCACCACTAAAAGAAGCTTTGCTGATACATAGGTCACAATGGTTTATACTGTACATTATGGTTTGAGTTTACTGGCATCACCTTGCTAGTACAAAATGTGGAGAATATTATAAAGAATATATACATATATTTGTTGGGAAAGTTAAGAACGTGATAGAGATCACTGTGTTTTAGCTTACTGGGTTTGATAATGTGCCATATTCTGCATATTCCGTTCCAAGTGAGTGCAGTATTCTGGAATAATTTCCTCACACCTTTTTTCTAGTAATTTACAGAAATCACCTAAAGACCATAATGGTTGGACTCTAAAATGTTTGATGTAAAATGTAATACTTGTACTTATTTCCAATTACATATTTTAACTTAAATTCACAATTTTTTTAGTTCTTAACAAACTTTTAGAGGTGTTTGAGTTTAATGGCAAAACATCATTCTACTTAGTACTGATTTCCATTTGTATTTTTTTGTTCACTCAACTTTAGAACTTTGTTAGCAAAATAAAAACAACACAGTGGTTATATAAACATATTTTGCACAGATGTTATTCCGAGGCATTGTTCTGGATATCGCACTGCATAATCCACCAGAACTAATATGATATTCTTGTGTGCTCCTTTCTAATAGCCCAGTGAGGTCCATGTGAACTGTACTGGCCCCAGCCGAGTCACAGGTTTAGAGACAGTTCAGTAAAGACAAAGTTTTCAGTTTAGGCTCCTATAGTTTTCACTTGATTTTCCCTCCATGGTTCACCTTAGTTCCAATTTATTACATAATTAAAACCTGCAATTTTAATTAATAATTAATTAAATTAATTTATAGGTATAGACTACACACACAAACATACACACACACACACACACACACACACACACACACACACACACACACACAAACACACACCCACACACACGCACGCACACACACACACACACACACATTTGCTCTAAACTAGTTGTTTTGAAGTACAACAATTATTCATAGGTCATATCAACTAAATATTTCTTTTAGTGTTGGCAACAGAATGTCTATTAATATTATTGATTGATAAATGTTTGAGTAAACTGGAAACAGATAATAGAAAATGGTTTTAGAACTCATTAAGCACAAGCATGATTCACTGGATATTTTTAGGCTCTTCCTCATGTTTGTGTTTGTGTCTCATTTATGATAGGTACTGGTTTGTTTTGTAAGCCAAATTAATTTAAGCTACAATAAATGAACCCATTTTGTCACCTGTTGATGAGTCGCAATTTTGATTAAAAAATGATCAAAGTATAAAAAATTGTTTATCCTAAATGATATTCACTGCCCCTGGCAGATTATATAGGGTGGGGTGTTATAAGAAAATAATTTCAAGCATTGTTTTGAGCTGCACAACGCAATACAGGTGTGTCCACGACAGGTATTTCGTCTCAGCTAGAGTAATTGGCTCAGTATGCTTTAATCACACTCACACAAAGCATTCTAATACACCACACCTATTCTCTTTCACTTGAAAGTCTATACTGGGGCATGGTGTAGATCACATTTAGGATTCTCGTGAACATATTACTTAGTTAATTTCAATGAAGTTTTAAAGTCAATGCTTACTCTCAATCAAAATAAGAAAAGATAAAATATAGATTATACAGTAAACTGAATAACACATTCAAAGACATTTTTAAGCTTAAAATAAGATTGCTTACACCTGACCATCAAACCCATACATGCGCATTGAACATCTCATTCCTGATTTATTCCTGCAGTGTTTGCTGTTATAACGCGTTACAAACTTTTGTGAAGGTATTCCACTAGATGTTGGAGTGTCACTGAAGGTGGGTGATCATTCAGCTACAAGAGCATTAGTGAGATTAGACACTGATGTTGTAAGAGTGAGGAGGTCTGAGGTTTAGTCAGTTTTCCCAGTTCAGTTCTAACATTGTGGTAAAAAAGGGTGTCTTCAAATGCTGGCCATGTCATGCATATTGATGCTATCAGTCCTCTCAAATGCCCCTGGAGCACTAGCTGCTAAACTCCCCAAACAGGGTAGGGTAGATGTTGATGTTTTTCACAGACATAAGCCTAAAAGCATGACCTTTTTAAAGTTTTTAAATGTTTTTAAAGGATTAACGTTTTTACTTAAACTGTTTATTACAACATGGAGAGTGTTCAGAATTGTTTCTGAAGAAGAAATATTAGTAATATAATATATATAATATTATTATTATTAAGAAGTAAAAATCAGTATTAAAGCTAAAGTGTAATGCAGAGTCGATTGCTTCTGATACTGTTGTGTCTTCTATGCAAATTCTTACTCTAACACACCTATAAACATAATCAGGGCATTCATATAAATCAAAAATAATTACAGAACATAGCACCTTAGCATTAAAGGTAACCAAGAAAAGTTGATTATCCTGCTCAGGTGTGTATATGTGCAAACCTGTATGCTACGTAACAGAATAATTACATAATTAGCATATTTAAGTGCTAAAACTTTAGTGTTCATAGTTCTCACACTCAGACAGGTGCCTGTCTCTGAATAAAATGGAACTACGTTGGGAGCATTTCAGATTATTTTTCAGTATCAGAAGGTTACACCTGTTTCGAGTAGTGTTTCTGTCTTTAGTAGTAATGATCGTTTTCACATGTTTATCTGTTTTTAATTCTAACAGTAAAACAACCTCAAAGCACTTGGGTGAGTAATAATGTCTTTTTATTATTACTGCGTGGTGTTTTATATTGCTATATAACTTAAGCTCTGTTTAGGTGCATGATGACTTGATTCCGGATTTTTTTTTTTCTTTTTATTCCTTACACCACTATAACAACTTTATATTTAGATTAAATTCTGCTTTACTTTTTAATAAAAATCATCAGGATGTAAACTGAACAGACTGTATGTGTGCTCACTTGCTATTTCACCATTACTTACAGGGATTCATAAATTTGGTCGGTAGTTACTTACAATCAGTTAGCTAATTAATCATTCAAAAACAACAACGAATGAAACGCATGATGCTCATTTACAAATCACTTTATACTTCAGGCTTATATCAGTTTGCATTTAGTCCACTGGTTAAGCATAAAAACACAAAGAAAAGTCAAAGTTTAACTAGTCAGTCTAGTGGCAAAATGATGAACCTACTTTGTGAATGTATTTACACTACAGTATATGCTAAAGAACTGACAGTTGCTTTTATATAAATGAATGATACCCATGCTGCCACACGTACTGTATATCTGACATCATTTAGCTTTACATGCAGTTTTTATTGAAAGATTTTTCATTAATTATTGTCATATAATGTACCCCTGGCCACTTTAATTTAAATATAAGGTAAAAAAAATAATCCTTGTTTTATCAGAAAATCAGGGCATTGTTCAGGTTGTAGATTTATCAGGAACAATGTTTGTCCCTGATCTGATGAAGTGTATATTGTATTGGAAGACACTGATTGACAGTAATTTTTTGTTTCAGAATTTTGGGAGAGACAGGTACAAGATTTTTTTTTTCTTTCAACATATTTCTTTGTTGGGATCTTTCATTTTATAGAATTTAACACAGTAATCTGTAGTAAATATTATTCAAAACAACTTTTTAACCTGTCTTTGAAGAAACAAGCAGAAGAAAGACAGCCATTATGGAAACCTGAGGTGAAAATTTTTTATATTAAAAAAATAAATTAATTAAATTAAATGCTGCAGAGTCCAAGGCAAATTTCCATACTGCTGTTTTTTCAATAGCTTTCCATATCATGTGTAACAGTTTTTAGGTGAAGCAAACATGCATATTTTTGAAGACTGGTGTGGAGGATCTGTGCACCATTTAAGGACGAATCTGCTATACCCTCTTTACCCACATGTAAGTTAAATGATTTATGCACGCACATGAACACACACTCACTTAATTGATGTTCGCAGTCTAAGTTGTTCAAGTGTGACTGAATAGTTTACACAAAGTTAGAACTGCACAAATTACATTCAAAGTACCAACTGAGTACACACAATAATTATAAAGCATTAACAAGCTGTTAGAGACTTACGTTTACTGCAGCAAAAGTTTGTATGCTCTGAGAATTAAAAGATGAGTCATCTGCTGCAATTACAATTTACTTTTATACACGTTTTTCTTCAATATTCATTACTCAAGATAAACGATAATTTTATCTTTCATTCATTAGTTTATTAATTCATGATCCTATGAATGGTCACAGTCGATCAAGGGAACTAGACTTAATGCTGTTCCTTGCTCATGCTGATATTGTACCATAAATTGCTATTTAATTTCGCTGTCAGTTTAATTTATCTGTTAGGGTATTAAATTAGCCCATGCTTTATTCTCTGCTCATTGCTGTATATCAATAGGTCTTCCATAAGTTCTGATCTGAATTAGGTAATAGAATAGTATAATAAATATATTTCTTTACTAACATCACTGCTTGTAAAGACATCTGAATGATTATTTTCCTGGTGAACACACATGACAGTTACATACTGATTACATACTGATTTAAAGACAACAAGCCTGTATGTGTGTATGTATGTATCATTATTTTAGATTCGAACTACAATCCACAGACTTGCTGTTAGTGCTGGATGGAAAAACTATGGTCTGAGAATCTTTGGATACCTTCAACCTAGATATAGTGGTACATTCTATATTTTTTCCAAGAAATCAATAAAATTACATAACCTTGTACCATCCTGGTGTGCCTGCAGGTTTTCATCATATGCTTCTCAAATAATTTGCTTTTCTAAGTTGAATGATTAAACAAGTAGATACTTGCTTAAGAGGTTGAAATGAAAGTCTGCAGACACTCTTGCCTTTGATGGATAAGTTTAGGCACCCCTGATTTGTGTGTCTGTGGCAAGATTTGTTGCTTACTTTTTACCAGGTGAATACATTTTTGCTGTTGCATCTGACAACAATGCAGAATTCTGGCTGAGTTCAGATGACAGCACTGAAAGACTCAATCTTATTGCCTATCTTGGCAAGGTAAAAACTCTTGAACTTTATTTTATTCTTTGACAACGTTAGAGAGGCAGGAAGCTAATAAACAAAGGTGAACATAGTTAATAGTAATAGTAAAATGAATGGATGGCTATATATGCTGTTTTACATGATTATGCCTTATCACCTTTGTTAATTGTTGGTCAGAAAGGAAATGAATGGGCAGCTCCAGGAGAGTATGAGAAATTTGCATCTCAAATATCTCAGCCTGTATTGTAAGTACCCTCATGATAACTATTTATTTTAAATAGTAAAATATATAAATGTAAAACTGGAACTAGAACAATTTTCTGTGTCTGACTTCCATCTATGGTATGGACTTACTCAATTACAAAATGTTTATGTGTATTAATCCAATACACTTTTTTAGGCTATCAAGAAAAATGTGGTATTTCTTTGAAGTTCTCTACAAACAAGGAGATGGAACTGATCACCTGGAGGTTGCTGTATGTCGGTTTCTTCTGTATTATGTATTCCAGTAATTCTACATTTAATTACTGTGTCATGTGAAGATTCTACGTCATCTAGGTGTGGTTATCTGGAGGTTGAGTTATGTCAATTAGATTTCTGTCAAATTGATTGAAACGTTTCACTACTAATCTGAGCAGCTTCTTTAGCCTGAGGTATCAGTCGTCCCCCCCCCCCCCCCCCGCCGCCCCTCCCCCAACCCGTCCATTGTTCCCTTAAGGCTATCCATGGAGGGGAGGATCCTTGACCATGTAGGATACAAATTCTGCCAATCCTGTAGTCCAGTTGATTTGATTCAACTTCTAGATACTGTGGGTCATTTCCACTTCTTGTTTTTTAGTGTATGGAACTGGGGTTTTAATAGTGCCATAACTCAAGTTTCATTAATCTTGCATTAAACTACATGCAAGAATTTACTACTGTACTTATTTTTTCAGTGGCGTCCCAATGACGAAGAGAGTACTTTTGAGGTCATTACTGCAGAGTATTTGTCACTCTATATTGGTGAGTTGCACGGCTCTCATCCCTGTTATTATTCTAAATCCACTATTCCACACAAGTGATTGTACACTTTACTAAATACAAAACACACACAATTTGTTCAGGGTATATAAACAAATACAAAAATTAATAAGGGTGCTGCATTACAATCATAGAAATTGTTCTGTCATTAAACAACTGAAGAACTCAGATGTTTGCATTGTATTGTTTGCATTGAAAATTTGGATTCATATATCCGTGTGTGTATCATTTTGTGGGTACAGATGAGTCTAATATACTGATGGCGGATAATAATCATGTCCCTCAAACAAAAGCCAGTCAAAGGTTGTCCCCTGACCACATTTTCAAGCCAGCCAAGAAGCAGGTGGACATGATCAAAGCAGACCCACGAGACTTTATGTATAAGAGTGAGTATTATAAAAAAAAAAAACCTAGGTTTTTTTGTTTTTTTTTTGGCAGAAGCATTTTCAACTACATCTTTATGAGATACATCTCACATTCCCTTTATATTTCCAGTTATTTGTTTGCTTTCTTAATAAAGGTAGAACAAATATTTCTTGTTTTAGTGTGAATTAACATTTATTACTATATTCTTCAGATTCATATCTCAAACTCATAACTCATATCCTCTCTACTTCTCTCAACAGCACCTCTGCTACATGAGTTCTATTTGGAAAAGGTTTTTCCTGTATGTGAATACAATCCACTTCATATGTTTGACAATGACACCATTGAGAGATATGATGGAATAAATCATGTAAGTACGTTTTTAATTTGTGTTCTGTATGGAATCATAATTTAAATGTTAATATTTACATATTAACATTACGTACACCAAATTTAAAATTCATGATTAACATGAACATGCCACGTACTTATGGGTTTTGTCTAGGTTTACAGGATTCCTTTAACCACTCTAAGATATTTTGGTATGTTAATGGATTGGCCTCTGTAATTGTGTGCAGCAGTGACTGGAATGCTTTTAAGAAACTAATCTTCATTACAAATCTAAAAGGGCAGAAAAAGAATGTAAAGTAAATAGAGTTTTGAACTTATGGCTGCTTGGCTGCTTTTCAAAAGCTATATGCATGTAAAATGTTTTGTTTGCTTATTTTCCCATGTGCCCAGATCTTAGTGCACCATTGGATGATGGTTAATTGTGTTTTTTAAAGGTTTACTACTCCTCTGTGTATCCCAATGACTACACAAGACTAGCTCATGAAGGGATGGATAGAGAGATATGCTTTTACCAAAAGGATGAAACATATGATAAAGAGTAATGTAGACTTTGACACTCTCTCTTTCATATAATTGATTATATGTACATTAAATTAATTATTAATTTATGTGTTCATGTGTTTGCTTTTATTCAAGACGTGGATTTGGTCAATATATAAAAATTGAAAACATAGCAGAAGATGAAGAAAAAGGTAGCTAATTCCTTTCTAATGTTAAAATACACCTAATCTAATTTTATTGAAAATTTAATTGATGATCAATCTGTATTTTCTATTATTTTCCATAAAAGTGGACGAATCAGAAAAACAGAAAATAAATGAGCCAAAATGGAAACAGTTCTTCAGAGTAAATGTTTCAGATTTCCATGCAAAGCAGGGTGCTGATGTTGTTAACACCTGCAATAGAGCTGGAAATATTATAATGCCCAAAAAAGAAGTCATGCCTGTAGTCGAAGCCTTCATGACACAACTACACAAAGCAAATACCTCAAGGTATATATTCACACCCTCAGTATCTTCATTCTGTATATTTTTGATTTGTGGTGGTGGCCAGCAATTTATATAATCTAGGATTTAACTTGACTTTTCATGGATGTGCAGGGATCTGGTCTTAAAGCGTGTGCTAAATGTGGAGAAGAAAACAGATGATGCTATAGGAAGTCGATTTCTGTTGGAGCTAGAGCTGGAGAACCCACAGGGGGATATCATTCTGCTTTCTAAGTATTTTTTTGCTACTAAGTCCAAAAATAAATGGAAAAATCCAGAACGCCCTAGCCTCTGCAACCCAAAAGGTTTCTCCTGGAATCCAGATGCAAAAGTCCATGTTATTCTAGCAGGTCAGAACTTATACCAATTTTAAAACATTAGGAACTTTTTTCCTTTTTTGCCTTTGTAATGTAAATGTAAACAATCTGGAGTTAACTCCCACAAAACTTGGCCTTCATTTGCATAGTGGCTGAACAAATAAATAGCAAATTCTTTCTTTGAAGCAATAAGGTAAACACACCCAAGACAGTGACAAACTGTTTAACCAGTTTCACAGGTTAAAATATCTGGCACACTACTGTACATGATTTTATGCCCAAGATTGTGTTATTTTAGGCCCAACCTTAACCAATGCATGAAGCCATGACTGCTCTGCAAGCACCAACAGGCAAAATAAAACATATACATTTCTTATAAGCGTGTGAATAGTCTTGGTAATACTCAGAAGGTGGTCTGACCTTACTGTAGGCTAAAAGAAATAAATAAAACTAGTTTCATTTTTGCTTTTCAACTTAGTTGCTCTTCACTCCAAATTAGCATATGGACATAATATTGACATTCTTTGGCATATTTATTTTTAATACAACACACATATATATACAAAGACTAGGATCTTTTATTTTTCATCATGAAATGAGCAATCGGCTCTCGGGGGAGCCGATTGCGTGAATTATGGGTGATTGCTTTCGCGGTCTCCTCTCTTGCTGGCTGTTTTCCAGGCTGGAGTTCTGCATCTGTCAAGGCAGCTCGGCTGTTTCAGTCATGGAGGTTGCAGGTTAAGTTAGTGGAAAGGGAAGCGTGCCTGACTTTAATTTTTCTGCCTAGGCTTCGGGAGCTCGCTTGGTCGATTTCTCCTGAATCTAGTGTGGAATTATTAATAATTTATTTTTCTACATCGGACTCTGAGGAGCTGTGTCCAATGTGGGCAATGAGGAGCAAGCAGCAGTCGAATTGCCGCTGTTACTAAGCTTAGCTTAGACTGGTCCTATGAAAGGTTAGCGTTGTCCACCCTGAGCTTGACAATTGCTACCACCTTCCACCTCCATGTTGGCGTCTCTCATTTTCGCAGACCACACTGTGGTGTTAAGGCTGTGGAATGACCCATATTCTGCCTGCCTATTCTCCTCAGCCTTTTATGGAAGGCCTACAATTCTGTAGATTAAGCTGGTGCGGTGCTGCACACAATCGCAGTTTTAAAGGAGCTCATTTGTGGTCAGAAGTAATTCTATCACCCGAGGGCTCGGGTTTCCAGTGATGCCTTTCCTATGCTGTCTATTTCGCCACCTCATGTGATTCAGGGTTCAGCTATGACCACCCATGCTCCTTATGTGGAGCATAATTTTCAGGAAGGCTTGCTCAACTTCCTGCCCCACCGACTCTGGTGCTTTGGGGAGCAGTGGGGTCTATGCCCGCTCCTCTTCTTTGCACAGATCTGTACCCTGGGTACGGATCTAGCGCCTACCAGTGCACTGGTTCAGGGCATTAGGGAGATTGACGTGAGTTTAACACCACTCTTTCTATGCTGACAGCAGGGCAGCATGGAAACTTCTGCCAAGCATATCTCAGTGGGGCCTGGATACCATAGTGTGTGCTCTGCACTGTACTCTGATAACTTACAAGTTCAGCATGCTCACACTCAAGGTTATTGCTTCAAAGATCAGGTCATCTTGCTTCAAAGATCAGGCTTATTTTAACATCACTGCCCTTTCTCTTTGCACATTTATGAAGTGCATGGACAATTCCCTGGCACCGCTGCATCTCCAGGGCATCCGTGTACTGAGTTACCTGGACAACTGGTTCATTCTGGCCCAGTTAGAGGCTATGGTGGGCAGGCATTGAGATGCTGTTCCTGCTTATGAGGTCTCTAGGCCTCAGGAGTAACCCAGAAAGTGTGTGCTTTTTCCTTCTCAGAGAACCACCTTTCCAGGGGTAGTTTGGGACTCCACCACAATGCAAGTATGTCTATCCCATCCTTGGGTGGCTCCCATCTTCCCAGCAATGAAAACTATACAGCTAGGCCAGATCCTCTCTGTTGCTGAGTCACAGAGTGTGCTCAGCCTTATGGCGGCAGCAGCCAACATTATCTCTATGGGTTTGCTTCACACGAGGCCATTTCAGCTCTGGATTAGGCATGCAGGCTTTCATCCTTGCAGGTTTCTGGCCTTGGGTTCCACCCTAGGTGTGTGTCACCATCGTGGGATTCTTTCACCGTGTGCCTCACTTCGGACTGGGGAACGACCGGACAGCCATCCTGCCCATGTATATACTGTAGGAGGTCCCTTATCTCTCATGGCACATAGGTTGCCTGGAGGTGAGGGCCATGTTTCTGGCATTGAAACACTTTTTCCTACACCTCAAGGGCTGCCATGTGTTAGTGCGCACAGACAGCACTGCGGAAGTTTCCTATATCAATCATCAGTGTAGTCTGCATTTATGCCCCCTGTTCAGGTTGGTGCAGCAGTTTCTGTCTGGACAGAGACCAGATTTCTTTTACTGAGAGCAATGTTAATCCCAGGGCATGTAAATTGGGAGGCAAACTTCCTGTCGAGACAGATGCTGAGGCTGGAGGAAAGCGTCTCCACCCACAGTGAGTTTGGGCCCTGGTACAGACGTAGCCGAGGCTCTGTCTGTAGTCTTTCCCCGGTTGCTCTGCTCCCGCAAGTCCAAGCCAGAGTGCACCACGTCCAAGTCAACCTTATCCTGGTTGCTCCTTGTTGGCCCTCTCAAATTTGGTTAGGACCTAGTCTTCCTCCTGGATGGCACTCCATGGGAGGTTCCCATCAGGAAGGATCTCCTCTCTCAGATGCAGGGGGCAATCCTACACCCCCACCGCGAGATTTGGAAGCTCTGGGTCTGGCCACTGAGGGGGACTAGTTCCAAGAGGCAGGCCTTTCAAATTAGATGACAGAGACTTTATTGAATTTTAGGGTTCCATCAACTAGGAAGCTGTATGCTCTGAAGTGGAGGCTTTTTCACCTCTTCTGCCATGAGCACTGTCAGGATCCAGTTCACTGCGGTATACTGTATAATGCTGGCATTTCTGCAGTCTTGCTTTTCTCAGGGCCTGTCCCTGTCTACTTTAAAGGTGTATGTGGCCACCATCACTGCGAACCACGAACCTGTCTTCGGGGCCTCAATGGGTAGGCACCCTCTACTCTTCCCCTTTTTGCATGGTGTATGGCAGCTGAGGCCTTTTTGCAGACCATGCCTTCCATCCTGGGACTTCTCTGTAGTCCTGGATGGGCTGCTATAAGCCCCATTCGAGTCCATGGAGGCCATTACTCAGGCAGATGAGGCATGTGGTTTTGTCTCACCTCTCGGCATCAGTGCTCACTCCTTCAGTGCCTTAGCCAGGGGTGTTCACCTTAAAGATATTTGTGCTGCAGGAGGCTGGACCTCTCTGCACACCTTTATCAGGTTCTATAACCTGGAACTGGACCCCATTCCAGGGTCCTAAGTCCTGTAGGGCTATTGATATGTTCCCAGGCTGTTCGTGCTCTCTCAGGTCCTCTGGCACAGTCATCGGGTGCCACCCAACCTGTGGCATGGGTATTGGCATTCTCTTAGCATCAGCCCTTACGCAGCATCGACTTCACTTGAAAGGGAACTACACCAGGTCATGTATGTAATGCGGTTCCCTGAGAAAGGGAACAAGATGCTGTGTTGCCGGCCATGCCCTAGGTGTCCACTTGTGCTTACTTCAGACAAATAGAAGCTAGAGTAATGTGACATAGATGCCCTTATATGGACTCTCTGGCATGTTATAACTTTGTCAAGTGTCCATCCCGAGCCATTAAATTGGCGTGTGTGCACACAGAGCTTCAGACACCACTTCCTCAAAAAAGCATTCCCATAGCGTCAGCCCTGACTCAGCATCTCGTTCTTTTCTCAGGAAACCGGGTTACATGCTGTATGTAATTTGGTGTAGTTATCCTAATTAGGCTTTCAGGTATAAAGTTTCTGTTGTCAGTTGTCAGTAACTGTGACATATGATGAGTAGTAATATAAACCACATTGCTTGTTTTGTGCATGCTTAGATGCTTTCCTGCCCACCAGGGGTATAAAGAGTGATTATTTGAGTTACTATATATACTATACTATATATATATTCCTGACAGCTACAACCAATCTGGGAATCTGTCTAACCAATCTTTTTCCTGACATTTCCATGTCCACCAGCAGAGCAATATCTAATATTTCTAGATGATTTATTAGTTTTATTGGGCCTCTAAGTATCTTAGTTTACATTTTGAACTCCTGAAATTCTGATGTAGGGCCTTGTTTTCTGAAATGCTCTCTTTTTAATAAGATCTGTTTCTTTGGTACTTATTTCAACAGTGAAAAACCAAGGGAGATGGGTCATACATTTCCTAAAGGAAATGGAGAAAGTGTATGAAGCCACAGGAGACAAAAACTTCAACATCATTCTCATAGACTATAATAGCACAGATATTGATGTAGAGAAGGAATTGAAAAATTCAAACTTACCAAGGTACAACTTTTGCTTGCAAAACAATTGGTGTAGCTAAGTGTACATGTTAAGCATTTGTGATATGCATGGATGAATATTATTATTTGTGTGTGCTTTCATTTGGCACTATAACAGCTACCAGTTTTTGAAAATGTATGGACCTTTTGGCAGATCTCCAGGACTCCAAGCAGGAATAGATCTTGTTGATGTAGGAAAACATTTCTAATTTAATTTATTAAATAATAAGAGCTTTACAATAAAAATGCTAAAGACTTCATATGAACCACTTGAATCTGTATCACTTTAACACTAATCTATTATGTCTAGCAAAGAATATTACATTAACTTTTATTTCCTCAATCAGGATGAGAACAGTATTTTGTTTCTTTGTGACCTGCACCTCCACTTCCCAACAACGATAATAGACTCTTTGCGTAAACACTGTGTGCAAGGGAAAATGGTGTTTGCTCCTATAGTAATGAGGCTGGAATGTGGAGCAACAATCCATGCTCCTGCAGGTAGTAATGTTTATTCAAAATTGTAATCAGTCTGGAGTACAGTATAGTCCTGTATACTATGCAAAATTAGTTATCTGATTCCTAAACCATTTAGATATTTTTATGTTTGGGCTTCAGTCCATGTCAATTATAGTAGTTATATTAACGAGACTTTCGTGTGACACAGGTTTCTGGGAAACTATGGGATATGGTCTGATTGGAATTTATCATTCAGACATAATTCGAATTGGAGGAATGAATACTAAAGAATTTACAGACAAGTGGGGAGGAGAAGACTGGGAATTGCTGGACAGGTAAGTACAGGTCAATTTACCAACATCATCTGAAAGATTATGTCATTGTTTAAAAGTACAGAAGTACATTTCACACTGGTGTTTACAACTACAAGCCCCTAAGTTCTATGTAATTATTTTGACTTAAAAGTTTATTTTGACTTAAAACTTATTGTAAAAGGATTTTTTTTTAAAAAAAAGATAGAAATTATGTCTTTTTTCTGTAAAATGATTAAATCTAATTATATAAACAATTATTTTATAGCTAATCATTTTATTTTTTCATAATATTTAACAGCCCAAAATCTATCAATAAGATTAATTTATTAGTATTAGTTTATACCGATAATAATTTTTCTTGTGTATGCTCTTCATTTAATATTCAGAATTCTATTGAACAAGCTGGAGGTGGAACGACTAAACATCAGGAATTTTTTACACTTCTACCATTCAAAGCATGGCATGTGGAACAGACAGTAAATCTTGAACAGTGCAGTGTATTGTAAAGTGTTTTTAAGTTTTCAAAAAACCCTAAAAAGAGAAACATTTTAAAATGTTTTCGTTAATTTTGAAAATTAAATAACAGATTATGCATCCAAAAATTGTGTTAGAGTTTACAACATTATGTGATGTATTTGAAATGTTTTAAATTAACCCTTCAGAAACAATCAATTGATTACTCATTTTAACTATGTTGAAAAATTTCCAATAAATGCGGAGCACTCTTGGACATCACAGACCGTTTATAACCATGGTAGATGTGCAAGCATACTAAGGAAATTTGTTTTATATCCAATTAATCATTATATTACTGATATGTTTTTATTTGAATGAAAAACAACATTTTTTATGCCACTGCATATACATTCCTGTTTATCCTATTTATTCCATTTATTTCTTTTTGAATGTATGTATTTACAGTATGTACTAACTGATGCAAGGTTTTAATAGCCTTTCAGTTTTTCTTTGCAGTATTTTTAAACTTAGGCTTTAAGCATGCATCATTTCTACTGTACAGACATTAATATACTGTATAGCATGATATTAGCTTTAGTTTTATTTGTGTATACCTGGATTATTTTTTATATTTCTTTTGCTTATTCTGTTTATAAGCATATTTTCTACTTGATGAACTACTGTAGCCAAATCTATGAACATATTTAAACCTGTGCACAAAACTTAGTATGCCTATGTAAAAGTTAAAGGTTCTGTATGTTTTGCTTGCAAGCTGTCTGTATTGCCATTTTATAGACAGTAATAAATAGAATCTTGAGTTTTTGTCTGTGTACTCCTCAAAAGCCAAATATTTGTGTAAATTTACATGTAGTGCATTTGTGATGTACAAAATAAATACAACTGTTTTAGGAAAAAAGAGACAATAAAAAATCTAAATATTATATAACAATAAATCTTAATAAATCTTAAATAACAGATTCTGTATTTTTTATATTTTTGTGTTTTTATATAAACAGGCACTACTAAAACTATTTGTCCCTTAACTCGTTTCTGATGAAACTTTTTCAGTTCCACTTTTATTCCCATTGTGTGTTTGTGGGCTATAATGTGAGTTAATTACATCTCTTTTGAAAACAAAATCTTTTGAAAACAAAAACAACATTAGGGCAGAAAAGCCAGTTTTGTGCATGCACTGTGGTGTATAACATTATAATTGCTTCAAATTATATAATTGAAATACATAATAGCATTGATGGATGTTGCCTTAAAACACCTGCTGTGATTTCTAATGTTGTGTAATAAAGGAGACGTTCAAACCCAAAATGGTGGTCTCAAGTTTTTATATGTATTGCTTCTATCTTATAAAGATAACAATAAGCATAATCTTCAATGTGTTTTTGACATAGATATATTCACATCATTGAAAACCTTTTGTCCTTACATATGGAGAAGGATATGCCAATGATGCCTTTATGTCAAAAAGTATTATCAACAACATAAATGATGGTGAGGTGAAGGACAATTAAGACGTGATTCAAGAGTGATTTAAAGCAATGCTTCAGACAGAAGTTATGTACTTCTAGAGGTTATGAAGGCATCACATACCATTTTAAGGAAATCAGCTAAACAAATTAAATTTACAATAACAAAACAAAATAACAACTCAGAAAACAAAATAACAAATCCAAAAACAAAATAACAAAACAGAAAACAAAATAACAAATCAGAAAACACAACAATTTATTAAACTCAATGATAGTTCTGACAAACCAGAAAAGGTAGGTATAGTTTGCGAATGTAAGTCTTACTGCTGATTGGATGATACATCTGTCACTCAAACTATACTATAATTTTGTTTCTTGTGCATGTTTGGAGTTCTGCGTTCACGTTAAATCTAAGAAAATATCAGTTTCCATTGATAAGCAATGGAAGATATATTTTGAAGAGAAATTTCCACACTAAAACACTGCTTTCTGGATAAATTATATTACATACATGGTGACTTTGAAGAGAAATATCATAATTCTACAGTAAAATAAATAAATATTTTTTTTCCGGCTTAATACAATTGTCAGAGTCAATGTTGTGAATGCATTTGGGTTGTCACCAGGTGGGGGCAGTGTGTGCACAGGTCCCATGGTCAGTGCCACTGGGAGTGAGAGTGAGGCGTGGCGGCAGAAACTCCTGCCAAAAAACATGGGCCAATCAGGAGTGCCACTGGAACATTCACCCTCCAGGTGGAGAGCACAGCAGAAAGCTAGGCTCAGCGGCGAAGGGGGCATGCCTGATGGAGAAACCTCCAGCTGATCCAAAACTTCAGATTGCTGGCTGAGCCTACGCTGTGCTCCTGGAGAGGACTGCTTCACCTTGCTACTGCCGTCCCCCCTCCTGCTGCCATGGATCTCATTGGGCCACTACCGATGCTGGTGATAGTGGACTATGCCACCCGTTACCCAGAGATGGTCCCACTTCGGAAGGCCACCTCCCAGAATGTTACCAGGAAATCTCAGGGTCTTCAGCCAAGCCGGGATCCAAAAGGACATCCTCAGCAATCAAGGTACGCCATTCATGTCAAAATTAATGGTGGATCTGTGTCGGATTTTGCAGGTCAAACACCTGAGGACACCCATCTACCACCCCCAGACAGATGGCCTTGTAGAGCATTTCAACCAAACCCTGAAGTGGATGCTACGAAAGGTGGTAGGCCAGGAAGGACAGAATTGGGACCTCCTCCTTCCTTATGTCCTCTTCGCTGTCTGAGAATCGCCCCAGGCGTCCACAGGCTTCACACTGTTTGAACTCCTCTTTGAACGGCGCCCTCATGGCATGCTATATGTGACGTAAGAGGCCTGGGAAGAACAACCCTCTAACTTCCGCTCCATCATCAACTTTGTCCAGGACATGCAGGCACGGATTGGGCCCATTGTGAAGGAACACCTAGAGGAAGCCCAGCATGCGCGGCAAAGGACGTACAATCGGCCCACCCAGGCTAGGGAAAATAAATTGCTGCTTGCTCTAATTCCGTTTCTGTGCCTGTTCTTCCGTATCCCATCTCTCTAAGTGCCCTACAATACCCAGCTTTTCCAGTTTGTGTTTTCTGAAATTTTGTTTTCTGAATTGTCATTGTGTTTTCTAATTTGTTGTTTTGTTTTCTGGTTTGTTATTTCGTTTTCTGAATTGTCATTGTGTTTTCTAATTTGTTGTTTTGTTTTCTGGCTTGTTATATTGTTTTCTGAATTGTTGTTGTGCTTTCTAATTTGTTTTGTTTTCAGATTTGCTGTTTTTTCTGATTTGTTATTTTGTTTTCTGAATTGTTGCGTTTTCTAATTTGTTGTTTTGTTTTCAAATTTGTTGTTTTGTTTTCTGATTTGCTTTTTTTTCTTGGATTTGTTTCCTCTATAATCACTTTCAGTATAGCAACTAGTCTGTACCAAACTAGCAAGCATTAGTTAACTAATATAATAATGATGACCTGTTTAATTTGATCAAAAACAGACCGCTATTGTATTCACTGCACATGACCTCCATCTTGTACACCTATAAATACCAGGAACCTAAACTGCATAAGCTGCTGTTAATAGTTATGACATTTCAAAGGCTTATTGTTGAAGCGGGGGTGTAGAGGAATGTCACTTTGTGAATAGAGGGCAGAGCTGAGGGGTGTAAACGGTCACACCTGTGTTAAATGATATTAATGATAATTATTAATGTTCACTGTTGCAGTGAGCTCCATAAGGAATAAAAACAGAACAGGGATTAAAAAGAGAAAGAGAGTCAAGCCAGAATTCCAAGCCAGTTTCCTCTTTCCTAAGCCCTTCACACCCACCACAATCATTACTAACTTTTAAGTCAATATAAAGAGTGTGGGTCGTAAAAAAACTTACCTGCAAAACTTGACCTGTAACTTGCTTTATGTATTTATTGTCACAAAATGTGCTTTGTTATAGACATCATACATTTCTGAAACCTTTATGTAAATGTCAATTTAAAAGTACATTTATAGGACTGTAGATTTCAAATCCATAAAAAAAATAAAATAGCATTACTATCAATTGATACTAGAGTATGGTCGTGGTTATTGTGTAGATTTGTATAGAAATTGGTATAAATAACAACAGTATTCTTTAACAAGTCACCACAGTGGTGAGTAGCACATCATAGCTTTTGGTTCATCTAAACCACTGATAAATTATCACAGTAATTTTTTTTTTTTTTTGTAATTTATAAATCATCGTTAAAAAAAGATTTGACATCTGTTTTACAAGGACTACATGAAGCTGTAGATTGCAAGGTACACTTTTTTATCCTCAACAGGCAGATTCTATGAACGTGCATTGCAATATATGCTCCATCTTGGGCACTCAGACAACCTACAATCTTATTTTAATTTACTATGATTTAAATTAAGACAACGTACTATCTTGTTGTTTACCCTTCATTGTCAGATGCCAAATTGAAGTATAACAGAAAGAACTGACAGAAATAGTTTATTTATATCTTTGTAAACTGCATAAAAACTTTATAAGACAGATATGAATTTGATTGATAAATGTCTATTAAGCTATTAACTTTGTCTGAATGTGTGGCATTTTGCAGTTTTTTAGCTGATGTTCTGGGACATAAACTAAACTACCAAATGCATCACTATCTCCATGAATGTGAACATAGATAGAATTGGATAAAATATCTAATAGTGTAATTGGGTCAAAAAACCCAAAAAAGTCTCAGATATATAGTAGAAAAAGAAAACACTGTCTGCTAGATAAATGTTTAATGCTATAGAGGTTTCATATCTTTAATTAAGACTTTCACACTGCACATACACATATTTTTCATGTCTTTACCTCTGTTACATCTATACATATTATATCATGTATTTTCGTCATAATACACTAAGGATGGATTTAAATGCAAGGAAGTTATCCCTGGACTAGTTTAACAGATAAAGATATAAAATTACACTCAAATATAAGGTTGATTGTATAGCCCTAATGACTCTGAACAGGACATTTCATATTATTTTTAAATAAAAATGCAATTAAAGACATGAAGTGAAATCACCTTCAAGCCAATTAAATTTCTTAATTTGTTAATTAGGCCACATTAAAAAAATCCTGCAACATTCTTTGTTTTGTTACTGTTTGCTTTTGTTCCATTTTGAGTCTGCTTTTCACAGGACTCCAGATGGTTACATCCAGATGAAGTTTATTGGGTTCCACCAGCAGCATCAAACATTTTCTTCCTTCCTTCCATACCAGACATGGCTTCCACATTCTTACGCCAGTCACCTACCTCTGAAGTCAGAACCTGATGAATAAAAAGGAAAAAAATGTTAAATAAAGAACATTTTTCTTTATTTTACCAAAAACAAAATAAGTAAATAAAACAGAAATTTTTGTACACTGTTTATGATGTTATTTTCTGGAGACTCTCATACCTTTTCTTGTTTGATATCCTCCTTCTTGACAGATTTGAGGTTGGCTCGCAGGTCCATGGAACCCTTGTGTTTGGAGCCCAGCAGAGCTCGCATCATCTCATCAGCAGAAACACGTACTTTCCTCAGAGCTGGTTTTTTAAACTTCCCTCCCAGGTCTTGAACTTTTAGCTTCAGTTCACGAATCTTGGATGATAGGGAATTTGAAGATAAAACATGCTATTATACACCATTCCCTTACAACTTTCCCTGTAATGATAGCATATATTATCTATTTAGGGTGGGGACATTCCCACAAAACCTACGTCGTTATTGTGCTTCATCACTTTAGCTTCATAGTCATAACGCTCTTCATCCACAATGTCAACCTTTTCATAGAGTTGTTTGCACAAATTCTGAAAAAGACATTAGCAAGCATACAAATTAATTTGAGTTCAACAATTTATAGACCATAACACCATAATTTTTTCCACTTTATACCCTAGATCCTTTCCTATTTTTATGAGTTCTTGATGGGGCAAAATAGAAGGTGGCAAATGTACAGTAACTGTGCTTCTAGGAAAGTGTTGAAGACCACTAATGTACCATTGTACCAAGAGCAAAGCTTGTGTCCATTACCCAATGTCACAATCAGCATCAATCGTCAACTCAAGTAACCCAGCAGTCTGGTAGCCTTCCTCTTGGTTGTAGAACAGCATTTAGATATGTAATTTTCCATTTTTGTTTTCATTCTGAATCACCAAGTATTGCATTGTTTTGAAGATAAGAACCACTAACCACTCAGGGAGATAAGATTGAAATCTCTTGAGAAAAGAAATACTTTCTGTGATAATACTCTTTGTTAATGGAGACAAGAATGGACCAATATCCCAATACTTGACTAAGGATTTTAATAATTTAGTTTTTAATTCTGGCATATGCTGACCTTAACTAGCAAGCAAATTATTGTATCAATTGTCCACCTCTTTTAGTAATAGTAATAATTAAGTCATTATATCTTTAGACTTGTCCTTGTGTTTCTGCTGGTTCTGTGCTTTTGAAGTTTAATGTCTGAATGGATAAAAGGTGTTAGTTAGTGTTTAACTTAATAAGTGGCATTTACAGTATACTTGGTTCATTTTAGTATTTTTGGTGGTCTCAGTTCAATGACAATTTAGTGGAGAGATAAAACTGGCACTCAGGTGCCAGCCAGATTCACATGGTTCCCTCAGGGTTTGGGAACATTTGGCAGAATCTTCATTGATAGACAAATTTCTTCTGATTCAATTGAAAGTATGGCAGAGCTAGAAGAGCACTGGAAAATGCAGCTACAGTTCAGGTATAAGAGGAGTTTGGAAAGTCCAAGGAAAATAAACCTTTTGGATTACACCAAAGTTTTGTACTAGAGTGTTAAAGAACTTCACAGTGCTGTTTATTGTAGCTTATTAAACCTACCCTCTAAAGAAAGCAAAGACCGAATTTACAGGAAAACAAGATCGACATAGTTAGGACTTTGATAAGCTAACCACAATTGGTGATGGTCAAGAAATATTATTAAAAAAAAAGGATATAATTATGCTATTAGTACACTGTAGTAGTTCAGGGTATAATAAGTATATATTAATATAATTATACTTGTAACTCTGCATATGAGAGCCCTGAGAGTTGAAGAGGAACCATTTTTTCTGTCAGGTAGCGTGATTTTTCTTCATCCTTATCTTGCTTCTCTTTCTCCAACTCTTCTATGGCTCTGTTGAGGAGCAGCATCTAAATGAAGAAATGTCATTTTTTTAAAATATGACTAGAATTTCATGGCCTGTCAAAATGAAAGGTGAATGGAAAAAAAAGGTTACATTAATATACAGTATAAAATGTCATTGTTGAACAAACAGTCCATTTTGGGTGCAATCTTTTGAAACAACCAACAACAGCATCATGTGTGTTACTGGTGAAACAAAAGTGTTGAATTTATTTTACGTCCTTTCTCATGTTAAAAAAAAATGTTCTTATACTGTAGTATCGTATTGAGATTACCTCTCCACTCCGTTAGATATTTCATATGCACTAAGATTATTCCTCTGGGTTAAGAAACTTAAATACTCTAAGATTCACTGACTGATGGTCACACCCAAAATATTGTCTAAAGGTGTGGGTTAAGTGCTTCTTTGAACTCCTTTGGTGCAAAATATGTATGCTTCACACTAAATACATGCTTCAATCTGCATATGATCCTGGACAGACAGCCTTCCTGGATTGCTGTTGTGAGGGTTTTACATTATTTTTAATTTGTGGGTAAGCTAACATGGCTATGAGCAGCTTTGAGTTCTTGCTGTTCATAGTAAAAACAAAGCAAACATATTTCATATAATCAATTTATCTGTCTCTGATGTGCTATAAAACAGCTAATCCAGTCAGATATAATGGATGTACAACACATAAAAAGGATAGTCTTTTACAATGTGCGAGTGTAAACATTTGAAAGTGCTAGACTCAAGCTGCATCATTTGCCACAAGGAAAGCCTCTGGGTCCTTTCAAAGACGACTTAGGAGTATTAGTTGTGGTTTTCCTGTTTACCTCCTTAACAATCTACAGTAATAGATCTACAACACGGGGAAATGCAACAAAGATTATTGGACTCCTTGAAAAATATGCCATCAAGAAGTTTGGAAAATGTAACTGACAGGGCAGGTCTTTCTCCCATTATTTCCTCAAAGCCAAATGTTATTTGGCCAATGCTTAGTCTTATGCCTCATGAGACTAAACACCTTTGGCCCCTCAAATGCAAGATGCTGATTGTTCCAAGGGTGAAAGGCAATACACCAAGGTGACTGATCTGCCACTGTTAGATGCCTATTTTCAGTCAAATTAGATTTGTGTCTAATGGCAGCTACAGTTCAGTTTGTGCCACTTGCTCTACCAGATAGGGTTACATCCCTAGACAGTTCAGTCAACAAAGGTGCTGGAAACTCTGTGTCATGGGGTAGCTCTCCACTGGTGGAAGTGTGGGATAAATATGATGAGAGGCATATTGGTGGGCCCAGTATGCCTGCAGCAGCTAGTATTAACATATGCCTCCTATCTAGGGTGGAATCAAAATATCAGAACATTGATTAAGGGGCACAAAGATGGACAACACACAGAACAAGACATACCATGTCTTAGTCGGTTTCTCATGGAACTACAGCACCCGCGATCCAGTTGTGATGTCATCCTTGCATCACAACTCTTTTTTTCCCCCTCTGGCATTTTGCATGAGAGGTGAACATATACTATAATTACTATTAGCAATTAGTATAGTATAGTAATTATAGCTATACTGTGATAGTTATAGTATATAGTAGTTATATAGTATAGATACAATAGTAGTTATACTATACTATAAAATACTATAAATTTATAAATACCTAGTTTGACCCTTAATTCAACCTTCCTTCTATGGCATGTCATATAGTATTTTTTCATATGTATGGAATATTTAAAGAAGTGGAGAGATCTCTCTAGTCTTATTTGGTTACAGTGTACATTTTGTTCCCTGATTAAGGAGAACTTTACTTTGCAATCAAGTATTCTTCTATGATCTTCTATAATCAAGCGATTCTAGTAATGCTTCAAATTTCCTCCAACAAAATTGGAAAATTGCAAACTTTGTATATGAAAGTATAAATCAGTTATCAAAATGGGATCTTATTACCTGAGTGTTCTTCTTTTCAAAGAGTTGAAAGCATGCATTTTCCCCATCAGTATTTAATGATTTAAGCATCTGTAACCGACTTTCTGACTCATCTGCTTTCATCCAAATGTGAGCAACAAAGCCTGGAGATTTCTAACTGAATGTACTGAATCAGTGAGACAAACCTTGAGAGAGAGTTTCCGAGATGCAGAAATCTTGCACTTGGGCTGTAAGGATATAAAAGCACATTAAATGAGTTAAAACTTAATTATATCATTTAGCAAAAGTTACATTTTTTAAGGTTATTTGGCCTTGTGCCTATGACAAATAATGCAATAAATGATATTTGCAGTTGGTACTATTTATTTAGCAATATATAAACAATATTACAGAAGCATGTTGACTATATTTTGCTAAATAAATAATAGTAATTGCAAATATCACAGTTATTGCATTAATCAATTATCACATTAATGACTTCACATTTGGTTTAACTTGACAATATGGCTTCCACCCTCATTATTATGCAGCTGATTAAAGCAATTTTTTATTGCATTCAATTTTTTTTCAACCAAAATTTTTTATTGCATTCAATTTTTTTTCAAATTTCAACCGTAATTGATATCTGATGCTATAAGAACACCAATACCAACAACACCACAAGCCAAGAAATGTCTGTCCTGGAGGTCATGAAAGGGCAAGAACAAGCTGGAAGCAGAGCACCATTAGCCATGTAAGACCCAGGACCCAGAAGTGGGGTCCAGGTCCAGGTTACAGGACCTGATAAAGGTGTGCAGAGAGGGCCAACCCACCACAGCACAAAGTATCATGGAGGGGAACACCCCTAGCCAGAGTGCTGGACAGGGCAATACACCTAGTGGTGTGAGTCATAATCCCCCTAAAGGTGAAGCCACACAGCATACCTAATAGACCCATGAGATAGCTTAAACTACCCAGCACAAGGTATTTATTGCACTTATTGCTGCCAAAACAGACAAAAGGGGAGAGTACTTACACCCCCTGCTTGAACAATGGGTGTACATTAAGTGCTAAGAACCAAAACAGCATCTAGGAGCTGGGACCCTGCAGGGGCCGGACCAAGAGGTTAGAATTTCTGACACGGGTGGAGAACTTCCCCCCTGCACCAGAGAAAGGAAGTTGCAACTGATGGGAATCTCCCAAGGAGATTGTCCAGAAGTGAAATTAGGTCCACAAGCCAGACTCAGGTGGCCCAATGAGCCAGCTGTAACATGCAAATACTGTCATGGCAAGCCCTAGCTTGAACCGCCATGAGCATAACTATCAGGGAAAGTGTACAGACGGAATCTCTTATCATCGCAAACCAGTCCTCATACCTGATCTGCAACCCAATGACCTTGAGCATTAACATCTTAAACTTGTACATTTTAGTAGAGATGGCCATAAAGGGACAGAACACAAAACTGCCTTCAACAGCACAAATGCCACTGATTCAGTGGCATACCACTTACTATCGCCCACATTGAGCCCCGCAGAGAACGATGAGGACAATTAATTACTTGTTCGTGTCACAAAGAAATCACAATGTGAGCTCTCGGAGCCAAAGCGGGGAAATCCGAGTCGGGAGAGAGGAGGACAAGGGACAGGGGATCACCCAATCCTTTTTGTTCTGCTAACTTAACCTGCGAGACCCATTATCTAAGTCAGCCCTGCCTCAGCAAATGTGGGACCCATGCCATGAGGCACAGGCACTTGGCTAGAGACAACAGAGCTTAGGGAGAGGAAAGGTTTCACATGTGCTCATGCTCATCTAACACAGAGAAAGTGTGAGTTGTCCCCTGTAATGTAGCAGGAGCACCTTCTCTCCTTATTTTTATATGTGTATATGTATTTTATATGTGTATATTTTATATTATATATATATATATATATTCTCTAGACAGACAGTACAAACAATACATTCACTGAGTACTTCCTGAAGACAAAAAAAGCTGGAGTAATGCGACATAGATGCCCATTTATGGTCTTGCTGGCGTGCTCTGCTTCATTACATGACCTACCCGAGAACTACCAATAAATCGGCATGATTTAACACAGTGCTTCAGACATAACTTTCGCAAAGCGAAATCATCATGTGTGCACTAATCTTGTACAATGTTTTCTTTGTGCAATTTTTAATAACACTTACACAATTTCATTGTTCAATTCACACTCTATTCAATCATTTCATTTAAAATATATCGAAACTAGAACTCATATTGAGATATTAAATCAATATACTGTGTGTGTGTGTGTGTGTGTGTGTGTGTGTGTGTGTGTGTGTGTGTGTGTGTGTGTGTGTGTGTGTGTGTGTGTGTGTGTGTGTGTGTGTCAGACAGAACTCTGAAAGCACTGATAGGGGATATATTAGGCAGCAAGTGAACAATCAGTTCTCAAAGCTGATATGTAGGCAACAAGAAAAATGAACAGGCATAAAGATCTGAGTGACATTGACAAGGGCTTTGGATGCATTTGGCATCCTGGAGGAGGTGGACTACCTGTGCAATCTGCAAACCCTTTTTAGAGGTTGTCTTGCTCTTGCCTCTCCATTGCACATGCTGTAACTTTCATTTACACCATTTACACCAAAGCAGGCGAAACTGATTCAGGACTCTTATTCTGTCCTAACTGGACAGAAGTTTAATTTAGTTTGTAATGATTAAGTTTTTATTATTATTATTATTATTATTGCATTTATGTGTGTGTGTGTGTGTGTGTGTGTGTGTGTGTGTGTGTGTGTGTGTGTGTGTGTGTGTGTGTGTGTGTGTGTGTAAAACATACGCAGTATTATTATTTTTATTGTGCTAGATATTTAAAAGGAAATGACAGGATCAAAAATTGCCATACTTGATATCAATCTACCATCCATAAACTTAAATAGTGGTGAGATGATTTCTATAAATACCTTGTCAAACCCCTTTGGGTTTCCTTTTGGACGTGCCTGGAACAGGGCATTCATGCCAATGAAAAATTAAACAAGAACAGTTTTAGATTAGCATCAACATATATAATACTACACTGTAGGTAAATCTGTAACTTCACATTAGCAAACAAAATACACAATTCATCCAATCTTTTTATTTGCAATAATATTGAAAAGTATGCTTACCAATCTGTCATAATCAAATGATGAAATACAAAAAGACAGCAAAAAACAGGGTCAGTGAGAAAAGTATTGAAGTAAAAATTTTTAGTGTATTATAGAGAATAAAACCAATTTTACCAATGGTACGTTCAGTAATGCCTGCCGTGACATCTCTAAGTAATAATTTAAGTACTTAAGCTGCCATGTCCTGTTCAGTCTACAAACAAGTCTTTTTTCCTGTATCACTCTATGTAAAATTATTTTGTTACAGTTTTCCCTGATAAAAAACAATGCCTATTTTAATGTAAATAAAATCATTTGAAAGGGAAAAACAGGAATACTTACCCTGACATGGTGACCCCTTTTAGCACATAGAAAGAAAGAAATAATTATTATTACAAATAAAATGTGCCCCCAAAAAATTTTTCTTTTTGAAACAAAATTCTGATTGCTACAAACTTAAAGCATCTTGAAAAACATGTGTAAAGTATTCTTAGGTGTAAAGATGCTATAAAAGTTATTATTATTATCATTATTATTATTGTTATTGGTTACCTCTGTGCTGTCCTTACTTGTGACCAGAACAACAGGCTGCTGAGACAATGGAACCTTTTATGTGCTGATAGCAGATATAGTCAAGCGTTTGTCCTGAGGAATGAGCTGGCAGGCCCTCGTGGATTAAATATCGGCCACCATGAGGGCTGGCTAATACACCATATGCACGGTTAGGTTTGATGTGGGGACATTGCATGTAATAGGAACTTTAAGTACATAATATAAAATAAAAATAATAAATCTTTTTTTTTTTATCACATTTATTATGGCACATGATAATAAGATGCAGAAATAATTGAAGCCTGACTAATGAACAATGAATGTAGCTGTATATCCTTTTATACTGTATATCCTTTTAAAATGCTTGATTTGTTGGATTTATAATGACACAAAGGGTGTTTCCATGCCATAACTGACATTAGCCTTTTATTTTTTTTACTTAACCTTAACACACATTATCGTTTTCATAAACAATGTATACTTAAATAATGAGTAACCATTTAGCATTATAAATAATAAAACCAAATTCATTAATGTTGACAGCCACCAAAATTAGACCTGAGAAAGACCTTGTTATTAAAAGAAATAGTTGACCTTAAAGGGACCTCTGTATTCATCCAGTAAATTATCAGCATGTGGGCAAGCATGCTATCTGTCAGTAAAGCTCAGTGATATGTTAAGAATGCCCCATATCCACATTCCAAAAGGGCACTTCAGCAGGACCTCTTGATGGTAAGTGGCCAATGTAGAGGTCAAACATTCAATTTAGTCACTATACCAAGGTCTTGCAATGCTTCAGGGTCAAAGTGCCTCATTTGCATGTTATATGAATGAAAGATTTATAGTCTGTACTGTTTATGATGACTTATTTATATGATCATTCTGGCAATATCGTGTCCGAAGTATCTTGTGAATGTACTACAATCAAACTCGATTGGATCAGTTGAGTGATGATCAACAAAATATATTTCAATACAAACAATAAAAATGGAGTCTGCATTTACTCTGTGGTGTGGCTGAACGCCATGTAACTTCTTGCTAGAAGAATCTGCAGGTCTCACAAGGCAAGGTAATAAAGATGGGATAATCCAACATCTCAAATGTCACACGAATACACACACACACACACCGTGGTAGAGTGCCGACAAATGCGTCTGTGTCAAGCTAGCTTTCATCCTAGACAGGTGACTCTGCTATTTATTCAGAAACATGACGCTTGAACAGTTGTTGGGGCTTGTCGCATCACACATTTTTGCTACCCTTATATTTCTCAGAAAGCCACGGATACCTTAGCTCCTCTTTCTAACACATTTGTTGCAGCACACTCTTTATGGAGTGTGTTATGGCTCTAGTTAGTACTACTCTCTGTATGGCATTAAATAGTAATCCAGTGCTTGGCTCAATCTATATCCCTTCATCCAATTTTTAGACTGATGACAGCTACATTTTGTGCCTCTGATGCTCTGTCCAGCTAGAACAATAAACAAGTGCAACAGTTGCTCTTGCTAGAGATTTATATTTGTAAGAGATACCACTCTCTGAATATAGGCCTAGCCTAAAACATTACTTATGCACATTGTCATGGTTACATTCCAAACTGTTTACATAGTAGAAGGAGAACTGCTCAAAAACCTTATGATATTTTTGACCGGATCCAAATTAGTGGTGTCCTGTTATAAGACAACAAAAGACATTAAATACATTAAATATGTAGCAAGAACTATGAACTCCAGGTCCAAATCAGTATGATAAGATATTGGAATAACAATTTATTTGTGATATCATCATCATCATCATAACATGTGTAAGCTTTAAACAAAGGTGTGAACAGTAATCAACAAAACGAGCTGGGCAAGACTTCAAAAGCAAGTGCTTAACTACAGGGCTCTCAAGTATCACACAATGAGAGTGACAGTCACTCATTTGGGTCTTTTGTCATGCTCTCCTGCCACACATTGTATTTCTCACACAGAAAAGCTTACTATTTATCATATATTTAATATGCCGCAGCACCCAAAATGTATCTGTCCACACCGCTCTCTCTATGGAACCGGGCAGGAATCAAGCGCATCTCCCCTGGAGTTCTTAGTTGAGCTTGACATCATCCAATCAAAAAAAAGAGGCTATACAATAGCCAATCAGAAAATAGCACTATTGTATATGGGTAAGATATAACGCAACAACCAATGAAAAAAAGCAAATCCTGGAATTGTTCAGCATCATCCTCGTTCACCCACAGAGAAAACCACTGGAGCTGCGAGCATCACTTTGACCACAGAGTAAGTCATAATGTCTTGTTTTAATGTTACAACAAATTCACAACTTGTTCGACACAAACAATGACATTGTGACTGCTGTTAGAGAAGTTTCCCAGATAATCAGCATCTGTTTTTCATGAGTGTCTGTAACTTAGCTAACAGTTTTACAGCTTGTTTACTGACAGTACTGCTCAGAACATGTAGTCTAGGCCAGTGGTTCTCAAACTGGGGCCCTGAGATGGTGCCAGGGGGCCCCAGTTTACTGACAACACCTGCTCAGAGCAAGTAGTCTAGGCCAGTGGTTCTCAAACTGGGGGACCTGAGATGTTTTATGACTTTTTATAAAATAATGAATGTATCATAAATTCTGTGTAATTAAATCTAAAAATAAGGCTACTAAATCAACAGCACTACATAATTTAATTTTATATAATTTAACATTCATTCATTCATTCATTCATTTTCTACTGCTTATCCGCACTTCTCAGATCACGGGGAGCCTGTGCCTTATAATTTAATAGGTTTGTTTAATTAAAATATTAAGTTTTGGAATGTTTTATGTCATAAATTTTATAATCGGGGCCACACGCCGGGGAAAAGTTTGAGAACCACTGGTCTAGGCCTAGTCATATTTTCGTTATTACACAATGACTAACATTTTATGACTGGTTTTAGTGCTTCCACATTCTAATGCTGATGCCGAGAGGGTATTTTTGATGGTCGGGTTGAACAAAACCTCAACACAAAACAGCTTGTCTCTGGACGGGACATTGTCCTCAATCATGACCCTAAAAATGGCTGGGCTTGAGCTGAACTGTTTTAAATCTGAGCCAACATTACAAATGATAAGTGTCTAAAAGGGCAACAAACATAATCTCTCTCTCTCTCTCTCTCTCTCTCACACACACACACACACACACACACACACACACACACACACACACATTAATAAATAAAAATTTAATAAATACTTTGTATTTGGTTAAACTGTGTTCAGTGATCCTTACCACACACAACAACACCCACATTGTTGTGTTTGGGTGGGGGGTTGGAGACTCTTGTCACTCTTGCCTGTCTACAAAACTTGAGAGCCCTGAATCTAACAGGGTAATTATACACTGTGTAAATGAGAAACAGGTGAAGTTGATTGACTGGATCAGTGGTTTACAAAACTGGCTAGGCATTGTGTTGAAAAACATAGCCAGAGTAGGAACCAGTCTCTGACAGCAGGTATGTGTAATGCAGTCTGTCCCATAAATTGAGTTTGACACCCGGCTGTAGATGAATATTTCTAGATCTATCTGAAATAACTCTTGCTTTTGTTAACTAATGAATTATCCTGAAACTGTACTTGAACACATTGTACATTGAACACATCATATTCAATTTGAAATCAACAGTCTAATTACTTTTTCATTGGTGTAGATATTTTTGGGACAAGTTTTTTGGGTTGTCCTTCACTCCTTCTAAATAAGGTTTAAAGATTTTTTTTTCTCTTTTTGTAATTAATGAGAGCCACAATATCATTATTGTTTCCTTAGTTGTTGATTTTGGCCACTAGGCGTCACTCTTCTTTACTGAAGGACAGAAATAGCAGCTAAGTGAACATTAATGCTCTAGTATATTTCAGAACAATATCTTCTGTCCCAATTGGACTAAATGGTGGAGTTTGTGTGGAGTGTTTTATGGTGGGCTATTTTTATCTTTATGTAGATTAAGATTCGGGAGATTAAGAAGGATTTCAACAGTCTTTAATGCTGACTTTTTGTTTGTCTCGATTTTTTTTTTTCCTAATAAGTCAAGAATTTTTCCACAAGGAACAGGAAATTGCTTTCTTGCTTTTTTTTGTATATCAGATATATCAGGAGATATAAGATTGTACAGATACAGACAATTTTGTCTGTATTGTGATGTTTAGATTCATCTTGGGGAATGAAGGATTGAATGTCTTTTTTGCTATAGGCAAGGGAGAGCATGTGGCAACTTCTAATTTGTTCATTTTGAGCTGATCAATAGATTGGCAACTTGGCATATATGCTTTGTATTTTTCTGCTTACAGTAGCTTTTTTTTAGAATAGCTTGCTAATATAATGGCAGTTTACTAACATTACTAACACGTGTGTGTGTGTGTGTGTGTGTGTGTGTGTGTGTGTGTGTGTGTGTGTGTGTGTGTGTGTGTGTATTCACATGCTTCAAATATTGCTCATCATATTTAAATGATGTGTCATCATATTTAAATGTGTTTCAAAAGACGTCACAGACCATAATAATTAGTAAGGTGTAGTACACTAAATGATGCTAGTGGAGGACAATTTTTCCTGATTCACTCCTCCAAAATAATAATTTTCAGATCTGGTGACTACAGGCCATGGGAGAGGTTCAAATGAATTTTTACGTTCATGAAACCACTATATGATTTATGTGGGGTTTTTTTTGTTGTTGTTTATATGTTGTTGTCTTTCGGTTGCTCCCTTTTCAGGGTTACCACAGCAGTTCATCCAGTCTGTATATTTGAGTTGACACAAGTTTTTTGCTGGATGCAACCCTCCCATTTTTATCTGGACTTGGGACTGGCACTGAGAGTTAACCCCTCAGAGGCTAGGTTGGTTCCCTCTCTGGATGCACATAGTCCTCCCGAATGGTTTAGTAGTCCTTGGCAGTGAGGCACATTGCTTCACTTCCTGGTTTCCCATGGAGGACGCCGTCTCATTTCCTGTCCAGGCCCGTATTTTGCCCCAGGGATATTTTTGTTTATTTTTTGCTCCATGGTGGAGGATTTCCCCCCCCCTCCCCCTCCCCCTCCCCCTCTTTCTGGTTTTGGAGACTTGTGTCTGGCGGTGTGTCTGGGTTTGTGCTCGGCCCTTCTACTCGGCTGTGGACATCACTCTGCCCTTCTGCTCGGCTGTGGATGTTGCTCGGCCCTTCTACTCGGCTGTGGACATCACTCTGCCCTTCTGCTCGGCTGTGGATGTTGCTCGGTTTTGGACGTCGCTCGGTCTCCGCCTGCCTCGCCATGTGCCTTGCTCCCCCCAGCCTGCCTCGCCGTGTGCCTTGCCCCCCAGCCTGCCTTGCCGTGTGCCTTCCCCCCCCGCCTGCCTCGCCGTGTGCCTTGCCCCCCCCCGCCTGCCTCGCCGTGTGCCTTGCTCCCCCAGCCTGCCTCGCCATGTGCCTTGCTCCCCCAGCCTGCCTCGCCGTGTGCCTTGCTCCCCCAGCCTGCCTCACCGTGTGCCTTGCTCCCCCGCTGTTTTTTTGGATGCAACCCGTGTTTGGCACGAGTAACCAAAGTTTTGTGAAATCAGGTAAGTAATATTGGTAAATGTTTAAATTTTACATTACCCAACCCCCTGTAAATTCACTGTGTGTAAGTGCTGCTGTCTCATCAGTGTGAGTTTGTGTTGCACTGCAGCAAGTTTGATGCTATAGGGCATCAAACTCACACCCACGCGCTTCAAGAATTAACAGCACACTGTAACATACAGCATGGATACTGTATTCTGTAGTGTTAGCTTATTTTAATTTGTATTATTGTTTTTATTTAATAGTCTGTGTGCTGCCAGTATCAAGTGTAAAGACATTCATTAACATAATTGTGTGTTTAGGACATTATGATCTGATGTAACATACTATGAACTGGTGTTAAAAAAAATACAGATGCTGTTCCTGTGTTCAGCACCTGCAATTATAATGTATAGTGCTAGGAAAGATCATCTGGCATGGTATGTTTAATTCCCTAAATCAGTTCATGTCCTTCCCCATGGAGCCTATCCCAGGTGACTTTTGGCATAGCAGGCAGACACAGAAACACACACACACACACACACACACACACACACACACACACACACACACACTCAAATGTTACAGATCATTTTTATCAGTGCATGTCTTTGGACATGGGGGAGAATCCAGAGCGTCAAACCACTATGTTTATAAAAGTATGTATTTATTATTTTCCTCAGTCTTGTATTATCTATTTCAGAATAAGAATCAGGTCTATTGGCCAAGTGTGTTGACACACAATGAATTTGGTTTCAGCTGTTTGTGACTCTCAAAAGTACAGACATAAATAACATTATACTATACATTTAGTTTGGGCTATACAATACAAAACAGACTATACAAATGAGGTAAGACAATATAGACAGTAGGAGTATTTTTATATATATATATATATATATATATATATATATATATATATATATATATATATATATATATATATATATATATATATCAATTTATAACTTGTAGCTATTATTGTATTAGTGTGCATTTATTACACTAGCCATAAAAATAGATATTCTATACTGGATACACACAAAAGTACAACACCAACTGTGCAGAATTAATGGAATTACTATGTTAATGCTTTAAGAGATTAATACTTGTTTAATGCACATGTAATTTCCACTCACAGGTTGTGTAAAAGTAGGATGTTTCAGCACCAATATTTGGAGTCCAGCGGATCTTTCGAAGGAAACTCAGGAAGGACTAGGAATGGGGAAATGTGATGACTCTGGTTTGTGGGGAGCACCTAGAGGAAAATTGATTTTCCTCTTATACCTTAGTCCTGAAGACTATGCTCTAAATAAACGGGTGTGGCTGCATCCTGTCCACAAAACCAAATCTCCATTAGCAGGACAAAAGGTTGATTATAGATCTACCACCAGGGGACAGCAGAGAACCATGTCAAAGGCGCACACTTAACCGTGTTGAGGCATCCAGGCTTGACGAGCTGTCTTTTGTCTCACCACCACAGATACTAGAAGAGATTTTCTACATCACTCATATCCAGCCGATTGGATGGAGCGAGGAAGGGAACCTCTGTAGTAAAGATTTGTAGCACTCGACGCTGAAACACCTCTTGGTGCTGTGTTGAGGAGGAACTAAATGCGACATGGGGGGCAGGTGAATCTTTTGGTTGCTGCAAGGATACAGCGGGGGCCAGAGAGGGTGATGGAGGGAGGGACAAGAGGGAGGGACGGAGACGCAAAGCACGAAACAATGAAACACTGAGCGTCTGATGCAGGCTGCGCGTAAAAGGACTGTGGAGGACGATGCAAGGTTTTTTTTTTTTTGCAGCCGGACCCTTTTGTCTGTCGTAATGGCGAGGAGATGTGAATGAAAAGGAGAGAATCTCTGTGTCTCTTCATGGCACACGGCATGATGTTGTGTTTGCGATTCCACAGGAGTAAGTCGGTGTGGGCCGCCGTGTGTGTGCTGGTGCTGTGCTGGCTTTACATCTTCCCTGTGTACAGGATGCCAAGCGATAAAGATATCGTGGAAGAAGTGCTGCAAAAGGGAGAGACATGGACCAAGAACCAGACGGGCATCGACCTGTACAGGTATGTTAGAAGCTTTGCTAAAGGACATGCATATTAGTTTGGATTGCTGTTACATAAGGTCGCGATCCCCTTATGCGCCTATCTATTTGTTTATTTATTTATTTAGTTAGTTAGTATTATATTTTATTTATCTAGTAATTTATTCATCTAGTATTTTATTTATTTATTTATCTAGTATTTTATTTATCAATTTATTTAGTCATTTTATTTATATATTTAGTTAGTTAGTTATTAATCTAGTATTTTTGTTTGTTTGCTTGCTTGCTTGCTCCAAAACACCCACACAGTCTCTGATCTCAGTCCTTCTCATTATGAAACAGTTCCTTTTACAAAGTGGAAAATACAGCCTATAGGTGAAATGTTGTGTGATTTACCATGCAACTTCACAGAGGGACAAGACACAAGATTAGCCCTTAACACGAGTTTTTAATCAGGTATTTTCTACATCATGTTATTGATTGATTGGTTACTTGATTGACATCTCCCTGATGGTTGAGGTTGCTCATAACGAACCCTAACCATCCATTTGCAGAGTGTATTCAGTCCTGTTCAGTACAAGTGCAGTGTAGAGAGACTTCATCCTCCCATGGCCCTCTTTTGTTACATCTAAATCTCCTTTCCAAGAGGACGTGTGACAGACACAGTACTGTAGAGAAGCTGATTAAGATAATGCCACACAGCCTGACACCAGCACTGGGTTTAGTTTTGGATGGCATACTTTAAAACAGGTCGCTTGTGAAGTTGTAGACCTCTATTCACACCCATCAGTCAGCCACTTTAGTCACTGTTAATTAACACATTGTCACATGTTTTACAACTCATCATTTTTGGTCAGTTGTAGGGTTAGAAATGGTGACCACCAGGTTATTTTAAGGGTCGGTTCGCACTGCTTTTACATGGGCAGGAGAAAGAAACCTATTTGTTACGCATACACAATCTCATCAGTTATATTTGCTGAAACTTTGCCTACCTCACCCAATCTGTTTTCTAAATATGAAGCCTGCAATATTTTTATTCACTATCAAATTGAATAAAACTGTAGCACTATGTATATTAATGCATCATAAGGATGCCAAACTAACATATTTCTGTTGTCCATTGCATGGTGTGTCAGTAGGGAAATACATTTTCGTTAATACTACTACTACCACCTGGAAGCCTTTCACATCTCCAGCATCCCTGCTTCGATATTGAGCAGGTTTACTCTCTGTGTGGTGTTTTGCATGTTCTCCCCTTGTTCATATGGGTTCCCTCCGGGTTTTCTGGTTTCCTCTGACTGTCTTGAAACATGCAAATAGGCAGATTGCCCAGCTTAATTGCCCCTAGGTGTAAATGTGTGTGTGAATGGTTCCCTGTGAAGAACCAGAGTGCCATCTGGGGTGAACTACTCGCCTTGTGTTCAGTGTTACTGGCATAGACTCCGAACCTGCAACCCTTATCAGCGGCAATGTTTTGAGTTTTGTGTGTTTTTTTCTAATCGGCCATGTGTGGATTTCCTCTGGGTTCGGTTCTGTTCTGTGAAAGAGTGTGTGGAAAGGAATGAGTGAATGAATGTACAGTATGTATGAATAATGTATTAACAATAGATGTATTCGTTTTACACTGTCATTTATCTGAGAATGTGCGCTTACAGTGTAATGCATTCATGTCTTGACGTTTATATTTTTTAATGTATTTTTATCTAATACATTTTGCTCATGTGAAAAAAAAAATCAACATTTATTTATATATACCGTATATTTTGTAGGAAGCTGCTAACTGAATGCTGTGACCCAAAGAGAACGTTTGCAGTGACCAAGGAGAATTCACAGATTGGGAAAGTCCTGTGGTACGACGGCGAGTTCTACCACTACCATACTGTCAACAATGACACCTACCCACTGTTCGTACAGGTACAGTTCAACAAATAACCATTCACAATCCAAATAGTAAACCCAAAGGGTTATTATGCTCATTGCTTTATCTTTATACCTCCTATAATCACATTCATGAATTCTGAAGTTTACAGTAGTATGTTTACTTCAATTGTTACTTTGATTTTTACTTCTGATTACATAGACTGGATTATTACATATTGTGATTTCTTATAGAAATAAAAGTTAATAGTAAAGAAATGTGTTGTTTACATAAGAATATATAGAATAGCAGCATTTAATGTAGCTGCTGTAAACATTTAGGTTTATTTAACACCATGTAAGATAATTATTTTTTGACTTTTTGAGTTTTCATATATCCAACTTCAATAACAGCTTCATTCTGATGAGCTTCCTGATGGGTTTGGAAGCTTTTCTGGTATCTCTGGGCACATGGCTTGAAAATTAACCCGAGACTGGATGAAAGTCTATTGCAGGAGACCATTCACACTCTCAATCACATTTAGGGAAAACTTAGCATAGCTAATCTGCGCACCTGCCTGTTTCTGGATAGTGAGAGGAAACCTGAGACCCCAGAGGAAACCTAGGTGAATAGTGAAAAACTGTGGATCACAGACAGTAATTCAAGCTTCATTTTCATGTGAACCATCAGGGAGGACTGCTTTATAATAAAGCACCATCATACTGAATGATTTGTTTGCATTATTTTGGATAAATGATATATTTGTTTACATTTATTAATTATGTTTACCAATACAATTTATTCTAGATTTATTTAAATTATATTTTTCGTTTAACATGTTATTATCCACGGCTTTCAATTGGCTGGATAGTTCTGCTGGGCCTCTGAGCAAGGCCCTTAACCCTCAATTGCTCAGTTGTATAAAGTGAGATAAATAATGTAAGTCACTCTGGGTAAGAGTGTCTTGTAAATGGTGGAAATGGAAATGTAAACATATGAACAACTATTTGCCTTTAACATATACAAAGTAGGTCAATAGTGTGTGGTTGTGGTTTCTGCTACACACAGTCAACGAGCCTGTTTAAATGCATAACATCTAATTTTAATCCTAAGTCCTTCATAATACATTAAATGATAACTGTTGACAGAGATGATTATTCATTGTGCTTCATGAAGTATTAGGACATACTAAAAGGAGATGCCAACTCCATGTGGTCTTTGAGGACAGACTGTCAGACTTTATATTTTCACACCTCCAGTGAATCACTTTAAACACGCTATACAAACAAATTTGAATTTAATTGAACTGAATATATGTAATGTAGTAACAAGATGAAAAATATATAGAACGTTTATTTTAATTGATCGGTCTAATAAGGCTGCAGGTTTTTCAGGGGTTTTCTTTTCTGTTGATTCATTTAGATTTTAATTACTTTTGTTGAAATAAATGTAAGCATTAATTAGAACAATTAGTGGATGTATAGTGAAATACATGTATGATATTCAGAAAGTGAAGAGTAATGTTTGACACTCTATGAGTTCTTGGACCAAAAGGATGTGGATGAAGCAGTCTCTTCCTGTGTTCTTTAAGCAGTCATATGGTCTGAAGGCAACCTAGAAGTACATGTGACTCCTCACAGGCATTAAGGTCAAGGGTCATAAATTACTTGAAGGCTCTTTGTGTGTTTTCCTGCTGAGGATGTCAATCTCACAACAAAAGAAAATGTCTCCAATTCTGTTGTTTTTTGCTTACATGTGACACCAAGATAGTTTATCTTATATTTGTGTGTAATTTGTCCTGATGACAACTGTAATATTTTATTATTGGTAATGGAAGATTAGTGTAGAAGATTATAATAAAATTAAATAACGTTTATCCATCCTTAAAAATATTAATGTTTTTGTTGTAACCCGACCGACCCTGTCAATTTCGGACCGACACTTATTATTATTATTATTATTTTTTATTATTTTTGGCTTTAAGTCCGACCGACTTGCCGGTTGTAAATTTGTGTTAAGACCGACCAATTATTTTTTTTTACTCTTCAGACAACTAATACAAAAGCAATAAAATAATATTAATTATATTTTAGTAAGTATTGTAAATATATAAATTGCCTAGGCCTGCATACAAACGAAGGCTATGTTCTTTCTTTTAAATAAAAACCTGTGACGTCATCTATGTTTAAAGGATGTCACACTATGGCCTGTGTGTTCGCTTCGTCTCACACTCTCATTCACTGTCAGAGTCGACGGTTCACGCTTGGTAATGATTGCTGCGGCTGCAGTAAACAAAATGTTCGCGGTCACCGTTCAAAGTCACACTGGTTCGGGCACCATAATACATCTAAAAAAATTCATTAAAACAGCTCGACACCACTTTAACTTGTCGGTTGCAAATGAGGTTTGCAATGATGCGCCCAAGGCACGGGTTGAAGACCCAGTCAGTGACGTCACGATATACTAATTTGTTTAAATTCATACCTACATAATCAACATCACCAAAATTGGACTTTTTTTTTTTCATTGAAACTTGAAAAAAAAAAAAAACTACTGACCTTTTTTTTTTTTTCTTTTTTTTTTTTTACTGTTACTGCAAACCAAAATATTTTTAAGGAAGGCCTCAGTTGGTTTTGTTTGCAAAGGTTTTTTTTTTGGTGCAAAGTAGCCGACATACTTTTTCACCTCATACTATGTCAGAGTGTGAGAGTGTGAGATGAGTATGACAAACTGAGCACCGTTTTGTTTTTCCTCACACCTTTTTTTCACAACTACTTTTTTTTTTTTCAAGTCACCACAACATAGGATAAGGCACATTTGTTTTTAGTAAATAGAGATTTATTTTTAATGATTAAATTGAGGGCTGCCTGAGTACAGTACTGTATATCTTACAGGAAGCAGGAAGCTTGTCTGCATCTAACTGCATCTAAAATGTCTTTATTGACAACTGATGTGTAACTGATTTGTCAGTACATTCCTACTTGAACATTTCCAAATTCTTGTGCTATAGAGTGACCCAGTCCTTCAGAGAGGATTGTTCTGATACGTAGGGTTTTGTTTCACAGACAATTCAATTCACATTTATTTGTATAGCACTTTTAACAATGGACACTGTCTCAAAGCAGCTTTACAGAACATAACACATAATACAAAAAGTTTATAATAAAACAAAGTTTAACATAATACAAAAAGTCAAGATTAATGTTAGACATATTTAAATGTGATTGTATTTATCCCCAATGAGCAAAATTTAGGTGACTGTGGCAAGGAAAAAGAGGAAGAAACACAAGAAGAGGAAGAAACTGTAGGGTGACAGTAAGGTATCGGTGAGGAGGTTGTTGTCCTCAAAGACAGCAGTAATTGGCAAAAAACATTGTTAAAGGTGACATTTCCAGCCTTCTTGCATAGGGCATCTTTCTTTCCATCATCGCCAGTGAACCACTGGCTAATATAAAATCTAGTAATTTTAAAGAAGCACTAAAGATTACATTTACAGCATTTGTCAGAGCCATAAATCTAGAACGACTGTTTATCTTTATCACATTTTATACAACAGAGCAATTGAGGGTTAAAGGGCCACAGCATTTCCATACAGCATTGTCTGTGTTCAGTACACACTGGTTGTAAAATGGATGTATGCCCTTTGCATGAGACAGAGAGGAAAGATCACAGGCTACAGATCTTTCTGTTCCTTGATACTCTATGATTTCCTCCCAGAACGGTCTCTAGTTGCTCTGGGGAATAATTACTTCCTTAGGTTAGTTTCATTTTATTGTCACACAGCAGCCATGACTTACTGTACAGTAAGTTTGTGAGCGTGTGTGTGTTTGAGTGTGCAGGGGGGGGTGCGCGTACTCATGCCCCTTTAATTTGTAGTGTAATAATACTCTCTGTGGAAATTGGGTTTAAAATTGAGTGGTGGTGAATGAAAGATAAAGCTTTGTGGGTAAAATCTAAGTGAATGGCAATTCTGAATTATTTTAATTTTGGAATTGATTGCATGAACGTTAGTGCTCTGACCAACACAATCCATCTTCCTGTAAATGTGAAAATAAAAAACTTCATTTAATAATCATCAAAATAATGTAATTCACATCCCAATTTTGCAAGAATATCATTATTTAATTGTGTAACACTGTAGCCACATTGTGTAGATTTTGTTCATGTTTTCAGATGCATTGTGTGGAAATGTGTTGTTGTTCAGGACATACTAACCCTGTGCGTCTCATTTTGGTGCTTCCAGCTAGGATGAATATGTGAACGCGTGTGCCTTTTGTGTAACGAGGGCCTATTTTTGGTTGCCAGGATATTCCTTTTCAGCTGCCACTGAAGAAGTGTGTGGTGGTGGGCAACGGAGGAGTTCTGAAGAACAGCGGCTGTGGCAAAGAAATCGACCAGGCCGATTTCGTAATGAGGTAACCCTGGCTCATCTTGTAACCTTGCATTCCAAAATAAATTGTGTACTGTACATGTACGAGGTTTATTTCAAAATTGTTTGTGTTCTACGTTTGGTAAGAAGTATGGCTGATCTGTATCTCATTTAATGCAATGATGATAGCCAGGAGCAGACATCTCTTAGGTCATATAGACAGATTATGAAGAATAGCATGCTTGCCCAAGCACATCCAACTTTCCCTGTGCAAAAAGATGAGGGGATGATTGTTTGTGTTTCCACCACAGTCCTAGATAATGATTATTATTGCTACAGAGAGCAGACGGGGGAAGGTTCACCCAGTATTTAGAATGCATGTAATACTTTGCTACTCTACTTACTACAGTAAACACAGCCAGCTTTGTATATCTTTTATGCTACAAAAGTGTATATTCCTGGGGGGCACGGTGGCTTAGTGGTTAGCATGTTCGCCTCACACCTCCAGGGTTGGGGGTTCGATTCCCGCCTCCGCCTTGTATGTGGAGTTTGCATGTTCTCCCCGTGCCTCGGGGGTTTCCTCCGGGTACTCCGGTTTCCTCCCCCGGTCCAAAGACATGCATGGTAGGTTGATTGGCATCTCTGGAAAATTGTCCGTAATGTGTGAGTGAATGAGAGTGTGTGCGCCCTGCGATGGGTTGGCACTTCGTACAGGGTGTATCCTGCCATGACGCCTGAGATAGGCACAGGCTCCCTGTGACCCGAGAAGTTTGGATAAGCGGTAGAAAATGAATGAATGAATGAAGTGTATATTCCATCTATAGCAAAGCTTGTGTTTTTAATGTCAGATGAACTAGTACTGGGCGATAATTACACACTGTACACCAGTTAAACACCAGTTTTCAATTTCACCAGCTTGTTTATTGAGATGTTACCTCATGTAACTCCTCTAAAGAGGATACTATAGATTTTATCATGCTTATTAAAATTCATACGACATTGGTAAGCCTTAAATTATTTGCGGTCATATTTAATTAAGGTTTAGTTTTAACTTATATTAAATATTCACTTTAAGTTGAATTTTAAATTATTGTAATACTGTTAGTGGAGAATTTGGTTTTTACTTAGCTTGATATTTTTTAATGAGTTTTAAATCTTCTGCTTTTATTTTTAAACATTTTTTTGGATTTCACTCTTTGTAATAAAACTTCACAGAAATCATGAATAAACGAACATCATCCTAATTAACATTGTGTGCTGTCCAAAGGATTGATTTTCTTTCTTCCTTCTTCTCTGTTTTCTTTTGTTTCGTTTCTAGATGTAACCTGCCCCCGCTGTCCAAAGAATATACCGATGATGTAGGCAGAAAGACCCAGCTGGTGACCGCTAATCCCAGTATTATAGAGAAAAGGTAATTCTATATGTTCTCTGCATTCTATAAACTGTGGAAAACCTGGTGCCCTGCTTCATCACAGTGACTATCTTTGTTGTCACATGACACCCCTGCACTGCTTATGTGACCAAATATGGATTGTTCATGTATAAAACTAATGAAATTATGTTCCAGTAATGCCACCTATGAGATGTTTTTGATTATTGGATTTTTGTTTCTCAAGCACAGACAGCTTTCTCTGCCCAAAGACAGGAAAAATCTTTATTCAATTATATTTGATTAAATTTACCTTCTCATCTTCTCTCCCCCAGCTTTCAGAGCCTGCTGTGGTCTCGCAAGGCTTTTGTGGAAAGCATGAAAGCCTATGGCTCCAGCTATATCTACATGCCTGCCTTCTCCATGAAGCCTGGCACAGACTTGTCCCTGCGTGCCTACCATGCGCTGGCCGATTCAGCGTCCAACCAGACAGTGCTGTTCGCTAATCCGGACTTCCTAAAGAATGTGGGTCTCTTCTGGAAGCACCACGGCGTACACGGCAGACGTCTATCCACGGGCCTCTTCCTGGTGAGCCTTGCGCTGGGAGTGTGTGATGAAGTGACGGCGTTCGGCTTCTGGCCTTTTGCGCTGGGCCTCGACCAGCAACCTGTAAGTCACCACTATTACGACAACGTGCTGCCTTCGTCTAGGTTCCACGCAATGCCGGAGGAGTTCCTGCAGCTATGGCATCTGCACAAGAGTGGTACTCTGAGATTGCACCTGGGCCAGTGTGCTCATTAAAATACCACATGTAGGATGAGGTAAACATTTCTGTTTAACAAAAAAGAATCTGCCACCCTCACCTACTCTGCAAATTTGCGTGAGGGGAAAAAAACGTGTGACTTCAACACCTCCTCTATCAAAAATCCACCAAACTGATGCCACCCCTAATGTCTGCTCGATTCCTGTGGATAGACGCTCCATTCCCCCACCTATCACACAATGGTATTCACACACCGACAGAATGACACCCACACACTTTCTTTTTGGTTGCCAAGGGACTGTCTTAGTCTTGCCAAGAGCGCTGTGAGTGTGTAGAATGGGAACGAAGAAGCGTGGGATGATATGAAGCTGTAACTGCCTTTACAGCAGCTGTTCTCCCATATCTTTTTCTTCCACTCTGAAACATGAATGAGGGCACAGGGAGGCATGCATGGATCAGGTCATTTAAAGACATTTTAAATGCTCTCTGAAAAAAGAAGAAGCAATGTGAACAGCAGGTTTTTCGCCATACGATGACGTATAGCCACAACCTTAGTGGTTTGATGAGGCCGAAAAAGGAAACAAAAAAGAAAGGAACAAACAGTTTAATTTTTTCTGATTTTTATTTGCAACATTCCGTGGATAAATAGTTTTTGGTGAAGAATCCCAGGAAAGTATTCTTCTTCTATTAATGTCTTTTTTTGTGATATTCACAATGTCGAAGCTGAGGTCCTTAGCTCCTCAAAATGGGAAATGTGAACATTTGGGTGTGAAATGAATGTATATTGTCAATGCACTGTTGTACAGCCACAATTTGATATCAGTTCATCTTGAAAACTAAGCTATTTGTATATTCAGGTGTTTGTGCAATGCTTCTGGTCATGTGAGTCTCCTGATCATGTTTGAGTCACCATATGGAATGGTTACAAAAGCAGGTACACATGCATCGTCATGTTTAGTTTACGGTCAGAAACCAAAAGGAAAATGTCGGGCATCAACTAGTTGTCAGTTTTGCATCGTCAGCACATTAGTAGATGCCTATTTTGTGATAATTGCAGAAGGATTTTGCCTGTGGAGGTGATGTGACTGTCTGTACATCTTCTGTGACCTGAAGTTGTCAGTATCTTCTGTGAAAAACAGTCTTTTGCTTTTATAGTAACTGATTTTTTTTTTTAATGATAAAATCCTACTGTTGGTTTTAGCATCAAAATTGTCATTAGTACTACTGGGGCATTAGCGCTGCCTGTGACTGCTCAGGTGCTGGACACCTGGTCCTGAAGTGCAGTCTGTACATAGATGTAATGATTGCTCTGAATGTAAAGGACGGTTTGGGCTATATATCCAATCAAGTTACCAGTTATATCTAATCAAGTTAACTCTTAGTTAAATTCTACCTGTAAAACCGGCATTTTATCTGGCTTTGTCATCTCCTAAGCAACTTAAAGAAACAATACTTCTACTTTGTAGGCTTTTAGGTGCTAGTTTTGACATATCACCTAATCAAAGCGTCTGAAAACCTGTTTTCTTTTTTCCATATAAGTATTTTACAAGGACTTTAAAGAATGTGGTTAAAGTGTAAAGGCATGATCATTGTTTAACATGAATCATTATCACTACAGGGTTACTAACTCGAAGAATGAAATCCATACACACTCATAGATGCTTGGGGTTTCCTCAAGGCCAGGCATGTATCCATCTTCACTGTCTCTGTTCCATCTATTCACATTCCTTGAGAGGTCGAGTGCCTTTTTAATGTGAAAGGGGGAAAAAAGGAAAAAGGAGACACCAGCAGCAGTAGATAAGGACTAAGTATTTCTCTTGCCTTCTAAGTAGATAAGGACTAAGTATTTCTCGTCCCTCATTGGCAGTTCCTCATACATCAGTGTTTTACTTGATGTTGAATTAAATCCAGCAGGATCTTGAGATAAAAACTATTTGTGTTGAAAGGAGTCTTATCAGAAGCTGTCTACCAATGGACCAAGTTGAGATTCTACCAGTTGTTCACTCAGTTGCCATTTGAAGGCATGTCTTGTATAATTATTACTGAGAGAATCTTTAGAAAAGACAGTGGGGTATTTGAATTTTTGTTTTTTGCACCTTTGTCCTGTTCAGTATTGTGAATGACTGAGACTGTAGCTTGTATAGCAGCCTGCATGACTGTAGTATGTGTATTTGTTTAGGAATCTGAAATTTGAGTTATGGATGTTTTTCTTAATGATCATAGTTTTATTTACATTCCTGCCCCTTTGCTTTCTGAGCCATGTTAAGCTGTGTACCCAAAGTGTAACAGCGCTTACCTCAGCCATTTGTTTTTACTGGCAATTCCAAATGCTAATCTTATGAAATAAATATGGAAATACATATTGATTCATGCCAGAATTTAAAAAAAAAAAAGACTCCTTTTACTGTTCCAGGTTATAATTTACCTTTTTTTTTCTCTGGCTTGAAAAGAAAATTTAATGTGTGTTATTTATGTAATGTCGAAGATTTTAAATGGAGGGAAAAAAAGCTGAAACTGAAAAACGTTCTCTTAACCAGTCAGTGAGCGCTTCCTATGTTTGAGCATGATATACTGGTAAAATAGGAAGAACAGCTTGCACTGAACAGTATTTTTGTAACAGCTGGGTTAGGTAACCCAGGAAAAAAGCATCCAAGTATGTGTTAGAAATGGTGAGAGATTTTGAAAGATTGTAATAAAGTAACCCAGTTTCAACTGTCCTGGTTTTTTACCCACCTTTCTCTATTTTATGTTTTTTACTCTAGTTACATGTTTATTATGCACGGTATGTGTTTTTATATTGTACTATACAGTATATATGCTGTTTTTATATTGTAGTATTTGTATGTTTTATATTGTAGTACAAGTCAATAACTAATGGACATCCCATTAACAGAGTATTCCCAACTCACACCTAATGTTCCTGGGATCCACTATTACTCAGATCTGGATCAGGATCTGGAGGAGTGAGAGATTTATTAGCACCCTTTATAAAAATGACAGAAAATGTATATTTACTATCAACAAACTTACGATGATTCATTAATTTTACAGGTGGTTTTAGACATTATTTTTTTTATATTCTTAGGTTTAATGGCTATAGGTAGGCATGTAGATGGCCTCTTCAATTCAGACCTCTATTTTTCACTTTTTTTTGGATTATGTTGTGTTAAAATGCAAAGATGAACCAAGGGGTAACATCCATGTTTCAGATGAATGATTCATTAATCTATCTATCAAGAGGAAGATGATGCAAGAATCCCTGATCAGTGCTAGATTATTAATGACAATATATTTTATAGTTTACATAAATATGGATATGCAGCTGCTATGTTTAACCAAGAAAGTCATTTTTTCTTTATTTTATTTACAAAAGATTCCGGGGTTGTTCCAGTATACAGCTAGACCCCAAGACCGAGCACAACCTTTTGAGAACACATTTGAGCTCATTATAGGACTCTTGAACACTTTATAGGACTCAGGAGTCATGTAAATAGTGGTGACTGGGGGGGAAAACTTTTAGTTCCTGCCCCATAACTTTTACTGCCACATTAGAACAGAGACAAGTCTGCAGCCTAGAAGACAACCGTCTGGCATAGAGCTGTATTTATTGATCAAAGGATAAATTTGCACAAAAAGCTGTGATCACAAGCTGTCACTGACCTTGTAAAGTAACAAAGATAAAGGTGCTTAAGGGTATTCATTTATTTATATATCCAGGTTAATGGACTATAAACCTGAGTAAATTCCAAGTAATGTTTCAGAGTAAACCTTGTAAGAAACAAATCCATTCTCCTCTATCCAGCAGTGTGAAGTATGAGATATTTACAATGCTTTTCAAAAATTACTTTATAGTTATACAATAACTTAAAAGTAAAGATAACAATGTATTGCCTGAAGTCAGGGAATCTGAAATGAAAGCTCAATATAGATCATAGTCACTGGTGAAGAGAGAGGGTTAATGCAATAGTTTTGTTAAATTAAAGCTGAATTTTTACACGTTGTTTCGAATCCAGCTTGGCTGTGTAGAGAGGCAAAATTGTATCACTGTCAAAATTCATATACGCATCTGACCGTTTATAACTGGAAAAATATGTCAGAGGTGCTTCAATCTTATTATTTAGTATTTAGAACTACCTTTCAGCTCAGGGTAATGAAACAAGTCTCTCCTACCGTTTCCAAATAACATCCTATTATTGATTTAGATGTAGAATAAAATACTTAAAATTCTTAATGGATTTTAAACCAAAGTGGTCAGACTAAATTCTCTCTGATGTCCCATTATAATTTTCTACTATCCATATTCAAATACTAGTAAACTCTGAAGTAAATATAGCTCTTATGAAGGCAAAGCTGAGAGTAGTTCTTAGCATTTACAAAGCCTTTCACTTCCTCCGCTTACAAGTGTGTGGGGTTGGCTGAGCACAGCCTTTTGAGAAAAAGGAATACATCTTTTTCATTCATCTATAATAATAATAATTAGTCGTGTAAATAGATGTGAGTATCAGACTTTATGGGATGTGTTTTAGATTTTTGGGAAACCCTGTTGCTTTCCTAATGGCGCATGAGAACAGAGACATGACTGTTGCCTAGGAGACGCCTAAGTACCATGGAGCTGTATATATATTGATCAAAGGCTCAAATATGCAGATAGGGCTATGAAGAGGGCACAGTGATCACAAGCTGTTTGTAGCATAGCAAGGATAAAGCTGCTTAAGAGCATTCATTATTTTATTTATTTATTTGTGTGAATAGATAAATGAAAGTCATGGCCTATAACCTTGAGTGATAGCTATTAGATAACACCAAGGAAACACTCCTTAAAATAAAGCTAAGGAGGAAAAAACAATACTCAGGAGGGGAATCCATCTTCTTCCATCCGGCAGTGTGAATAATGAGATGTTTACAATGTTAAAAGTGGCAGCAATAAAAATTTTTTTTTAAAAAGTCAGCACTAGTAGTTGTAGCTGTAGCAGCCGAAGCAGTTGTAGTGTGTTGTCTTAAAGCAGGTTTAGAATCCGTGCCTTAACCCTGAGTGAGTACATGATAGCACAAAGGAGAAACTCCCTATCATGATCAGGAGGAAGAAACCTTGAAAGAAACAAAGCTCAGCGGGGGAAGCCCATCCTCCTCTGTGCAGCAGTGTGAATCAAAGGTTAATACTATAACTATAAGATAATGGTTAGTCATAAAAACAGTACCAAACAATATCAGATTGTTGACCAGAGTCGGTATACATTTATCTGAAGATATTGGCAAAGATTGATCGGGAATAATACAGTCAAAACCAATGGAGAAGAAGGAGCTTGTAGGATTCATGAGTAGGATCCTAATGAGAGGAGACATTTGGCTACACACTGTACTGCCTACTGTATTTCGAGATTATAATATGCATTTACTTCAAAACACTGAAGGTACAAGGTACACAAATTACATAAGATGGTGCTGATGTGCTTTTCAGAACTGTGGAAACTACATTGTGTTTTTAGAAAAGATTATGTGGAAGAAAATGTGTCCAGGTCATCTGACTTTACCATGTATAGTCAATACAGTAACTGATAAACCAGACAAGTTTAAGTCCTTTTTGTCTTTGATAAACATTAGCCTATTTTTGTACTTTTGTTCAAGAGAAAGAAAGAAAGAAAGAAAGAAAGAAAGAAAGAAAGAAAGAAAGAAAGAAAGAAAGGAAGATAATTGTATTATTGTATATTATATACATTGTTATTCCTGTAATATTATATTGATAATTCATTGCAATATCAAAATGTACCACAGTTTTAAACACTATTATTTTATTGTGTTATTTGTTATTGTTTTTCAGACACAACATGGCAGAAAATTAAATCGAAGGAAATGACATTTTTCAGTAAATGTAAAAATAGCTGTCTGGAATATTCTCTTAGTTGCTTTACAGACATGGATTGCTGGAATTTCCCAAAACTTTCAGTTCAACTCGGTAAAAGGCTTCAACTGTTCAGCTTGACTCATTTATTTACATGTCTTCTGTTTAGTGTCTCAAGTTACTGCACTGATTGCTGACTCATGAAACTGCTGCCAGGGCTTGCCATTGATTGTGTCCTTTTCTGCTAGAGGATAAATGGGAAGAAACAAAGATATGGCTGTAGGGTAAGAGAAGTGATAGCAGGTCAAAAAGAAGGAGAACATTTTTTCAGGATTAAAGCAATAGGAGTAGAGCTCTCCATCAGAAATTACTATCAGAAACAGAGATCCTTTGCTAAGCTAAAAAAAAAAAAAACAGTCTCCATCTATAACGGTGGTATAAAGAGACAATCCGTGGTTGGGGTGAGAAAATATACCCTCAAAATCTATAGCCCAGCAAATAAGAACACATGAGACTGCTGCCCAATTGATTATTCAAACATTTTCTGATTAGCCAGTCTGCTTTGATATGACAGCCATGTCTTCCTGTCTAAATGCCCTGCTTCATATTCATCCATGCGAGATGACAAACTGCTAAGTTAAGATGCCCCTTTGCCTGATGAAAAACCCCAGAGCGTTCCGGCCAACTAAGAGAATCTCTCTGTGACGTTCTAAATCAAGTGGTGTATCGATCAGACAATTTGGATCAATACATCAGTTTAAAAGTCAACAATCCAAAAAAAAAATATATTTATAAAAAGGCGTGTACTGTATGTGATGTATAACACTGTTAATATTTGTAAGGTTTGACAGGAAACGACAAGATACCATTGAAGATATTGAAGATACCACTTTTAGGTATCTTAGGGACCACTTTTAGGTCCCTAATAAATATATAGCACATCTCACACACTGTGGGAAAGGGGAAATGATCTCTCTATATGGAAAACTCATACTGTCTTTTGATTCTCAGAGTCTGGATATAATCGGACCAACAGTAGGACAATAGGATCATCATACAACAGCAATTTTGAAAAAATGTACACGATTTCCCGAGACCTCTTCAGATAAAGTGAAATATATACAATAGATGAAATTATCAGTATGACATTAAAGTTAGAACAATCTAATCCATTGTCAGGCCATACTTTGCTTAACAGCATGCACTGACCCCCCTTCACTGATGCCTCTTCAACAGAGAAGGAGCACATTGTATGGGGACTTTCAGCTTTGTTTCCCTTTTATGCAGTAAGAAAGAGGCCACCACTTGAGGCCCAGATGTCTTTCCACTAAAGCAGAAAGTGCAAAAAATTCATGTGACTTACTTTTATCTCTTTTTTATTTTAATATAAAGATTACCCCACAAAATTAGTGTAAAACAATCTACCCCAATAATTAGTTATTAACACTGAATCGCAATACCTATTTTAATAAGTCCATTAGTCATTTGGCAGTCTTTAGTATTTAGGAGGGGGAATTGGAGATCCCATGGGAGAACACTGAGCACTGCTTTAAAATGTACCATCTGGGAACCTACTGCTGTCGTGCACCAGGCTATAGCCATATGTTGGCTTAGCAAGTAATGAGACGGCCTAATAGGCTGGGTATTCACTATACTGCAGAAAGTATTTCTTATTTCATTTGCATTTTTTTTTTTTTGTATCCCCTGAATTTTCTAAGCTTGTCCACACAAAATATAGCATCCTGCAAATCTATTACATTTACATTTTTGCATATAATTTATGTCTTACTTTACATAAAATAACATAAAATTAATGTGCTACATTTATTTAATATATAAACTGTTCAAGCTTTAGACTTGATTCACAAGCGCCCAGCTAAATGAGCTTTTGTCCTCATTTAACGTACAAGAGTTCGTGACCTGGTTGGTGACTTGCTCTAATTGATTAAACTCAAGGGGTGTTTGAAATTAAAATGTGCAAATTGATAGTTTTTTTTTAGAAGGATCATTAATCAGGCACCAAGTAGGCTATGCTGTGTAATGAATAGCAGCTTGCATTCAATGCTTTTAACATTAGCATGACAGATTTTTATTATGTAGGTCTACAACCTGACCCATTTTTAGGTTTATATCTACCTACTCACTTCTCCACCTGAAAAGAAAACATACTTTCACCCTTTTCCTTTTTTTTTTTTTGATGCTTAGTCACATTTTTAATTAGAAATTTAAATTAGATAGCTGATGACATGCTCAAATCTGATTCCTCTGCTCTAACTCTTACATAGAGTATTATGTAATTATATTATTTATAGTATTGCATCTGTCAATGAGGTCCGATGAGAATAGTGAGGCTTATATCATATCAAAGGAGTATAGTTCATTCAGTTTCATAGGAGATCAAGAGCACACTATTGCGAGGCATCATAGGACAAAGTTGGATTTAAAATATATTTATACTTATATGTTCCATGGTCCAGAATGATGCTTTCTGATGCAAACTCCTACATTTCCCAGTGCTGGAGGAAGCAAAAACAAAGACCACACTCAGACATTATGCTGCCAAAACCCATTATAGTATCCTTATACTAGATCCTAGTATCTTTATCTTAATAATAGCACCTTTCAGTGTTTTCACTCTGTATGGAAAACTGCAGACTTTAAAATGGAGTTAATCTATAACTGTGAGTCATATTAAAATAACATTTATGAGAATTGTTTTTAACTAGGCATGGCAGATAGAGTTGCAGGTTCATGGTCCTCAAAGGTTTGAATTACAGAATAATGCTTTTGCATGAAGTCTAGAGCACAGCCAAGTCATAGAATGGACCACATGGACAATGTGCTTAAAAGCCCTCAAGACCAACAATGACTTTCGAACGTTGGTGTTATTGCTTGGAGCTGTGTTAAGCCATCCTTTAATCAAGCATGTATAGAGATGAGAGGAAATCAAGGCAGACAGTTCACTGACATAAAGCACAAAACCACACATTTGGACAGATAGACAGCGCGGTATTGAAAATAACCATAGCCTTTCTTGGAAGTGAAAAACACCTGCTATACTAGGAATTGTGTCAGTGAAGATGACTAAATATAAAATAGTAGATCTCAATGAATAATAGCAATCTATTCTGTTAGAGTATCAGTTACACTATCAGCCAGTTTTGCACTTCCCAAGTTTCCCACATACTAGACTGCTGGACTTATATAGCATGAATCTTGTATTTTATGCTGTTTAGAGTGTAAAACTATACCAAGAAAATAATTGGCTGTTTGTGTATATTTACAGTGTGCGACTTGTAGACTCTGTGTCTTTCTGTCTATACTCATCACTGACTTTCTGCATGTTTCTTTCTGCATGTCACTTTAATGGCTTTTATACTGTACATGTATCAGCATGAAACTTGCATATTTAGGACGATATCCTTGCATGATTTTGGATTTTGGACTTTCAAAATCATTAAAAATAAAAATGTGTATGCTTGTATCCAAGCTTTACACTACAACTAATATTTTGGCATAAAATATAATGACAAGGAAGGCAGAATAAGGAAATGGATCTGATCATGCACAACGCTTAATAAAGAATTTATTGTATTTATTATTTCAACTGCTTTTATCCTTTGCAAAGCTTGCTCCACATGATGGTCACAAAGATCAAATATATGGTCATGACAAATAAAGTATTGAATATGTTTCCACGTACATCTGTTCACTTTAGAGAATGGCGTCTGCACGGGAATCCCATGAGACCCATGGTACTTGCTTGATTCCCCCAGGAACAGGAAAAATCAATACAATTCTAGGAAAGCACAGCAAAGGAGTGAGGAAAGCAGGAATAGGCAAGAATATAATTTATTACAAGCAACACAAGATTTATAATAGGAACATTTGTTATAATAATCGTTGTATACAGTACTATTGGTAATATACATGATTAGCAATTTAGGGAATCGCAAATTGATAATCAGAAATCTGTGTTGGTGGATTTGTGTTTGTTTTTCTTCTGAGTACTAATTTGTTACTGTGATTAATTATAAACTTTGATAAACCCCTTCTGTCTGTTTCTGACTTTTATGTCAGTTGAATCGGCTGCAAACAGCTATAGAAGTAACTGTTTGTATCATCTGCATCCTTATTATTTTACCCAGGCAAAAAGGCAGTTTTATTTCTGGGAACCAGCCATTTATTTTATTTATTTTTCTAACTGTATGAGGCATGATTATTTTGCTGTGCAGTTTCTCTCCTGCTAAATGGGCTAGATAATATGTTAAAATTAACAAAAATGGGAAGCATTTGCAAATGACCATTAACTGATATCAACTGACTGCCAAAAGATTAAAAAAAAGAACAATACTATACAGTATTTCCCAGTTCTGATTATCTCTATTTTTAATCCTAGGGAACATACTGTTCCTCCTCCGCCTTTCTGCCCTATATAGGCTGCCTCAGGTGATAGACAGAGCGAGTGCCTGCAGGCTACAGAAATAACTGACCGTTAGCCTTAATTGTAAAGTGCCTGTTTTGTTTGTAAAGGGTCATGTGGCCATTTAAATGATATAATACACTTTTTACAAAAACTGTTCAGTCGATGTGCTTTCGAACTTTAGCTCTCATACTGCTTACATTTGTTGTTAAGCTTATTTCTGTTAGCTGGCCTGCTTACAATACTACAGTCATATTCTAGAAATACACAGTCTAAAACCGATAAACTGAAATGATATGTTATTAAACACAAGATGAACAAGTGATCTGGCATAATAAGGTCTTGGTCTTATGCCGTTCTCATTAAGTTCTGTCACCTAATGTTGAAGGTAATGAAAGCATCATGGATGTTAATATCTATTTTCCTATTCTGTGCTATGATTTTAGCCACTTAAGTTCTTTGCATAATGTCTAACGGTCTTTTAAGCAGTATTATAATGACTAAAGTTTAACATTTCTTTACTTTCTGTAGTTTAGTTTAGAAACAGGATTTAGTATTAGAAGGATCATCCTAACAAAATGCCAACAACTACATTTGCAACAATAATTTCTACAACATGTAATTATGAACTAGAACTGCAAGCTAATAATTAGCCTATGCAACACTATGATAGAATCAGTTAGACTTTTAAAACATATAACTAGAGTACAATTTTCTTCTCTAGTGTTCTTATCTTTTGAGAATGATTTGCATACTATCTTTTTCTCAGCATTTTTCTTCTGTTACACATTCAACAGTTTGTCAGAATGAAATTCTATTCATGACAAGAGACTTCCTATGATCTAGACTCTAGATGAAGTGAAAATATGATAGCATGTCTGTTTCAATAGGTCCATTGTTCTTCTCATTCATGTCATGGAAAGAAAAGTTCATATTGAACTCTAAGTTGAGACAGCCATGACCAAATCCAAATTAATGTGTAGCACCAGCAAGTAAAGTGTCCAGGGCAAATAAGGCATAAAATATGTATATCATTAGTTTGATTTCAGTTTACAATAAATTGCAGATGATAATATTGGACTTTGGACTATGGGACAGGCCATACATGGCACACTGTGTCATTTAATTTGGTTTGTGTGAACTCAGCACCTTCACACAGATCAAGATCTGCATGCATGTCTGTTTTCCTAGACTCTCATCTCACGAATAAAATGCTGAGAAAAATTGATACTTATCTGCTGCCGTTCATGTAAGTCATACCGAGTATATATTTTAAAAAAGGTAGTGTGTTGACTTCTTGTTGGTCAGTTACTAATCCTGAAATAGTGAGATATGCCACACCATTTCTGTTTACTCATTTGGTTAGTTGCATTTTGACAACATTTAAATTATACAGATGTGTCTTGTTTCTCGTGTCAGAGGTTTCTAACAAAGATACTACAGGAAGTCGATTAGCAACGTGAAAATGATAAGCAAGATGAACGTCTCACCACTCAACCACATTTTAAAGATTATTTGACAGGCAACCTGAAACTCCAACTCATAGTTTTGATTATTTCCATGGTTTCTGGGAGCATATTGAAGAGGATTTTCGTAACTTTTGTAAAAAAAAAACTAGCAGACATAAATTTCTGAATCAATATTGATGTTCCATAAATAATTTCATCCTGGTGAGGTAGTTAGGAAGTGAGGCACTCTGTATGATGCCTAGAACAGAATAATTAATAATAATAAATGCACAGCAAAGGGCCCATCAAAGTTTAAGATACTTAATGAGATGAATCAGCTTCCTGGAGGTCAACATGACATCATATTGCCTGTTCAGATGATGGTATGGGCAGATGGTCAGGGGTAGTAGGAACATTCTACTGTAGTCTACGTGGAAAAAAATACTTGTACAGGCAATCCACTCTTTCAATTTATGTGAGCATCCAGTCAAAATGAGGAGCTATGAGGAGATTCTTGCTCAATTGACTTCAATCCAGTAGCCGTTCTAAAATATATTGACTGCATTCATTAGCAAATTTAACAAAGCACAAAACATCTGTTAGCAGTTGGGCTTGTGGAAGACTAGTTCACTTTTGTTAAAGGCTTCGACTGCTTTGTTTGTTTGAATAGGCTTTTCTGTGCTTTCAGTGCATTCAGTTTTTCTACAACTGTTTTTATTAGATATGAGGGATTCATCATTATGCTTATATCTGAAAAGAAAAAACTAAATCTGAAAGCTTTTTTGTCACAGTAACGAAATACAAATAAAATATAAATAACTACTCAGTGCTATCTAAGCCAATGAGATGCCTATTGAATAGAAATGCATCCAAACAAGCAAACATGTCAAAAAACTTGTCGTTGTTCTAAGGCTAGTCTCTGTTCAGGGCTGCCACAGCGGATCAATATCTGACTTTTGAACCCCTACAGTTAACCCCTCGGTGGCTGGGCCAGATCCCTGCAGGGAATATGAGACCACAATCCTGTTGCTGGACCACCAGGGACTCCACACATTAAAAACATGCACGCTGTACTGTAGTAGATGGGTTTAGGTCTTAGGGAAATCTGCTGGACAGCTGCTCAACCCTGTCAACAGGCCGTTGTTTTGCTTTAGTTTAATTATTATTAGATACATCTGTACACATAGTCTCCTAGAACTCTAGTGTCCCATTTTGATTTATCAGTCCAAGAAAAATGCTGAGAACTGCACAACCCATGAATCGTCCTTTTTTTTTCTGATGCCCCAGCATAAACATCCTTTTCCTCCTCCCATTGTACAATCTCAGCATTTTATTATTTTTTTTTCTGAAGAACTTTTGAGGTAGCAGGGTGCTACCTTCCACCTCACAGCTCGAGGATTTCTGGGTCGATCCTTAGCTCAGGTTACTATCTGCATGTCTCTAAATATACACTTCATTAGTCCCAGTTGGATATTATGTGGACAGTAAAGATGCAGTTGTAATCCAGATTTTGGTTGAGCTAGTTTAGCTGCTGTTAGATTAATCCTGCAAATGGCAAAAATAAATAAATAAAGTGACTCCACACACTCTGTTTACAGAAAGTAATTAATCCATAAATTTAGGAGTCTTCATGCTTGACATTTTGAAACATCCTCCCGTTTTTCCATGAGCCAGTGTCAGATATATGCAGAAGAATGAGTCACAGAGTGGTCACATTCATGAAGACTTAACTATGGTGCTGTGGTTATGAGATAAATATTAGGTATATGAGATACATTTGATTAATCTAGTACGAACGAATATGTATCGATCACTACTAGAGTTTACTGTAAGGTCTCAAAAGCTGAGGGGAACTGTTGCTGTTGCTGTTATAATATAACATGTTGCTGAACCTGTGGAGGAAGCATGAGCTATGATTTGACCATTAAAAATACATTTCTCCATTTTCTTTACCTAACCACTTGTATGACCAGAATACAGGCTAACAGAATATGTGTGTATATTTTTACAGCTTGATATTTCCTATTTTAAGTTGCCAAATCCTTCAAGAGATGGACTTGGTCGTCTTTGCTAGAAAAATGATAATAGAAGCTACTTGCAGATTTTTTAATAATGTGTGCAAACCTGCACTCTTACCCACTGTTTACATTAGTCTCAGGGCTATGAGTGTACAACCGAGTGTAGAATTCATGGCTGTGTACTTATTTCTCTTAAAGAAGTGAATGTGGAGTGATATGTTGTTCAGTAATGTAATTTGGAGATAATGATGATTTGCCATTGCAACTGTGAGAATAACCTTATCGTACACATCAGTGTGACTATCACAGTTACTGACAAGTTAACATGAGATCAAATCTATAAATATGCATTGAGAGTGACAGTCACGCTTTTGGTCTTTTCTCACGCTTTCTCACGCTCTCCTGCCATACATCGTACTTCTCATGCAGGATTATTTTCGATGGTCAGTTTGAACAAAACCTCAACACGAAACAGCTTGTCTCTGGACGGGACATTGTCCTCAATCATGACCCTAAAAATGTCTGGGCTTACTGTTTTAAATGGGAGCAACATTACAAATGATAAAGGGGTACAAAAAGGCAACAAGCACAATAAACGCACACACTCTCACTCTCTCTCACACACACACACACACACACACACACACACACACACACACACACACACACACACACAATTTAATAAATGGAAACTAAACAAATACTTTGTATCTGGTTAAATTACAGGCAGTGATCCTTACTCCCCCATTATTGTTTTTTTGTTTTTGCTTTTGTTTTGTTTTGTTTTTTGTTTGTTTGTTTGTTTGTTTGTTTGTTTGTTTGTTTGTTTGTTTGTTTGTTTGTTTGTTTTGGGGGGGTGTTGTTGGAGATGTCACGCTTACCTGTCTTCAAAACTTGAGAGCCCTGGATTTAGCACTTTAGCTGAAACTGTCAAAAAAAGAAAGACAGGAGTGGAGAAAGATAAAGCCACTCATACTCAGCTGATATAACCATAGAAAATTAAAACTTTTAAATAAATTCCCGTTCAGATAGAAGAGAGGTAAAATGCTCTCTCTCTCTCTCTCTCTCTCTCTCTCTCTCTCTCTCTCTCTCTCTCTCTCTCTCTCACACACACACACACACACACACACACACACACACACACACACACACACACACACACACACACACACACACACACACACACACACACACACACCACTCTTTAGATTCACTTTTTCATGCCTGAGGCTGGAGCATGATAGCATGACACATCTGAGCTGGTGTATGTCACATGTGTATGAGACACATATAATGCAATAATAATGTATTTGTTGTTGTGGTGGTGTTTTCATTTTGTTCATAATTATCTTCTGTGATGAGGTTACTATTTAAGAAAAACTATTTAGATAGAACCATTCTTGTCCTTTTATTTGAGAGGTTTTTTTTATATCAGATCATATTGGGTGTAAGCAATTCCAAGTACACAATTTCTTAGGCATCTTAGGCACCAAATCCTTAGATCTATGTGCATAAAAATTACAAATCTTTTTGCTGCAGTGTTTTGAATGATTATCATCCAGAATTCTATTATTTCTACTTTATTCCTGTTGCCAGTGAAAGGCTCCTGCTAATCATTATCTGACCATGATCTGAACAAACACACTTTTCTCATGTCAGAAACTTGTAACAGATGTAAATTAGCATTACAATACACAAACACACAATAACAGAGTAGATGAACATGAAACACAAGGGGTCCTTAACAACAAACAAAATGTTTCATTGCTGTTATCGGGCCCTTAGGTTGACAAGGTCCGTGCCTGGCATAGCAGGCAACATCCTCCAATAAGTGGCAGTGGAACCTCATCCACATTGCCAAGGTAAAACACAAGAGCAGAATGACAGCCACCATAAAACCAATGGATATAAAAAAAAACAAGGTGGAGCCCAAAGGGGTAGCTAGTACATACACAGAGTCAGAGAGGGAGCAACATCATCTGCAGAGCTGGGAAGGTTGAGATACTCTAGAGGGGTTAAAGTGGAGGGATGTCCTCCACAAACATCGTCTGCAAGGCCATAAAAGAAGCAACACACACTGCAAAGCATGGGATAGAGAAATGTCTTTTTTGGTGCTTCTCCAGACTGTAATTTTCCTGAATGTGGGAAAGCCAGTGAAGGCAGACTCATCAGAGAACAATACAAACAGCCTAACATTTTGCTGCTGGCAGCATTGAAACCAAGATTTGGCATTGGGATGAGTGACCCAAGATCTGGCTATAGCAGCTCAACCATGAATATTGAACCTGTGGAGCTCCTGATGAACAGTTTTGGTGTAAACAGGAGAATCGAGTTACACATTTAATTCTGCAGTTAGTTGGGCAGTTGTGGTTGTTTTTTTTTTTGGATACGGTTTAGTACCTAGACACCTAGACATCCCTTTCAGAAGCTTCCTCTTGCATCAACAGTTACTCCTGTTGGATGTGGTTCATCCTTTGTGGAAGTATGTCAGCATTACCCTGTGAGGTGCGCATCAATAATATGTCTCCCATTATGTTGTGTGGATTGCAATATTTTACTCTCTCTCTCTCTCTCTCTCTCTCTCTCTCTCTCTCTCTCTCTCTCTCTCTCTCTCTCTCTCTCCCCCTCTTTCCCCCCTCTCTCAATGCTAGGCAAGAACAGAAAAATGGCCTATCCCAGCTTCTACCAATCACCCTTTTTGAATCACCAGCCATTGGCCAATGAGACACAGAACAAAGTGGACCTGAGCCAGAACATTGCTGACTGTTCACCAAGGGCAGCAAAAAGATTGAAAGTATTGGGTTGTGACCTTCCAAGTGCTGCATTTCCACAAATCGATTCACTTTAGTCCATCAGCAAATGGGGGCTGACGTGGCAGTGCTCCAGGACAAACATAAATCAACTGATTCATTCATTTGAATCAATGTGAGCTGGTGAAGTGAGCAGATGCTGATTAACTTTAATAAATAATAAATCTAACACATTTATCTGCATCGTTCAAAATCTGCAGACATACAGTAGTTGTTGCCAACAAAATGTTGGTCATGGGTTATGTAAAATTTAATCTAGTCTTGCTCCTGAGAGAATTCCTTGCAGTCACAGATATTTTTGGAAAGGTGCTTATGAGCTACAGGGACAGAAATGTGGAAATTCTTTAACCAAATGCACATTTTTGTTTTGCATTCTTGTAACACTTCTGTGTAACTGTTTTTTTTTTTCTTTGTTAGATTATTTGTTTTTGCTAACAAACCGTTCCTGTAATCTGCCTAAGCACAAGCTTCATAAATCCCTCAGCCTGTAACTGTGAACACGGACAAGTGCAATAAACATAATTCATGTAGTACATTACATCCATATATCCATTTTATGTTAGTTTGTGAGTATCTCTGTTGAGGTCATTTAAAACATTTTAACATTATTAACCTATCGCATGCTTTTGTATCATTCTGAAATTGACCTTATCCATTGTTATTAAAAGAAAATCTTTCCAGAAAATTGTACAGACATAAAGAAAATGATTTCTTTTTAACAAGCAGCAGCAGCAGTACTGTCATTATTTCACACACAACTGCGAAGCACAATTGTAAATATTTATTTGGGAGATTTTCTGTTAAATCATCCTTGTGAATTTTGTTAGATGCAAAGCACATCTTTGACCTGTCGGTGTAAACTACATTCGCTCTTGTAGAGTGGTACAATTTCTGCATGAGAGGACAGTATTAATGAAGCATATCTTCAACCCTCTGCTGTCTGTACAGTATGTCTAATTGGACTAAAAACATTTACATCTGTATCTGTAAAACATTAAGTCTAGAAACACATTTTTTATCCTTAGTAGCCTTAAATGACACAAAAAGCCTATTCAAACAAATAAAGCGATCGAAGCCTTTAACAAAAGTGAGCTGGTCTTCCACAAGCCCAACTGCCTTAGATTTTATATAATGGTGTGATAATTAATGCATTCTGTGCCCTTGTAATGCAGAAAACACACACACAATTATTCATCACACACCTCTCTCTCTCTCTCTCTCTCTCTCTCTCTCTCTCTCTCTCTCTCTCTCTCTCTCTCTCAGGCTCATGATTTTTCTCTCTCTCTTTGACCACATCTGCAGTGTGGGTGTTGTGTATGTATAGCAGAACATACAGACTACTAGTATTTTTGAACTAACCTGCTACAGAAATAGCCAACAGCTGACTCTGTGTTATACAAGCTCTTATTGTACTGTACAAAAAGGCAGCACAATGAGCATTTATTTACTGCTTAGTTCAGCTGGGATTTGGAACAGGAAGAAGATGTCAGTTCATATGTTAGCCTTAGGAGTCTCATTTTTCACCCTGACAGTGTGAAAGGATACTGGCATACCAGTACGATACTTTAATTAGAGGTAGATTACCAACACACTGATTACAACTAGATTAAGATGATAAATGTCTGTCTTGACGAGGTTTTACTGATCACCCCGGTTCAAGAAGACACTGGAAAAAGCCTCTATATTGATCAGCTAATGAAGTATGGAGTGTTATAGTCATTGACAAAAACTAGCAATGTGTAAGAAAGGTGAACTCAATATATCATTCCCATCTAGATGATCAAGTTAATTCGATCAGTAGCTTACTCCGTTTCATGGTTTCTTTGTTACGGTCTCCTGTAAAAGAAATTGTGTTTTCATTCCTGTATCAACACAAACACGGTGCTCTTTCTTTTATTAAGTAATTCACTCAGTTTCATTAAGTTACATCATACTGTGTAGTTCTGCTTTAAATTAATGCCGCATTTCACTTAAATTTATTCACTTTACTTACTGCCTTGGCATGGTTGCCTAGATATATTTTTGCATAGAGAAAGGATGTCATACCCATCAGGAAAAATGGATTGTCATGGTTGGCTTGACAACAAGGGCTTCACTTACGGAGTGTAAACAGGGATGTTTGGCTCTGGAAAGGCTACTGTCATCTTGTATAAGAGATTTTTTTATAAAGACAGTTTTTAACTAAAGACTTAACACAAAATGTATAAAGTCATCTTATTTATATTTAATTAACTGTCACAGAGAACTCTGGTCAATGTTGTCCTTAATTAAATAATTTTTTTTTTTATTATTAAAGGATAAAACACAGCAAGGTATTAAACATTAAGCATTGCAGGAGCGAGATGATGAGTGCTTGCATAAAGATGATCTGTTATCTTTTGTTTCATATGAAAATGATAGAAAGCCCTGATACACAGACAGAAGCATTTTAGCAAGACCGATTTATTTGATATAATGGGAAATGAAATAGAAATTGAAGGAAGTAGTAAGAGGCTCTATGTGTATAAATGTCCTTATGATCCTTGTTTTTGTTTGTTTGTTTGTTTGTTTGTTTGTTTGTGGTATGTGGGATACGGATGTGGTAGCCTAGTGGTTAAGGTGTTGGACTACCAATCGGAAGGCTGTGAGTTTGAATTTTTACATCCACCAAGCTGCCACTGCTGGGCCACTGAGCAAGGCCCTTAACCCTCAATTGTATAAAAAAAAAAGAGATAAAAAGTAAGTCGCTCTGGATAAGGGTGTCTGCTAAATGCTGTAAATGTTTTTTGTTTTGCTAGCAAGAGAGTGACCTATTTTTTGAGCCTCACTATTCACTAAGACAGTTGTTCAACTAATTTTTTAACCTCAGGACCCAGACAACAAATATTTGTTAAGAATATTATTAAATCTAATTATGTGTTACTAGGATCTCTATTAAATGTCATTACACCAGTCAGCCATAAGCCATAAGGATCTTTTTGGCCACGTTCATATGGACCAAAAAGTTCTCCATCAGACCTACATAATCATGCTTAACCTCCCAATACAGATTTAGTCCCCAGGGCTCTGCACATAGCACTCGAGTTCTTCAGCTTTAACACCATGTCTTCATGGAGCTCAGGGGCTTTGTGCACAGGGGCATTGTCATGGTAGAACAGGTTTGGGCCTCTTAGTTGATTGAAGGGAAAAAATTTTCTGGACATATGAATGTGATGGTCAGGTGTCTACAAATCTTTGTCTAGGTACTTTATATTCCATCTGATATCAGATAAATTGTTGTTTTATTAGTAGGTATATTTAAAGTGTATTGATTTAATTACACATAAACATGATGTGTATATTCAATGTTCTGTGTTAATTAGGTGCTGATCTACTAACTAATAAACTAGCCACATAAATATGTCCACATATTATAGTTTTCCCTTTTACAGTTCTTAATTAGGCTATAAAACAACACCCCTGAGACAAACACTGAAACTTTCAAGTGTTCCTTCTAGCATAATTACTGTCCACATCGTGCCTAAACTTTAGTCAGTCAGGGTTCAGTGGAAAATTCTCCACACTGAATAATTCACTGGCATTTAGAAAGCTAATGGTGCTTATGTAAGACTTGTACAGAACACATCTAGTGCAAACACCACCGACCTCTGTTCACAGATGAACAATTAAGGGGATGGTGCATGTGCTGTACACAGGGGTTGGGGTAATGTGGGTGGATTGAGTTTGTCACACAGCAAAGTGGATGTGAAGGAGGCAAATCTGATAAATCATAAAGTGGACAAAATGAATGAAATCATTGCATGTCTCATGTGACATAATCATCATTTGTAATATTATTTTTTTTTAATTAAAAAAAACGTTATGCATGAAATTACAACTGACTTGAATTAAGGCCAGTAGCTCAGGTTCAAGGGTCACCATCAAAGCATCGTGCATGATGAAATCCAAGCTTTGTAGGCAAAATGTTTAATGAAATTTTAAGAAAAGAATAGAAATAAATGCCACAATACAGACATTATATTTAAGAATAGAATAGAACCAGCTTTGTAGACATCAAGTTTTATGCATAGAATAGAATGGAACAGAAAAGAACATAACAGGAAAGATTTCATGATTTATTTATTTTCTGCAATGACAAATGCAAAAAAGACCATGAAGTATTTACATTTGAAGGAATTTGAAAGAGACTATAAGAGAATATTTATTTATCATTTTTAAATTTTAAGGGTACTCAAAAATTTAACAGCTTTAACGGTAAAGAAAAACAGTATTAAACTGAACAAAAAGTACAGAATAAAGATGGGAGTGATACACACCTATTTTGATTTATTACTGCACGTGGGTAACATCTGCAATTCTGCAATTTGAAATGACAAAAGTGTGTTACCTTAGTTATTGTACCTGTACTGATAATATTTAACACATTTAACTAATTGGACCAGTTGCTATTTTAAAAAGTTGTTTAAAGAAAATGGTGTCAGAATGATGTTAGAGATTATCACTTACTGTACCATCCACACAAACATATCACAAAATTCACATTCACTTGTAGCTTCCACTAAAATTTCTGAATAAATATTTATAAAGGTTTTAAAAGTTTCCCATCACATATCATATGTGAGAACACTGTAATAACAATTTCATGTCTGGATAATAAATAACCCAGTAAAGACTGACACAGAACTAAGTGCATGGATTAAATATAGTCTGTCTATATATGTAACAACATGATGTTGTTATGCTGCATGATGCTATGTTGATCCCTTAAATTACAGATTATAATAATGATATTTATCATAAAGCTTATTATCTAGTAACTGGACTTGAATTAAAAAGAATAGATGTAAATGTGTACAACAGAATTGTTGTACTGGTCCCACTGACAGGCCTGTGAGTTTGTGATGTAAAGCATCTCATATGGGACTTAATATTAGATGGTGAATTTCTCTTTTTAATGCTTACTCACAAAACCTTAATAAAAACAATTCATAAGGAATTCAGACCACATTATGTAACCTAATTTCTTCTGTCTTTATCTGCTACATCAGCCATTTGCCATGCTTGAAACAGTCACTAGTGCTGTAGCACATAGTCTTTGGCCCAAGAAATATATATATATGTGAAAAAAGGAAATTGGACCAGTTGCTATATTAAAAGTTGTTTAAAGAAAATGGTGTCAGAATGATGTTAGAGATTATCGCTCACCATCCACACAAACATAGTCCTGAATATCACAGGAATTCCTCACAAACATATCACAAAATTCGCTTGACTGTGGTAAAGAAGATGACTCAACATAACTGACAACATTAAAGCATGTCAGAAAAATTCCAGGTCAAGCACATCTATTATATAATCAAATCTATTTTAGTTGTAGAACTTGAATGAACATAATTTAGAACTTGAATGTATATACATATTGTTTCTTGAAGTTTGGGGGTGACAGATATCTGTTACTGTGTAATCAAGGTGACTTATGTACGTCGCTCTGGATAAGGGCGTCTGCCAAATGCTGTAAATGTAAATGTAAATGTAAACAAAGTGTCATATCGGTGATCTACATTATACTGGTACGTAGCATGCATTTAGCTATAACTAAAATAGTGTTAGCCTACCTTTTCCACCACCATCAAGCAGTTTAACGCTCTGATCTGCCCATGCCTGTTCTGTGGATAACCACTGCTAAACTGACTGTTAACTCCTTTTTTTACTCCTTCAAGCTGTTTTCTGCCCTGTCAGAGATTAGTTCCCCAGCTACAAGTGTTTTTTTTTTTTCCACAATAATGCATGCTGCTCGTGGTTAGCTTCCAAATTAGCTGGTTTCCACCTTATATAGTGTAGACTAATGAGCCATGCCATACTATTTTCCTTTGTGAATAAAGTGTTTAAGCTCCCACTGCCTTTAATCTTTTTAGAGAATTGTGTTCTGTTATTGATGCCCCTTGTGCTGGCTGCACAGCAATGCCAGTGCAGTTGTTGTGTAGGCCATAGCTCCAAATGCAACCAAGGAGGTTTTAACACAAGTGAGCCATAACTTAATTAACCACATGCTTTATATGATGCATGTGCATCACTCCCTTGTCTCTTGTGGTGTGGATTCTAGTTCAAGATTATAAATGGCATATGAGACAATATCATCTTCATAGACCCCTTTTAGTAAGCTTGTTCAACCAGTTAATGGAAAATGTGCAGTAATTGTGTTCTGCAACTGTGAGTACAGATGCTGGTAAAAAATATTGTTATTCTAAGGACAGGTGCAGAACAAGAACTGGAAAAGAATTCTATTCAAATGTTATTTTCTTTAGGTTAATATTCACACAACTCATTTGCATGTATATACAGTATTCAACTGTACACCCGTGTTTATATCATTCATCTATAAAGAAATTAAGAACAAATTTATAATTAATTTTAATTTATGTGTACATTTTAAAAGTTTTAGTTTATGTGTGGGTGTTATATGTTAAAGCTGAATTAAGGGTTTTAATACTTTTTTAATTTTATAAAAATCAAAGATCTAAACGTTTTTTCTAAAAACTTTTTCTATTACAAATATCTTTGTCTAAACTTTACATTTTAAATTAAAGCTAGAACAAACTCAGAAGGGACTAAATACTTTATTATTATAATTTTGTATTTTATTTTATTTTTAAAATCTATTTTAAATACTTTTTTGAAATTTTCCTCTCAATTCCTTTGATCGAGGTCAATAAAAAGCGCACATGTCGTGATGTGTATAATTGTGTATGTGGCCAAATTAGAATTTGAATTCTATCCAAATCGTTTATATTTATGTGTAAGCATCAAAGACAAAAGTATGGATATGTCACTACTGGTATTTTTCTTTCTTTCTTTCTTTCTTTCTTTCTTTCTTTCTTTCTTTCTTTCTTTCTTTCTTTCTTTCTATCTTTACTGATGCAGGAGGATCTCAATAATAGCAATGGTGTTCACAACAGAGCAGACTCCAGAAATCCAAGGCTCCTAACACAATCTCCTTGTTGTCCATCTGTTAGTATGAATCTGCACATCCTTCTGTAGGATTTCATGTGGCCATATTAATAAGATTGACTGATTAGACTATTTAGTTGAAACAATCGATTTTACTGCACCATAGAATAACTAGCATAACTTACTGCTAGGACAAAACATCATGCCATTAATTATATCAAATGATATGTGTAGTATTATCTTAATTCTCAAGCATTATATTGTATATATATTTATATATAGCATATTTCATTTATATTTCATTTTTATATTTATTTATTTATTTATTTATTTATTTATATTTATTATTTCTCTTACTCTGTAAAATAATAATTAATAAAGTTCTATCTTATTTTATCTTATCTTATGTAGCAACAGAGCCGATCGGCCCTATACGCAAGTTTACTGTGTAGATGACAATATGAAGCGGAGCTATCCATCTGGCCATGAAAAGAGAAAAAAGAAACAAAATGAGAGTGAAATGCGAGAACAGCAATCAGGTAAACTTGTGTTCTCTTCAAGTTTGATGTCAGCAAGAGCAAAAAACGGTAAAGTTAAGTTGATGTGATTCTGTCTCTAGTCTCTATCTGACTAGCTAAATTATCTGTGCAGTGCTGCCAGTGCAAGTGTGAATGTGTGGCAAATGGTTTACATGGCTCACGGGTCAGGTAGGAGAGCTCCTTAGCAGAATTTTGCTCAGGGCCCCAGGGGGGTCAGGATCGGCTCTGTGTAGCAAATACAGTCAAGTGGGACATGACAGTAATAATGTCCCAGAACTGTGATAACAAACATATAACAGCATTGGTACATTTTTTTTCCAGAAAGGTCATAAGGGCATGTGGGATGTGGTAGCTCAGTGGTTCGACATCGGAAGGTCATTGGTTCAAATCCCAGGTCCACCAAGTTGCCAATGCAGAGCCCCTGAGCAAGGCCCTTAACCCAAGGCCCTTATCATTTGCTCAATAAACTGAAATAAAAAAATGTAAGTCACTCTGGATAAGAATGTCTGCTGTAAATGTAAAATGTAAATGCATGTGTTATTGAGAGTTATTGTCATAAGCATAATGTAGTTACACTATTATCCACAAGATGGCAGCACAATGCAACAATTTACAGAGTTACATTCTGGAGCCACCGAGTGACCATAATTATGCTTTAAAAATAAATACATATTTTAGCAAAGTTTTAAATACTGTTATTTTAACCGGCAATATCACCTGTTATAGATATCTTTTTTTTTTAAATAGACTTGATTAAATTCATAGTGACGCTGTTAGAACATTGCTGGCATCTTAAGACTTTGGGTGAAATGAAATCGAAAGTAATTTTATTTTAGTTCTTAACATGGCTTCAAACTCTGAGTACGCATCGGGTAAGTCTCTGAAAAGTGACTGATTTATCTGAAAAAAAAATGACATTGGTTAATTTGTCTTAATGGTTTTTTACTAACTTGTTATTATTTTTTTAATTGTTTTGAAGCTTGCTTGGAAATTTGTTGAGTAGTTTTTATTGTATGGACTGTAACAGAGATTATAATTCTGTAAGTCTATTCTATTATGAAACCGCTAGGCTATGTGACTGAGAGGGAAACTTTATTGTGTTCAATGATTTTTCGCTTTCTATAGATAGGAGTGTATCAGATTTCAGCTCCAGTGACACAGATGAACAATCAAATTCGGATTCAGATTCCGATTCAACAGCACCACAGGTGACATTTATATTTCACTTCTGTTTACACTTCATTCTTGTTTCAAACTTCACTTCTCTTTACACTTCATTCTTGTTTTAAACTTCACTTCTCTTTACACTTCATTCTTGTTTTAAACTTCACTTCTCTTTACACTTCATTCTTGTTTTTCACTTCACTCCAGCAGACACTTTATTTTTGTTTAGATACAAATACCTTTCACTTTCACTTTCAACTTGAAACTCAGGTTCAAATAAACTAGGCGTTTGGAAATAATTAAAGTTGAGTTAGGAAACTGAGAAAGGAAACTGAGCAATTAGATTTAGGATTGTTCTGTAATATAACAGAAAAACAAACATACTGTAAACAGAGAAACTGTGATATAAAGCTGTTAGAATTGACAAAACTCACATGTATGCATAAGATCATAACAATATTACAACACATGATCTGACTTTTTTTGGTCATGTCCCAAAAGATTTATCTCTTCATTTTATGATGATTCAGTTGAATCAGAGGAGAAAAGTCATTAGAAATAAATACGTTGCAATAGTACACAACACAGCATTTTTTTGTTTGTTTGTTTGTTTGTTTTTTGTCTGTCTAATCTCATAACTGTAATGGTCAATTAATTAATGTAAATAATGTCCTAATTTATTCTTATTAGCACAATACACATATATAGGTAAAGAGATTCATATAAATTGAGAAATACTGTGCAAATAGCAGATAACCACTAGCAGATAATGCATTTGGCTTTAGGGTTTGTAATTATTTATATACAATCCAATAAACTGCACTATAGGTAATACTTGAAGTAATAAACACATTGTAATAACAATGATGATTGTCTAAACAGTATTTGGGCTGCTTCCTAAGTGCCTGATGGTTTAATCAGAACCCTAACTAGTCATGAAGTCTAGCACTAAGAACAAAGTTTAAAACTATTAAAGAGAAACCTGTGTGCAGAATGAAGATTCTGTAATGTTAGTGGTTATTAAAGTCTTGACTGTTGTATGTGACCCAAAAGCAGGCCTGCAAATACTACAACAAAAACAACTGTCGCAATGGTGCGATGTGCCGAGACCTGCATGTCTGCAAATATTATCTGAAAGGCTCTTGTCGCTATGGCAACAAATGTCGCCTTAGTCATGTTGTGAACTCCAAACAGGAGAAGAGGGGTCGTGGCAAAAGGACTCAAAGACAAAGAGAGCGCAGTCGCAGCTCCTCAAATGGTATGTGTTGTATATATACTGTAGCATTTAAAGGTTTTAGGTTTGAACCCTTTTTGCAAACTCTTAGAAAAACTATTTGTGGATCACAAACATCCAACCAATCAGGTGTTTCAACCTACCTGTCAATCATGTTGCCTGTCAAGTCAGAAAGCTCTTGCACTAGTATTCAGGTTTTCAAGCCTATCTAATGTATGTGTATTTGTTGATGTGGCTTTGCAAGAAATATTAAAGGAAGGGTTTTTATTTGTTATAGAACAGCTTTTTGACTTATTATCTTCCAGACGACACAGACAGCAGCAAGCCATATAGATGGCAGTTGAATTTGGGAAACGGCTGGGAGGATGTGGACAATGATTACATCCTGGAAGCTCAGTTCTCAAGACCTAACACTAAAGGCATCAGGATCTACAACACTCCCCGTGGGTATGTATGTGATGAAGGTGTTGACCTAATCGGAAGGTTATGAGTTTGAGTCCCAGGACCTCCCTGCTGAGCCACTGAGCAAGGCTCAGTTATATAAATGAAAAAAGTTTTTCTGGATAAGGGTATATGCCTTAGATGTAAATTTAAACACACAGGAGATAACTAAGCAGTACAACAGAGGGCAGAATCTGGAGAAAGCCAAAACAAGACAGGGTTTTATGGTCTTCTTATCACAGCCAAATGTTGAGTGAAAAATTTTATTTTTCTCTGTAACGAAAGCTTAAATATAAGAAGAGAAGGGCTCTAATAGTAGTCTGCTGTAAAACCATATCACTTTAATACCCCTAACCACTACAGTTCCATGAAAGTGGGAAGGAATATGCGACATAACCACAAAGCTATTTATGATGAAAGTGGCTTGGTAAAGCAAAAAGTATCAGTATATGACGTATGTGTAAATGTTGTTAATGTATACTATGCCAGATATGTGACTGTGAAAATATGGCTTAACTGTTAATCCATGATGAATAATTTGAGTATCTTCAAGATAACAAAATAAGCTTTGTCATTTAATATACATTTTATTAATAATTTTATTGCCCTGATCATCCACCACTAATGTTTCATTTGCATATGTAGTGCTTTGTCTATCGACTTTACAAAAATGCGCATCTTAAAGAAGAGCAACCTGCGAGTCAGGCGCAAAGGCTCCCATCACAGTGATTGGCTATGGTATTACCAAGGCAACCATGGCTGGCATGAGTACGGAAAGAAGGTAAGCTGCACGGATGTCAAAATTGCCTCATCAGTCTCTCTTGAAATATATATGTGTGTGCATATTAATACAGAAAATAGTACATAATAGTTTGTTTCCAGACAGAAAGCTTGGTAATCTTCCTATCAATTCCAACAGAGAAATAGATTGTCATTGAGCATTGTGTGTGTTTGTGTGTGTGGGTGTGTGTGGTGGGGGTGGGGTTGTGCGGGGGGTTGTTATGTAGTTGTTGTTGTTGTTGTTGTTTTTGTTTTGGAAGAGGAATGGATTTAGAATAAGATTTGAATGCATTCACAGGATGCACAGGGGAACGTCAGTCCAGTCGATAGCGCCAGGCTGGAAAGTGAGTTCCAGAAGAACAGGCGTGGCACTGTTCACTTCACCATCAACTCCACCAACTATGACATAAGATTTAATGGTAAGTGAACTTTCACAGAAACGAAAATGAAAAGAAAAAAGCTGTAGATGCAGTCAGACATTTTGGGTGTAATTTGACATACAATCATTTGAGTCTTTGGGTGTAATATGACAGTAATTTGTGTCTTTTATTAGACATGTGTCAGAAAAACTTGTCCACAGGCCACAAAAGAAGGATCAGAAGACGTCCGATATATGTTTCTCCTCAGGATGGAAGGTAATTGGCACAATCACAAATACCTGGGCTTTCTATACACAAAAAATGTATATACACACCCATGCCAATCTTTTCATCTTAAATTATGTTATATATCATGATTTAGATTTGGTCATAATAGCTAATATTAGAAGAATATTGAGGTTGGAGGTAGATAGAGATAGATCCTATTGCACTACTTACAGTCTTAGGGAAAAGAAAATACTCCATGCTTCAATTTTATCTTTTAGTCGTAAGGGCCTGAAAAACTATTGTCTGGTCTGCAAACAAACTAGTAATCTCATGACGGTGAACCCTATAACTCAGTAATATGCAGAACAATCTTTATCTGTCACATTTTTTAAGAAATTTTGGTCTGTCTTTCTTTGATTTTATTTGTTTTTACATTTATGGCATTTGTCAGGTGGCCTTATTTAGAGCAACTTATATTTTTAATCTCATGTTATACAACTTATGAGCCTTGCTCAGAGGCCCAGTGTGCCAATCTACCAATTGGTAATTCAGCATCTTAACTAAAAAGCTAGCACATCCCCCATTTTATGCATAGATCTCTTAAGGTCCTACCACAGCATCTCAATATGATTGAGGTCTGGACTTTGGCTTTCACATTTTTTTTTCTTCTGAAATCATTCAGATATTAATTTGCTGGTTGATTTTGCATTGTCCTGTTAAATGACCCACTTTCGGCCAAAGTGGCTGCATGTTTGTCTCAAGAATCTTCTGATACTGTATAATTAAGTTTTCATCGTTGTTTTAATGACAATGAAAGATTCCCAGGTGGCTGCAAAACAAACCTAAATCATTATAACCCCACCTCCATGCTCGAAGCTTGTTTGAAGTGTTTGTGTTGTGTTTGTTGTTTTTTTCAAGTAAAATGGCTTGATCAGCTATTGTAGGATTTATATGTTTATACGGTATAAATGTGGTAGAACAGCCTTGCCATCAGATCACTAAAGTAACTTGAGTGTGAAGTTGTTGCCTTGGCAACTCTGTTTTCCCTGCACCGTGACCTTTAATATTCATGACTTATTGCACGGAAGCAAAAGGACAGCAGAGTTGTGTAAGAAATGCTACACAACCTGTTATATAAATAGAGTAGAGTTATATATGTGCCATAGAGTTATTGTGTTTAGGGCCACATTAAGGCAAGGACACAAAAAATCCCACCATTTAGAGCAATTCTCCAGCATATCTAGGTAGTATGTGATATTGTGAGAACAAACATGTTTGCTGAAATGAACCAACTCAACATTCATTGCATTCCTGTAATAAGTCAAACTGGTTTGTCAAATGTTTTTGTTTTGTCAGCCAACTGAATACAGTGACAAATATGTTGAAGAAAGCATGGCCGTCCTCATCTAAAAAGACTCCTCTGTGGCAGTTCAGTGGGAGAGGAGGAAACTGGCATAGTTTTACACCGCGAGTAAGGTTTCTTTTTGCACACATACTGTACACACACAAGTCTTTTCCAAATCCCACACAATAACTGTGATGCAGGGCCAGGCATCATATCTGACACATACACACAGGGACTTGTGACACATTACCTGGCACATACTTATCTGACACATACTGTACACACCTCACACAAAATAATGCACCTGTTTTGTTCACATGTTGTGTACATGGAGTGAAATCATACACTGACCCAAAGGATTTACTCTTCACAGAACTAATGTGCATTTGAGAAATGTGGAAGAACTTCCTAGTAATTGTTTTCTGTTTTAATGTCAAGCTAGGTTGCTTGTTATAGATGAAATCAATATGTTACAGATGATATTAAAGCATATCATAAACTCGTACACAATATAATCAATACTGCTGTCTCTCTCTCTGACAGATCTGAGATAAGTTTTAAAGGTTTGTATGGTATGTGATAATGTATGCATTTTTTGTAACCTCCTCTCTCTCTGTCTCTCTCTCTCTCTCTCTCTCTCTCTCTCTCTCTCTCTCTCTCTCTCTCTCTCTCTCTCTCTCTCTCTCTCTCTCTCTCTCTAGGGTTGCTGTAACATATCAAGTGCAGACATTGAGACAGAGTACCAGAATAACCCTCAGGGCTCCATGAACTTCACTGTTAATGGAGATCAGTATACACTGAACTTCTCACGTACGAAAGCAAACGCTTATGTTCTTTATGAGATTACGTGATCATGAGTGACTAATCAATTACTGAATATCAGTTCAAATCAGTGATGCAGACACTGATGCAGTGATTTTATAAATAGACAACAACTAAAGGACATATTATGGTTTATGTTGAATTTGCTATGTATTATTTAATTTCATCTGCGTTCTGTTGTTCGTGTTTTTGCCTATTTAAGCTATAATCTGGATTTTCACACTGCTAAACCATATTATTGCTCCAGTCCATCTTAAGACGGCATTTTAGCTTTTCGGTGTGCCACATGATGTTTCTATCAGGTGTAATTTAGGTCTAAAGAAGAAGTTAAATCACCCTTTTTTTTTGGCTGATAGTGAATATTCTACTGTATACAACTATGTATAGGAATTCATCTTAACCAATAGTAGAAGAAGTGCACTTTAGATGATATGGGGAATGTTTTACACTTCATGTGCTCAATGCTCACAGCTTCGCTTATGTACTGTAAACTGACACTGGACGGTAAAATGTTTTTAAAAAACATTTTAAAAATTCACTGTATTCTGCTGAAGGCAGCATTATGTGCATTCAACATTATTGCTTTATACTTCTGATTATTAAAATAAAATGTTAGCGTACTATTGGAGATGATACCATTGCTCTAAAAATCATACATTACACAGCAGAATGCACAGTTTATAGTATGTCATTTGGGAGACAGCTCATTTCACTTTAACACATTTATAAATAACAGTACTCTAATAATAAAAACAGCTGGATGTAGTGTTGGAAGATTGTCCAATGTGTTTTACTGATACAGAAATGTCCTTATTTATTTAATCGCAATTGAATATATTGTTTCAGGATTCTGTCTACTTTTTACAGCCTAGAAATTAGTCTGACACCAGCATGGAAATAGCCACTGAAAATAGGGGAAATGCTTGTCACTATTTCAATGCAATTTAATATAGTTCCCATTCTGAGGCAAATGAAACTTATTGTAATTACAAATTGCTTTTTAAAGATGACCCTGATTTTAGATGGAATGAGGTTTGCTGACTTTGGGATTTTTTCTCAACAGGAATGATTCAAACCAACCTGAAAACGCAAGGCACTCGCAATATCAGACGTGTGGAACAGTGATGTTACTCTCGCAGCAGGGTTTGGATATTTGCACAGAATAAAGAAAGGGAAATGGTGTCTGAATAATGCATGTACTGATGGTGATGGTAGTGATAGTTAACCTGTATTAAATTTACACACAAATTTTGCTGCCATTTGAAGTTACTCAATGTCCAAAAAATACTATGTTGGTGTAGTACTCTATGTAGTAAACTTATTTACAAAAAAAAAGATATTTACCAAATGATTATTGTGATTAGTTTCTTTTGATGATGAAATCAGTTATGTATGACTAGATTTCTCTGTGTGATTTATATGCCAATAATTATTTTTGAAAAAGCAAGAGCCATATGAAGAGCTGCAGACTTTATTATCCCCACATGCTTTCATTTATTGTTCTTTATTTTTGCATAATTAATAAAATTACATTTGCCAGAACTGTTTAATGAAATGCATTAAATGAAACGAGCAAAATAATTGTTTCTTTTTTAGAATTACTTAAGAATGATTAGATAGAGAAGTAGAAATCTTTTTTGTTCATTATATTATGAGGTTCACACACCATTCACAGTATAATCATTCACAGTATAATGTGGAGTGGAATACTTTTGTCTGTCCAGGGAACATAATTTATTTATCTAGGAATAGAAAAATAAATGTTTAAAATATAAATGTATAATATAAAAGATGTGTGTGGTATGTGTGTGTATTTGCTATATATTGCTGTGCATGAAGCTTAGCTACTTGCAGTTAACACTAGAAGTCCCAGGGAGCAGCCATTTGGCTTTTCTACTTATAAAACCCGCAGGACAGCCGATGGGCTGGAAGGCTTTAGGCTAATATCCTTAATCAGCTGTGACCAGTTGCTTTTGTTATGTAAACAATGTGGGGCCATGCTGAGCCACTTCAAGGAAACTTGTGTTTCACTTTGCCATCTTATGGAGAAATCAACACATATGGTTTTTTTTCCTTTGTTGCTGAGATTTATTGATAAAAATAGTACAAAATAAAATAAAGAAACCAACCATTTGTACACATATTTCCAAATAATATTAAAAAGTGAGTGAGTACATTCCAGCAATCACTCACAATCCTGGCACTGCCATGGTATCTCCCGTCTGCATTTACCACATGTGTATCTGTAGCAGTGAACACATCGCACAGTGGCATGATTGTTCTTGCATTGGTGTTTGACCTGACGCTCTTTTTCCAGGGCTAGGTGTGGAGGGTTGTGTCCGAAGCAATTGTTCTTTTCTTGCCTTCTTCGCACACATACGAGAGTTAGCCAACTCTCTTGCAAGCTCCACCAGGAAGTCCACCCGTCTTTCCTGCCTTCCGGTGCATGCTTGATACAGCACATGTGCATTCAGTGCTGCCATGTCAATCATGTTATAGAACACGGCAACTGGCCAGCGCCGTGTCCCTGTGCGGACAGTGTACTCCCGCACCATCTGGTCCATCACATCCACGCCGCACTTTGTGGTGTTGTAAAGGGTGACAGTGTTTGGCTTCCTTTTGGTGGTATTATCAGTCTGAATCACGCTGTGCATGCTGCTAAGAATGTAGACGGTCTTCTTCCGTTTGGGCGCATACGCCGTCAGCGTAGCAGCAGTGGTTGAAAACACCTAATAAATAAGATACATTGTTATTTTCATAGCACTTTTACACACAATGACATATTTGGCAGTGTTGATTCTAAAAATCAGAAGCACATAAACATAGAACCACAAAAGACCTGCAACATACCTGAGTGGTGAATTCATTGCAATCTGTGTGTCTAGCGGATTGAGGGATTTCCCAGCGAATCTTGTTGACTGTGCAGAGGATGGTGGTTTTCTGGCTAAGAAGTTTATGCGCAAGTGACAGCGATGTGAAGAAATTGTCCATGGTAACATTTCTGCCCTTGTCTAGGAATGGTTCCATCAGCCTCATAACTACATTTTCAGACAGTCTCTCTCCACTGGGACGACTAGGGTCCTTGCCAAGATATGGGAGGACATTACAAATGTACTTGGATTTTAGGTCACAAGCCACCCAAAACTTGATCCCAAACTTGTCAGGTTTAGTTGCAATATACTGCAGGAAACAGCAGCGAGTCTTTGACGGGAAAAGCTGTTCATCAACGGTGATATGTAGACCAGGGTTGTAGGACGTGATTTTATCCACCTCAACACAAAAGGAATTAGCAGCCCTCCCTCCCCCACACATACAAACAAGCCACCAGCAAACATTCACACACACACCCCCAACCCCCTGCAGATTGCTCAGGTAATGACCATATTTACACATGAATTGATGCTAATGATAGCCAAAAGACTAGCCAGTTAGCTTCCACTTGGCTAAAGGAGGGTTACAAATCTCTGGGACTTCTAGTGTTAAAAGCAGTGAAAATTCATTCATTCATTTTCTATCGTTTATCCGAACTTCTCGGGTCACGGGGAGCCTGTGCCTCAGGCGTCATCGGGCATCAAGGCAGGATACACGCTGGACGGAGTGCCAACCCATCGCAGGACACACACACTCACATTCACTCACACACTCACATATTACGGACAATTTTACAGAGATGCCAATCAACCTACCATGCATGTCTTTGGACCGGGGAAGAAAGCCGGAGTACCCGGAGGAAACCCCAGAGGCACGGGGAGAACATGCAAACTAGACACACACAAGGTGGAGGTGGAAATCAAACCCCCAACTCTGGAGGTGTGAGGCGAACATGCTAACCACTTAGCCACCGTGCCCCCCACCCCCCACCCCCCAGCACTGAAAATAAAAATATTTATTTATATTGTGTATTCTCTGCTAGTGTCTGGTGCTGAAGCAAGAATAACCTTCTTTGACTTGCTGATAGTCAGGAAGAGGTTGTTTTCAATTACTACTACAAACCAGTACTTTTGGCTCTCTTTTTCATCATTATTAGAGATCAGGTTCAACACTACAGTGTCATCAGAAAACTTGACAATGGTGGTAGTGTTAAGGAAGAACTCAAGGGTCGTCCAGAGAGCCCTAATTGATTCAGCCTCACTGAACACCAATGTACCGGAACACCAACTGCCCCAGACCTCCTCACCCTAAAATCAATGCCTGACCACACTAATGAGTCAATTCAATTTTATTTGTATAGCACTTTTAACAATGGACATTGTCTCAAAGCAGCTTTACAGAGTATAAGACATATACCGTAGTACCAAAAGTTCAAGATTAATATTTGACAATGGTGGTAGTGTGGTATTAATCTATTTATCCCCAATAAGCAAACCTCAAGCGACTGTGGCAAGGACAAACTCCCTTAGATGAAAGAGAAAGAAACCTTGAGAGGAACTAGACTCAAAAGGGAACCTCATCCTCATTTTGGGGACACTGGAGGGTGTGATAATAATTTGTTTTAAACACCACAGTCATATACAGTCTGATAATTGTGTATTGATTAGGACAATGTTGCCCTCAAAAACCACATGTCGTTGGCATCTTCTCTATGACTGTCTAAAATCATCATGAAGCAGAATTGAAACTGGAACTGGTACATCTTTTTATACTATGGGATCCTCACAAGGTTGCCCTCTTCTCACTGAAGGTCCGATATCTTCATGAAGCAAAACAACCGGAGCTGGTACAATCTCTGGATGTTTGGGGTGGGTAGAAAAAAATTAAGCAAGTGGTGAGGAATTAGTGTAGCTGCTGTTTTTAATATTAACAAGCACTACATTATAATGTGCATTTGATCAGGTGTACTGTAGCACAAGGTTATGGGATATATTATGTATATACCTGTCTAAAGAGATGTGTCTTTAATCTACCTTTACACTGGGAGTATGTCTGAGCCCCTAACACTGTCAGGAATGCTATTTCTGAGAGCTTTAGTAGTTTAGGAGCTAAATACCACCTTTAGTGGACTTTGATATTCTGGGAACCATCATAAGTTCGGATTTTTTTTTTTTTATCTCAAAGATCGAGATGAAACCATGGGAGCTAAACCATTTAGAGCATTATATGTAAGTAGCAGCAGTTTGCTGCTGATTCCAAACTTAACAGGTAGCCAGTGTAGAAATGATAAAATTGGAGTTATATGATCATACTTTCTTGACCTGGTTAGACATCTGGCAGCTGCATTTTGGAATAACTGTAGCCTATTTATTGAAGATGCAGGACAACCATTACAATAGTCCAGGCTGGATGTCATGAATGCATGAACTAACTTCTCAAGATGTTTCTAAACTTGGCAATATTTCTAAGGTGGAAGAAGGCTGTTATTGTAATATAAGTGATATAAGTGAGCTGTCTATTTCTAATACCAGGTCTTTCACTGATCAGCGAGTAGTTACGGTACAACCCTCTAAATGGATGTTGAATTGTGAGCACTTCTGTGTACTGGTTTTTGCACCAATAGTTAATATTTCTGTCTTTATCAGAATGTAACAACAAAAAAACTATATATCAACCAATCGTTTGTATCTTTAATGCATTCAGTTGACTTTTAGATACAGTAATCCCTCGCCACTTCGCGGTTCAAGTTTCGAGGTTCAAGTTTTGCAGCCTCAGTGCATCACTGACTTTTTCAAAAATATTCATCGAAAAATAAAAATAAAAACGGTTTCCCAGGATGCCAGACAAACAGAGAAACTCTCACAGAGCCTTTGTACATACCCACGAGCACTCAGACAAGGCACATGATTGGTTCCCGGCATGAGATCTGAGCTGATTGGCTGCGCATCATCGCATCCTCTCCCAGCTTCTTCCCTTGTTGTATCTCAAAACTCTCGGTCACGCTTTCAACTGTGTCTCACGTATTGTGTTTGAAATTAACTTTTTTGTTAAGCCCTTACAATGCCTCCTAAGCGCCGTGCCCCTGCAAAAGATTCCTCTAGTGAGCCCAAGAGGAAGAGGAGCATGATGACCATCAGTGAAAAGGTCAAACTTAGGGCCAATCCTACTTCACGGATTTTCACCTATCGTGAGGGGTTTCGGTCCCCATTAACCGCAATAAAAGAGGGATCACTGTATTTTATCTGGTTTTGATAAGATAAATAACTGGGTATTGGCAGCATAATAATGGAAACTAATCCCATGCCTTCTAATGATATTTCCCAAGGAAAGCATGTATACTGAGAAAAGCAGAGGTCCTAAAACTGATTCTTGAGGAACCTCATATTTCACTGGTGTTATATTTGAGAATGTAATTTTATATACTGTCTTCTTTTTTTGTAGAGTGCTATGTGCTCGTGGTCCTGTTGATCACTGTTTTCCCTACCTTTATTTTTTTTGTATAGTTTGTTTATTGGCTTGGAAGCTGATTATTTATTGTTATTTTTGTTTGTTTGATTTATTTGCTATCGGCCCATAGTTACCTTGTCTCCTTACTGATTTAGAGCGCTCTTAACAAAAGTAGGACAAATACTACATCAGGTTGTGTACTGTTTACGACAATCGGAGGGGGGGTTACTCACTATTAATTGTACAAGTGTGGTGTGTTGTGTGGGTTTTGTTTTGTACTTTGGTTTATCGGATTTGTTTCCTTTTTTTTTCTTCTTTTTTTTAAATTGTATTGTGAAGTGGCTAACCCCTCGTTAGAAGTAACCTTTGTGCACGTATGCTAGCTTAAGTCCTTAGTATGATTAAGTTAAGAGAGTGAGAAAACCAGTTAATAAATGTATTGATTTAATGCAGTATTGGTCTGAGTAATTTCATTTATTTGAATAACTGTGCGGGAAGCCCTTTGTGGGATCTCCTACCCATGTAAATTAGAGTGGCGTAGTCACTGACAATTAGTTACCTATTTGACTCGGTCACATTAATAAGGGGCCTAATAAGTGGAATAAAGTGTTTAAACAGTGTATATGAGTGTGGTTGCCAGGTGTCCACATTCTATTAGTCATTATTTATTTCTGACTTTAGGCAGCTGGGTTCACATGAATGCTTTAATATTGGACTGTAATCTCATTTTGATTCTCAGACAGCATTAGAGTATTTTGAATGTACTAACCAAATTCAGCTTTTTTAATAGTTTTGTTTTATATTCCTTTAACATAAAACAAAACTATTTGTACACAGAGTTACACAGAATCCGTATGAGTTTCTAGAAACTGTGGGGTGTCTTCCTGGTACACACAGACTCTACAAACACTGTAAGGGCTTCAGTAGAAAAAAGGCGTGCTTCATGATAATATAATTAGTGAAACAGAAAGGAAACCGAAAGCAAAAAAGTAAACATCTCAGCTCAGTTCCAGTTCTACTGCCTTTCACACGTAAGTTAATTTCATCTACATTATTAATAAACATGGTTGTGTGCTAAAATATGGTATCATGGCTAATTTAATCTATAGTTTACTCTATCTAAACCGGTTTCTTATTTTCTTTGTTTCTTTTATTTTTAGTGTTTACACTCAGCAACTTAGATTAGGTAAGTTGCCAAATACTTTTCTCAGTTTAACCTACATTTTAAAATGAGCTGAATTTAAGTCCCTTCGTTTGTGCTGATGTTGTGTTTAAGATTGGGGAGAGCGGGGGAAGTTTGGTATGTTACTGTAAGACAAGCAATATTTGTAATAACCCCTTTTCAGTTTAGCTTATTAGCCTCATTTCTTTTGGGTTAAACACAAACACACACATGCATTTATTCATTAGTCATGTGCTTTGAACATGAATACAGCTATCATATAAAGGCATTACATACGAAACTTCACTGGTTGTGTCTTTTACACGAATCCGCGGGCATCAGCAAGCTTACAGTATTTATAGTCTCTCGGTCACGCGCCTATAATTAGCGCAATTCGTGACGAGACCGCAGAGCGCGCAGAGCGCATCCCACCCGCTTCTGTGCGTTTCCCCATGTACCTCTTTTGGGTCCGCTTGAGGAGAGCAATGCCTCCTCGGTTCCATCCCCGCTAGTTTTAAACAAATGTAGGGACAAAAAAAGAGATGAGTGCTCTTTTTTTTTTTCTTTTTTTTTTCTTTTTTTTGTGGGGGGGGGGGGGGGGGGAAAAACCAAACAGCAATTTCAAAATACATTAAAACTATTATAAAGAAACCAGATCTCTAGAATGTTGGTCAAAATGGGACTCTTTTGTGCAAAAAAAAATGTTTGGGGAGCTCCTCATAATAACCCAGAATTTAACACTGTGGTAACCAACTCCTTCTCCCTGATTTTGTTACATATGAAATTAACCAACAGCATAGAACAACGTACAGGGCCATTTAAACCATTAAAAATCTTCTCTTTTTTTTATGGATACAGGAAACACATGAAGAAAACCTCACCAAAAATTTTCAACGAATACATTTTGCAGGTACAGTATAGATCAGGGGTATTCAATTAAAATTCAAAGAGGTCCAGTTACTAAAATTTCCTCCAAGCAAAGGTCCGAATCTTACATTGTCACTTAAAATAGTGTACCCTCATGTTAATAAAATCAATAACGCACATACATTTCTATATCATTTATTGTTAAATTTCAAGTGTTTTCAAAGTCTGAACTTGTATGGCACTTGAATGGAAAACAATCCTGTAGTTGTCTTTACTACATGTCAAGTAACAGACAACAACACTGAATTTCTTCTGAATAAAATAAATAAAAAGTGCAAACACAGCTTTGTGCAGCCTGAACTTAGGGCCTATATTTCAAGTAATGTAAAACATTCAGAATCTTCTGAATAAAATAAAAGTGCTTTTAATCTTTAAGAAAAAAAATTAAACAAAAGACTTTTGAGCTGCCCCTTTTTTAAACATTAACTACATTAATAACACAGGAGCATTAGGCAAAAGAACATTTCAAGTAAAATAGAACAGGGCAGAATTTACTGAATAAAAGAAAAGTTCAGAGCTTTGAGCAGCTCCCTTTTTCTTCTCTCCTTTCCACCTCTCCTTACTCCCTTTCCATCTTCCGTTCCTAGTGAGAGAAATGGACATGTTCCTGTCCTGCCAGCAGTTTGAATCTTAATTGTCCTGCCAGCGTAATTAGGTGCATTACTGCCACCTTCTGCTCTGGAGTATGGAACAGAAACAATGTGTTTTTGGCTTGGCTTTTGATGACGCTTCTGTCATAATAACTAGATTAACTGAGCATGAACGAAAGATTTATCTTTTTATTAATATCAAAGAGCTTATATAATCTTATAATATTAGATTATAATAAAGAGATGCTTAATATGATAATATTAGAATTTTAACGGGTCCGGGCAGACCCGTCACTCGGTCCGGATCCGGGCCGCAGTTCGCCATTTGGTGATGCCTGGTATAGATTGATGTCATAGGTGTAGAAACCAGTTTTTGACTGAAAACCCTAGTTCTGATTCTTAAACACTGTCTTAAACACGTTAACAAACGTGCAAATATATACTGACGTCCCATATACTGTAGGCTGAGTTTCTGCCTCACACCCTTTGTTTCTGAGTACTGGATTTACTATGACCCTGTCCAGGATAAAACAGAAAATATAGCATAGCCACACCGGCCATATATCCCATGCAAAGGAAGCATATTATGAACAAATATTTATTGGAGTAATAAAAAATGTCATAAGTAATAAAATATGAAAAATCTGTTTTTAAAATATTTAAACAGCTTCTCAACGACACACGACAAACGAGATACAATTTGAAAGCAAAACATTTGTTTGTAAGCGTATTTGGAATCTTTAAGGGTTTAGTAAAGTTTATGAATTCTTCAAATGAGTGAAAACTGATCTTGCCAGTTGTTGACATTTCATTTATCTGAAGTATATACTGGTTTTAGTGTCAAGGCATAGTGGGAGATTTGGTAACTAAAGATAAATATTATCAAAAAGAAAAAAACCTGTGCAGTTCTTTAATTTCTCGCTTTAAATAAAAAAAAATTTACCAGATTATCATGTTCTCTTTTCCAGAAACAAGACACATTTCAAGAAGACAACTAAGAAGACAAGTAGTTCATCAACAAATGAATACCCTGGGTAAAAACATTAAAACACATTGTCTATATTACAATCAATCAATTTTACAAGAGCTTCAGAAGTGACGGCTTTGTTTTTATATATGGTGTTAGACTGAGGTGACTGTTTTCAGACTATTTAAGTGTCCTCCAGTTCACCATCCCAAACAAACAGTATAAAACATGCTATGTGCATGCTATAGTGCACGATATAATTCATGATTAAAGCAGTGACATTTACATTTACATTTACGGCATTTAGCAGACACCCTTATCCAGAGTGACTTACAACTGAGCAACTGAGGGTTAAGGGCCTTGCTCAGGGGCCCAGCAGTGGCAGCTTGGTGGACTTGGGATTTGAACCCATGACCTTCCGATCAGTAGCCCAACACCTTAACCACTGAGATACCACATCCCACGTTAAAGGAGCACATGGGAGGGCAGCTAGATGGAAGCCAAGCTCAAACTTGGTCACCCAAAAGCATGTGGCAAATGTGCTATGGTCTGATGAGAACAATACGAAAGTGCTGAAAAATGAAGTTTCACAAGCCTGCCTCCAGGTTCCTCTTTCCCAAACAAGCTTAACTTGCTACATTGGTGCCAAAACCCAGGTAGATGAGAGGAAACCGGAAAAAGGCTTGTGAAACTCAGTGCTTTATTTCTCTATTTTGCTTTTCTGCATTTCTAGTTAATAGCTACACACAGCTCTGTGTGCACCTCTCTCTCTGTGGCTCACATCTATTCAATTCAATTCAAGTTTATTTGTATAGCGCTTTTTACAATAGACATTGTCTCAAAGCAGCTTTACAGAACATAAACATAGAGCAGAAGGTAAACATAATTAATGATAAAGGAATTAACGAATAATAAAAGAAATAAGAATTAACAGAATAAAAATTCTAGATTATTATTAGATGTATATAGTTCAGTGTGCATGTATTTATTCCCCTATGAGCAAGTCTGAGATGACTCAGGCAGCAGTGGCAAGGAAAAACTCCCTTAAATTGGTAAAGGAAGAAACCTTGAGAGGAACCGGACTCAAGGGGGAACCCATCCTCATATGGGTGACACTGGGGTGTGATTGTAATATACAGTCAGTTAAATGTTGTATTGGTGTGAGGTTCAAGGACTTCTGATCTCCTGAGTACCACAGAGTCTAACTGGAGATGTCTCAGGATTCTTAGAGTCGTCCTCGGCTCAGTGGACGTCCAAAGGCTTCGTCCCACAGAGGACGTTGGGAGCTGGTACAGTGTCTGGATGCCTCGGGATGGGTACAAAGAGAGAAGCAGTGGAAAGGGATTAACATATCTGCTGTTCATAAAAATGTGCTGGTCTGATGTACTGGTGCATGATATTATGGGATGTATTATGTGTACGCCTGACTAATGAGATGAGTTTTTAATCTACATTTAAACTGGGAAAGTGTGTCTGCGCCCCGAACACTATCAGGAAGACTATTCCAAAGTTTGGGAGCTAAATAAGAAAACGCTCTACCACCTTTAGTCGACTTAGATATTCTGGGAACTACCAAAAGTCCTGAGTTTTGTGATCTCAGAGAGCGTGAAGGATTGTAACGTGTTAGAAGACTAGTTAGATAGATGGGAGCTAAACCATTAAGAGCCTTGTACATAAGTAGCAGCAGTTTGTAGTCAATTCTATACATAACAGGTAGCCAGTGTAGAGATGATAAAATTGGGGTTATATGGTCATACTTTCTTGTCCTAGTGAGAACTCTGGCAGCTGCATTTTGGACTAACTGTAACCTATTTATTAAAGATGCAGGACAACCACCTAGTAATGCATTACAATAGTCCAGTCTAGAGGTCATGAAGGCATGAACTAGCTTCTCAGCATCAGATACAGACAGGATGTTTCTCAGCTTGGCAATGTTTCTAAGGTGGAAGAAGGCTGTTTTGGTAGTATGGGTGATATGATTTTTAAAAGACAAGTTACTGTCTAATATAACACCGAGGTCTTTCACTCTCGAGCTACTTGTAACAGTACATCCCTCTAAATGGGAGTTAAGTTGTGAGAGTTTCTGTGCACTGGTTTTTGGACCTATGAGTAGTATTTCTGTCTTATCGGAGTTTAACAATAGAAAGTTGCAGCTCATCCAGTCTACATCTCTCCAACTTTTATCCCTGCCGCAATTCACTGCACCAGAGAACAATCAATAACACAATTTGGGACAGGTGTGTGATCCTTACCACTCACTTCCCTCGGCCCCACCCTCCATTCACAAATCTGCATTCGAGCACACCCCTGCATCCACATAGGACTTCTATACAGGTGGAGGGAATCATGAATCGCAATTTATGTCGATTTTAGCACAGAACCTTCAGGTGTCTGCTCATAAGCACACATCCATATCAATGATTTTACTGCTTATTACTTCACAGGTAAACCCTACGAGTGGCAGCTGTTTGATGGACAGCAATGGTTTCAAATACAAAACGATAATATAATCGAGTGTAACTACTGCCAGCCAGGAACAAAAGGGATCACCATTGATACAGACAAGGGGTGATTTTCTATCAGCTTTTTTTCTGCATCATTATGTTGAGCTTATTTAATTGTGCTCTGATGAACATGCTTTGTTCCTCATTTTTTTTGACAGACCTCTTTACATTGATTATGATGCCATGACAATAAAGGCCTTGTTTTACACGACTGTTGTTGACCTTGCTGTACGACGACTATCGTCTCAGTCTCACAATCAGACAGAAGATGTGGGCTGGTACTACAAAGACGACAATTCCTGGTGTGAATATGGGTTACAGGTGAGTCACTTAGATTTTGCACATAGATGTTCATTTCTAGGGGGCACGGTGGCTTAGTGGTTAGCACGTTTGCCTCACACCTCCAGGATTGGGGGTTCGATTCCCGCCTCTGCCTTGTGTGTGTGGAGTTTGCATTAGAGCTCTTCTCAGGTCTAAAGAAATGTACCAGACCCGAAATGACCCGAATCCCTTTTTACAGGGACCCGACGTGCATAATTTATTTATTTATAATTTTAAGAAAGACCCGACCCGAGACAAACCCGAAAAAATTAGACCTGAGTCCGACCCGACCCATTGGCGAATTTTTTTAACCCGACTGGAACCGAATGTTGCGTAACTCTACACTAAAGTAACCCCTACAGAGTGGATTCAAAATTGATAGACAGGTCTGTTTCAACGAAAATGAGCTTACCGCCAGCCACATGTCGCCAGCCACACGTCGCCAGCCACACGTCGCCAGCCACATGCCGCAAGCGGTCTTGGCAAACAGAGGAGAGATTGGAAAAGGACTCGATTCGATACACACACGCAAGATAAAATAGTTCGGGTCTTCTCGGGGCTGTTCGGTAAAAACACATTCATTTTAAATGTCCAAGGCACACGTGAAACTTTGAAACTCGAACCCACTCGGGTCTCGGGTCTGACCTCTGGTTTTCGGATCTAAGTGGACCCGTGAAGACCTCTAGTTTGCATGAAAATTGTCCGTAGTGTGTGAGTGTGTGAGTGAATGAGAGTGTATGTGTGTGCCCTGCGATGGGTTGGCACTCCGTCCAGGGTGTATCCTGCCTTGATGCCCGATGACGCCTGAGATCCCATGACCAGAGGTAGTTCGGACAAGCGGTAGAAAATGAATGAATGAATGAATGAATGAATGAATGAATGAATGAATGAATGAATGAATGAATGTTCATTTCTTGCAAAGAACTCTGTCAGTGGTGAAATTTATCTGCTGTATATCCTGAACGTCACACTTGTCATCCAACACAGGGATCAAGTAACAGCATGTCATCAATAAACAGTCGAGACATAGAGCAGAACTATAACTCCAATCCCACAAGCATCTTCAGCTTTACAACAGGAAAATATAAATACAATTTGAACTTCTCTGGTAATCATTTATCTAAATATCTAAATGTATCTTTTGTTAAATAATGATATTAACAACAATAATAATAACAATAATATAATAACAATAATAATAATAATAATAATAATAATAATAATAATAATTATACTTTTTTTTTTTTTTTTTATAGCAATGATACAAACCAACCGGTCTACTGGCAAACAGAGAGAAGTGAGGAGGAGGCCAAAGTTTAACTCTGTAACCTATGTAAACAACAGGTGCAGCACTTATAACTGTGATAAGATATAATTTATGTGAAAAGATAAAATTTGACAAAGTATAAGATTTTTTTAAAGAACTTCAATGTTCTGTTTTTATTTTGTGTACAGTCTGAACACTGAACCGATTACATCAACCATAAACCCATCTCCATCAGCTACACATACTGCAAATGCATCCACAGAGGTATCCTGGCAGTTTATGGGTGATGAAGGCATGTGGACAGAGTATCAGAAACCAGTGAGTGATTCTTCTCCTTGCCAGAGACGCAGTCTTTATAATCAACGTCATTCTAGAATAATGTATCTTGAATGATGGAAGTGTCAGAGTTGTTGATAGTACTGTGTATATGTTCTTTTAAGAGTTCTTCTCTGGAGAGTAGTGAGATAGAGAGAGAGTATCAGAGGAATCCACAGGGCAAGCTTGCTTTCAGGGCTGGGCGCTACAATTACTCTCTCAATTTTAACGGTAAGTCCAACCTCAGCTCCAACCAACATGTTTAAATGTTAATCAAGGTCACGTATACCCTTTGTTAGTGGCGGTCCTTGATGACCTGCTCCCACACTAACAATTTAATCAAGTTTATTCATTTAGAGTTCTAAACGTATTACATTATGATACTTAAGCCTTTTTAAGAATGAGATCTTTTCGTCTGGGTGCATACAATCTGTAATTTCTTACACTTTCCTATGATGAAGGTATGATTTCTGGTGTGATTCCTGGTGTGATTTTTTTTCTTCCACAGGTATGTACCAGATCAATTTGACATGTACCACGAGGCGAGATGTCCGGAGAGTCTCTGCAGATGAGAGCAACAGGTAGGGATCCTGCAATACACCAAAGATATCATGACTTTTTTCTAACACAAAATTATACAAACACAAGTTATAAAGTTAAAACTGAAACATCTGAAGGATTTAGTCATAACATAAAACATAAAAAATTTTTGTTTGACAATCCACCGTTCCCTCCACAGTCCTCTTTGCCAAGCTCGCTGGCAGTTTAAAGATGTAGACGGCCGCTGGAAATACTTTGTTAAAGTAAGAGAAATTTTCATTAAAGACTACACAGTAAAAAAAAAAGTTTCATTAAGTTGCGAGTTTGGTCTGGTCATCAACACTCAAACAATGGTGTGCATCTGGGAGCTCATATATGCAGAAGACAGTTAAAACTTTTCTCTGAGTCTGTTATATTGCCGTGAGGCAAAAGAATCAGCAGTTGATTACTTAGCTTTATGTGAGGAAGCACATGATAGGCTTCTGTAACAACTGCCCAGAGATGGAAGGTCTTAGATCCATAAGCAGACTATAATGGGGAATTAACACAATACAATAACAGTAATCCAAAAAAACAGGTGAAATGTCAAAACAGTGATCTCCAAAATACAGGCAAATAAATCCAAAAACACACAGAGTAAATCAGAAGCGGGATGGTCATCAGAATCGAGCACGATAGAAACGTGCAGAGAAACAAATGGCTTGGTAAGAAGTGCCTTGCAAAAGTATTCATACCCACTGAACTTTTCAAACATTGTGACATTTTAAAACCACAACGAAAAATTTATTTTATTAGATTTTACGAAATAGATCGAAAGAAAGTGGCACATAATTGTGAAGTGGAATGAAAATTATAAATGGTGTCCACATTTATTTTACAAATAAACATCTGAAAAGTGTGGTGTGCATTTTTATTCAGCCCCTTTTACTCTGATACCCCTAACTAAAATCCAGTGAAACCAACTGCCTTCAGAAGTCACCTAATTAGTAAATAGTGCACCTGTGTGTAATTTAATCTCAGTATAAATACAGGTGCACTCTATTTACTAATTAGGTGACTACATGATACTGTTTGTTCACTAATGTTCTCTAACACACTTCTAAATGCTTCACAGAACATTAGTAAACAAACATCATCATGAAGACCAAAGAACAAAACAGACAGGTCAGGGATAAAGTTGTGGAGAAGGTTAAATTTAGGTTATAAATTAATATCCTAAGCCTTGAACATCTCATGGAGCACTGTACAATCCATCATCCGGAAATGGAAAGAGTATGGCACAACTACAAGCCTACCAAGATGTGGCCGTCAACCTAAACTGACAGGCCGTGCAAGGAGAGCATTAATCAGAGAAGCAGCCAAGAGGCCCATGGTAACTCTCTAGGAGCTGCAGAGATCCACAGCTCAGGTGTGAGAATCTGTCCACAGGACAACTATTAGTCGTGCACTCCACAAATCTGGTCTTTATGGAAGGGTGGCATGAAGAAAGCCATTGTTGAAAGAAAGCCATGAGAAATCCCGTTTGCAGTTTGTGACAAGCCACGTGGGGGACACAGCAAGCATGTGGAAGAAGGTGCTCTGGTCAGATGAAACAAAAATTTAACTTTTTGGGTGGCATGGCCTGCCTGGAACAACCCTCACATTTTATCCAGGCTTGGGACCTGCCTGGGAATTGAGCCTATAAGAGTATGTGGCCCGAGCTGGGTACAATAGTACATTGCTTAAAATGTCTGTTTTGACAAAAATATTCTAACAAATCAGGTCTACATTGTGGGACTTTTCATAGTTGAACAGTTACAGTATCTTCCGGCCACAAATTGCTGATTCAAACACTGCACATTTTTATTTTGCAGTTTTTACACTTAAAGTTCATTTAAACATACTGTTACCCAATGTTACTGTAAAAACCATGTGTGTGTCTAGGGCACTGGGAAAGGGAAATGTACTGTCTCGATTCAGGAAATTGAGATGCAGTACCAGCAGAACACAGCAGGGATTTTATATTACAGCTCAGAGCAGTTCAACTACAAACTTGACTTCTCAGGTAAACCACTCATAGTATTCACTGTATAGCATTTATAATAATAATAATAATAATAATAATAATAATAATAATAATAATAATAATAATAATAATAAAGCAAAATTAACCACAATTTTCTTGTTTGCAGAAATGACCCAGACTAACTTATCCACTGGTAAGAGGAGGCAAGTCCGACGTGTCTGACTTCAAGTGCTGGAGTTTTTCTAGCAATTCTCAGGATGTTTATTCATTTGTAAACCTTTACTATACATCTTTACCTTTCCAGCTGCTGATCTGTATATCTGAATTCCTGTCAATTTTACTGCCTAAAAAACATCTCACCAGTACATAACCATGTTTTAATGGTTTGCTACAGTAGGAAAATCATCAAGCTATGCATTAAATTGGACCAGAATTGTGCATATTTGTATTAAAGATAGAAATTGGGCATCACTATAAAAATGTATTATATACTGAGAATTTATTCTTTTCTGGCATCTAAACATTAACACTGTTTACTTCATTTCTTTATCGTGTGTGTAGCATCCCCAGCTGAACAGATGCACTTTACTCTTGGATACTGATGTTTATATAATTTACAGATCACTGGCATTTTTGTCATACTGTATAAACACATTTCGAAGATAATCTGTAATACTTAAATACAGATGTTTATTGTGCAATTTGATTAAACTTTATTTAAACCGTAAACCTGCCTCTAATATGGAGTAAGTGGCATTTTGGAAAAAATATAATCCAAAAAATAATTTCTATAATTTCTGCTGTGGAAATTCAAACAGTATATCAAACATCAGCTCGCTAGCTCACACTGAATTGTAGATTCTGTTAAGGCTTCCCTTCTTCCTTTTCATGTAAAATTAACAGGCCTTGATCAACAACCATCATAATGACAGTGAACCATCATATATACACAGTGTACACAGTCTTTCTTTCATCAGCAAGACTGTGTACACTGTGTATATAACAGAGCCTGATAGTGATAGTCAATAAAATCCTGGTTGACTTCCAGGGAGGGAGGGGGGGTGAGGGAGAGGGTGAGGGAGGGGGTGAGTGAGGGAGTATCTATCTATCTATCTATCTATCTATCTATCTATCTATCTATCTATCTATCTATCTATCTATCTATCTATCTGCCACACCCTAGAGGTATTAACACTCTAATAATCTAACTAATTAGTGCTAAAATTATTGGCACCCTGTCTATCTGTCTGACCCTCTCTCTCATACTGTACACACATATTCAACATTTTAAAAATTCACTGTATTCTGCTGAAGGCAGCAACATTGCATTATGTGCATTTGACATCATTGGCTTCATAATCTTCTGATTAGTAAAAAAAATATAAAAATAAAGTGTACTCTTGGAGATGATACCACCATTCTAAAATTCATTCACAGTTTATAGTATGTCATTTGGGAGATGGCTCATGTCACTGTAACACACATTTGTAAATTACAGTACTCTAATAATAAAAAGAGCTGGATGTCGTGATGGACGTTTGTTCAAACTCCATATTGATTCTTTACCAAAATATATTTTTTCTGTCTACTTTTTTTGCAGCCTAGAAATTAGTCTGGGAAATGGTCTGAATAATGCATGTACTGATGGTGATGGTAGAGATAGTGATGAAAATACTGTGTTGGTGTAAACCTGTTTGCATACAGAAAAAAAACGATATTTACCAAATGATTATTTTGATTAGTTTTTTCATTCATTCATTCATTCATTCATTCATTCATTTTCTACCGCTTATCCGAACTACCTCTGGTCACGGGGAGCCTGTGCCTATCTCAGGCGTCACTGGGCATCAAGGCAGGATACACGCTGGACGGAGTGCCAACCCATCACAGGGCTCACACACACTCATTCACTCACACACACACACTACAGACAATTTTCCAGAGATGCCAACCAACCTACCATGCATGTCTTTGGACCGGGGGATTAAACCGGAGTACCCGGAGGAAACCCGTGAGGCACAGGGAGAACATGCAAACTCCACACACACACAAGGCAGAGGCGGGAATCGAACCCCCAACCCTGGAGGTGTGAGGCGAACGTGCTAACCACTAAGCCACCGTGCCCCCCTGATTAGTTTCTTTTGATGATTAAATCAGTTATGGCTGACAAGATTTCATGCAAATATCTACTGATGTCCCATGCAGGGTGTGTTATGTCATAAATAAGTAATAAAATAATTAATATATCTTTTTTTTTAAACTTTTAGCAGCTTCCCAATAACCCAATTTTTGGTGCTGAAGCCATTATAAACTTCTTTGACTTGCTGAAACCTTGAGAGGAAACAGTCTCAAAAATGAACCCATCCTCATTTTGGGTGACACTAGAGAGAGTTATTAATGAATAATGCTCTTTCTACTGTCAAACAGTCCAACAATTGTGTATTGATTAGGAAGTTATTGTCCTCAAAGGTAATATGTATTTGGCATCTTCTCTATAACTGGGAACTACCAGAAGTATTGAGGTTTTTTTATCTCAAAGAGCTTGACAGATTGTAGCGTGTTAGAAGACTGGTTAGATACATGGAAGCTTTTAGGTCCTTTACTGTACATAAGTAGCAGCAGTTAGTAGTTGATTCTAAACTTAACAGTTAGCCAGTGTAAGGATGATAAAATTTGGAGTATATGATCATATTTTCGTGACCTGGTAAGAACTCTGGCAGCTGCATTTCAACCACCAAGTAATGCACTAAAATAGTTTGGTCTGGAGGTCATAAATGCATGACATTGCTTCTCAGCATCAGATACTGAAACTAATCCCATGCCTTCTAATGATGTTTTCCAAGAAAGTATGTATGCTGAGCAAAGCAGAGGTCCTAAAACTTAAGGGACCCCATATTTCACTGGGCTTAAACTTGGATAGATTTCCGTTTAATCTACAAAATGGTATTGAACAGATATGTAGAATCTAAACCATGTTAAAGCCTGTCCCAGAATACCTATGTAATTTTTGTAAGCAATATAGAAGAATGTCTTGATCTATAGTGTCAAATGCAGCACTGAGATCAAGTTAAACAAATACTGAAATGTAGCCTTGGTCTGAAGCTAAAAACAAGTAATTTGGGATTTTAACAAGTGCAGTTTCTGTGCTATGATGTGGCCTGGAACTTGACTGAAACCGAAATATATAGTTTTCCTATAGCACAATTGAGCAAACAATTTGTAATATTTTAGACATAAATGGCAGGTATAAAATGGGTCTGTAACTTGATAATTTGTTATAGGATCTAATATAGTTTTCTTAATTAGGGGCTTAATAAGTGGAATGAAGTGCATATGAGTGTGATGGCCAGGTGTCCATATTCTTTTAGTCATATTATTTATTTCTGACTTTAGGCAGCTGGGTTCACATGAATGCTGTAATATTGGACTGTAAGCTCATTTCGATTTTCTCAGACAGCATTACAGTTTTTTGAATGTACTAAACAAATTCAGCTTATGGAAATGTTAGTATATGCATATGCACAGAAAAAAAACACAGAAAGCAGTTTTTAGCTTGTCAAGATTATCCTTGTAATGTGTAGATTGCAGTTCAACTTGCAGATTAAAGGAAAAGAAAATAAAACTATTTGTACTCATATGAGTTTCTAATAACTGTGGGGTGTATTCCTTCCTGGTACACACAGACTAGACAAGCATAAGGTCTTCAGTAGAAAAAAAACAAAGGCGTGCTTCATGATTAGCATAATAAAATTAGTGAAACAGAAAGGAAACCAAGAGCAAAAAGGCTCTTCTCAGCTCAGTTCCAGGTCTACTACCTTTCAGAAGGAAGTGTGTTAGTTTCCATCTACATTATCAATAAACAAGGTTGTGTGCTAAAATATGGTATATTGGCTAATTTAATCTATAGTCTATAACTGAACGACAACCTGCATGAATAAACAGGTCTCTAAATAGGTTTCTTATTTTCTTTTTTCCTTTTTCTTTTATTTATCAGCAACACAGTTTAGGTAAGTTGCCAAATACTTTTCTCAGTTTAACCTACATTTTTAAACTGAGCTGAATTTAAGTCCCTTTGTTTGTGCTGATGTTGTGTTTAAGATTGGGGAGAGCGGGGTTAGTTGGTGCAGTTTGGTAGGTGCTACATCTGGACTCTCAGGCATTGTGTATGTTAAGACAAGCAATATTTGTAATAACCTTTGTGCAGTTTAGTTTATTAGCCTCATTTGTTTTGGGTTAAACACAAACACACAAATACATCCAAAGACCTCTTCTAGTTGAATATTAATGCAATAATCACAAAGCATATGATGAACATCCAAGTCACTGATCTCTTGATGATAGAGATGAATGTTGATCAAGTCGGGAGTTATTTTTTCTCAAATATTTTCTGGGAGCTTCTTATAATAACCAGCCAATGTAGCTTTATGTAACCAGCCAATTCCCTTCTCCTCAACTTTGTTACATATGAAAGGAACGAGCAGCATAGAAAAACATACAGCTCTTTTAAAACATTGAAAATCTTCATTTTTGATGGATACAGAAAAAACATGAAGAATACTTAAACATATAGATCTGATTATTAAACACTTTGAAAATAAAAACTAACATGCAAATATATACTGATGACCCATACAGGGTGTGTTTCTTCCTCACACACTTTGTTTGCGTGTACTGGATTTACAGTGATCTGTCCAGCGTAAAACAGTTAGCATAGCCACATCGGCTATGTATCCCACACAAAGGAAGCATATTATATATATATATATATATATATATATATATATATATATATATATATATATATATATATATATATATAATATTTCAATGTTTCATTTCTCTGATTTAGTGTCAAGGCATATTTTCTATATTATACTGTATATATACCTGGCAGTTGTTTATTTTCTCCTTTAAATGGTTAACTGGACCAGATTACCATGTTCTCTTTTCCAGAAACAGGACACATTTCAGGAAGACAACTAGGAAGAAAAGAAGCCCGTGTAAAATAAAAATAAAAAATAAAAGTTTTTTATTGACTGCACAGGTTTGACAACTGGATTGACCGATTTAATCTAACAAAATGCAACAACAGAGCTACAGTTACAGTTCTTGTTTCTGCCACCACAAATACACAGAACACATCTTAACCAAAACAGCAGAAAACTTTGTATTGCTTACAGTTTAGAGATTTGTATCCAGGTTAACGGATGAATAAAACACCCATAATTTAACAACAGACTGTAATGTAGTTTGTGCAGCCTACATATCTAATCCCCCACATGGCCTAATGTGTGTGTAACAAGTGAGAGGACAACATGGGTGCGATTCAGACACCAGAAGGTAATGTTTATTAGATTTAAATCATAACCAAATTGTTTATTGGACAACAAAGTCAAAATAACACCAAGCCAAAAAAAAGTAGGTTAAATTAATAGTGCATGATTTGCAGAGAAAATAACTCCCCCATGTTGAGCGAATTAATGAGTTGTTTACAAGGCACATGAAGTGGAAAAATCCAGAAAGATGGGAACAAAGGTCGCTCATTATTATTTTTTTTTTTATCTTATATGCTTGCAATTAAATTATAATGGTGGAATTGTCCTCAAAGTATTTACATTTATGGCATTTAGCAGACACCCTTATCCAGAGTGAATTACAACAGAGCAACTGAGGGTTAAGGGCCTTGCTCAGAGGCCCAGCAGTGGCAGCTTGGTGGACCTAGGGTTTGAACCCATGACCTTCCTCTGATCGTAGCCCAACACCTTAACCACTGAGCTATCACATGAGAGATGGTGGTGTCAGGTGGTGATGGTGAACGCTTGATAAGGAGAATTGATAAAAGGTATGAGGTTGAGCCTAATTTTGTGGAAGCATGGATGTTGTGTCGGACCAAACAATCGGTGTTGGTCAACAATAAACTCCGCTTTTACCCTGCACTATCCAGTCTGATGAATTCTGTCTTTTCTTTACTTTTCTGTATCATGCTTGATTGGGCAAGTCGAGACAATGAATGACGTCAGATAGATTATTTTAGTGACTCAGCTTTCGTCTAGTTTTTTAAAACCACAAGACGAGAAAAAACTTTATTTATTTAACCTTGCTGTAACTTGCTGTTTGGCTCAAATGCCAACAAATAATCATCTAATGTTAAGGTGATAATTCCACATCTACAAATATTCATCTGAGATATTGTGCTAATGAGAATCTCAGACCTCAATCTCAGTGCTCATAGTGCACAGCATAAATGAGTACACCCCCTTTAAACATTCATACTTTATCGTATCCTCAGTGAATATCAGAGCAATTTGCCAACCAGTCAGAGACCAAGAGCCACATTTTGGCCATTTTGAGAGCGAACTTGACACAAATTGTTTACTCAAATGATTTTGCTCCTACTGGGAAACTTTGAGGTATTTTCATCCCTCTCACATGCGCGTTTGACGAAAATACCGTAAAGAACTCAAGCGAAGCGAACACGCATATTAAAAAGACACAAATACAAACTTCGATATGAACGTAAGAGCCGCATGAAACCGGGCAAAGAGCCGCATGTGGCTCGGGAGCCGCGGGTTGGTCACCATTGTGTGAGACGACCACCGTAGTGGTGAACAGGGTGAAGAAGATAACATTATACACCCGTGGCCGTATTTACAAGAAATGTTTCTGTACATTGCAATGAAAGATTCTTCCTACCGGATGAAATGCCTCTTAAGCCCACTGAAAATCACTGAAATTTTACTTTTTACTTTTACTTCAAATACTTAAGTACATTAAATATCAGAAAATTACTTTTGATACTTAAGTACAGTAAATATCAGATACTTTAAGACTTTTATACTTGAGTAATATTCTAAAAGATAACTTTCACTTCTACCAAAGTCTTTTTCTAGTACGATACTTGTACTTTTACCCAAGTATTGCTTTCTAGTAATTTATACAACACTGGTCCAATTTGACTTTCTAATGATCTAGCCAAGTGTGCAATACTTCCACGCCAATTTGATGGATTAGACTCATCTGCTGGTGAATTTCTGTTAATTCCAAATTTATTTTATGCATTTTCCAAACACATCCATTAGGGGTGTACTCATTTTTGCACAATGATCTTAAAACATTTTGTTAATAGAGTTCCAATTTTGCCTTTGGTACTGAATAATCTAATTTAAAGCAAATAAACCATTTGCACAAATATGTTATTGTATAGAAAACCATAGCAAGTATTAAGTTTAAAGCAAGATGGAGGTTTTACTGAGAAATCTGTAGAGAACACCTCCACCACCTAGTGGTAGGGACGTAGAAATAATACTTTCTTAAATAATAATAATAACTAATAACTAAATAATAACTTTCTTTTTCCTTTCCTTAATGACTTCACTGTCATTTTGACCAATAATTGGCTCACAGCTAGATGTTTTCAACATAAATATTATAATAAATTTTTTATAAAGTGTTTATTTTTAAATTATAGGTATGATGCCAAATTATGTCTGTTAAAGCAAATGGGTGATGATTTGATGCGTCATTTAAAGCAATGCTAAACTAGTAGCCACATGACAGGGAAATGTGATCTCATTTCTACAAAACTACAAGAGAGACAAACCAGAGCCTGGTCTGATGAATCTTGATTTGTACTGAGACATACAAGTGATAGGGTCAGAATTTTGCACAAGCAGCATAAATCCATAGACTCAACCTGAGTTGTGCCCACAGCCCAGGCTGATATAGGTGCCGTAATGGTGTGGGGAATGTTTTCTTAGGATACTTTCTGCCCTTGAATACCAGTCAGTCATCACTTGAATCCCACCGACTATTTGTGTATTGTAGCAGACCTTTACAGACACAATGTACCATCTTCTAATGGCTGCATCAACACGATAATGCGGCATGTCACAAAGTCGTCTCAGCCTGGTTCACGAACATGACTGTCATGTCAGAGTTCCTCAGTTGCTGTCCTATTCACCGGATTTCACTCCAGCAGAACTCCTGTTGGATGTGGTGGAACGGGAGGTTCACAGCATCAACACGCACCTAAAAAAACTGCCGGGATTTTGTACGTATTGAAAGTGGAATCCATACCATGAGGAAGTGACTTACGTATAAAAACAACTCACTGAGCATTTAGAAACCTATACTAATACAAAGGTCCCAGAAAGTATCGAGGCTGTTTTGAGAGCATTCTTTGACAATCATTTGGAAGTCAGTGCCTCATTACTGTATTTGAGTTTACTCACAAAATCATTGCACCATTTCCCATTGTTTGAAGATCTTTATTTAAACCCATCTGGATATTTTTCAAATCTATTTTCTGTCCAAAACTATACACTGCAATTAGGAATCTACACAATCATATCTGTTTGACAAAATGACCGAAAAGCTTTGAAGAGAGAGTCAGCGCGTGTTTTTTGAGAAATATTTACAGATTTTCATCAAATTGTCAACTTCAGACAGTACAGTCTCATAACACAATACAAAGCTCACAAAAGTGCCACACTGTACACATATTACATTGGTATAATATAAAGATAGAAGAATAGGCTTTGTTTCTTTTTTTTATTTAATCTTTGATTTAGAGGCCAAATTACTTATTGGCAACTGAAACCAGATCATGACAGAGCAAAGTAAAGTTCAAAAGGTAATGGATGAAATATAAATATGTTATGAGATTCTGTTCTATTTCAGGTTCTTACTTTCAGTTTAAATCTAAAATAACTGGAAACGACTCTGTCCATATATGAAAACCGGATGTAGTAAAACACGCAATTGACTTCAAGTCAATTTGACAAAACCCTTCCAAGACCTATTATTGCACACCTCTCTTCATATAAGGCTTCTATCTTTTGTACATTTGTACTCAGAGGTCCCCTTTATATAAGTGATCCCAGGATAATATATTAAAAAACACACACACACAAAAAAAAAACATGTTAACTAATGTGAAATAAATCTCATTTTACTATAAACATCATTCATATGATATGTAAATATAATACACAATCGTGATATTTATTTGGTCATGATAAAGAATAAAAGGTTAGGTCTGTCTATTTTTTAATCTGTTCAGTGTCGATGCTACGGTCACGTGGGCTCCAGTAAAAACGATCAGTAACAAGAAAGGCAAAGCACTAAACAGAAATGACTCACACAAACTAAACGAAAGCAGCTGGACAAACACAAAGCAAGACCTACACGTACGCTACAGTTCACTGAAGGTTTGTAGATTATACCCATCGAGAAATCTTTCCAGATCGAAGAATCTACGAGTCTGAGTAAAGAGTAAAGAGTCTGCTTCGGTCACGGACAACAAAAGTTTGCTCCAATACCACACTGTTAGCTCATAATAACTCCAGCATATGTGTAAAAAATACAAAACATTCTCTCATTCTCATCTAAATCATAACCTCACACTTCACACCAGCCATAATCAGGACCACAATTTCACCAACGTGTGAGCGTGGTCCGTTCCTGAAATACTAGATGATTCAAATCTGAATATCTGGGCTAGATTTACATGACTAGCGCAAACGAGATTTGGGATTAATTTACTCCACAACACTGGTGAGAAGTGACGCATTGATCCTACATTGAATATTGACATTGTGCTGATGCTAACCTGAAACATTCCACCTGCACATTGATGCAGATATACAATCATCTAATCATGTGGCATCATGTGTGCAATGTATAAAATCATGCAGAAACAGGTCAAGAGCTTAAATTAATTTGCACATCAAACGTCAGATTTGGGAGAAATGATGCATGGATGTTGCTAGAAGACAGAATGGTTTGGGTATTTTTCCAAAAGTGTACACACACAACGTATACACAGTAAAAACATCCTAAAAACATTCAAAGCAGCTCATCTAGAAACCGACATCCATATTACAATGTTTGAAGCTTTTGAGTTGTATCTGCATCATCTTAACTGGATTGCTGCAGGTAATAATTCTGTATTAATTCACCTTACAAGCGACATCTGCAACTGGGACACAAGGGGGAAAAAAACACTGGATCGGGAATTCCCTCGTTACACTTATTAGTATTTCTCCTGATGCAAAACAACACAGAATCAGATGCATCGGTCACAATTTAATTTGAAATGACATCATTTGAGATTTATTAAGTGATGCCTATCGGTAACAGAATTAAAGGCTATTTTGGCAAATTACACAAAAATGACTTTATATCTAATTTAAAACTAATGGGTGGTCAATTGAGTCAATTCAATGGGGCATCAAACACTGCTGAATTCAGCCTGTTAGACTCAAAAACAATAAAACAGCTCAGTGAGATCACATGGAACAGTAAAAAAGTGCACAATTGGAGGAATGTATGAGCCTAAGCCTCACTTTAAACAATGCATCACCAAGTTGGAGGATGATTATTAGTAGTTACATCAGATATTTGCTTTGATTTTTTCAGGACAGAGCTAATTGTAAATGATTACAGAAAGTCCTGGTGTTGTGTTGTGAGCAACAAGAAGGAATTCTGTAGTGATGGCTACACAAATGACCAAAATACTCATTATCATCAGGTTCCAAACTCACTCTTCCAAAAGTAGACCAAGAAGGTGGAAAGCTAGTAAAAAAGATCCTGCACCATTTCCCATTCAAGTAAATTGTTGTCTTCACCAGGTGAAGCCCCACCGTTGTTTTACCTATTTTACCCATTCTCCTTATTTAGGGGAAAAGTCTGATATCTTGTGTGTGTTTAGAGAACAAACTGACTGAATACGTTTAAGCCTAATATTCAGTATTCGGACAAGGACAACATGTCCTGTGTGACATGTGACCCTGCGTGGTTAAGGCTGGTGGTCATCCTCTGATTGACTGTAAGGTTCAGCACAATAGGGGAAAAAAAAAAAAGGTCTGCCTTGATTAATCTCCTTTCGCTTTCCGTCACTAGTCAAATCCAAACGAAGGAGCCTTTTAACCGAAGAGGTCTTTCAGATCGTTATTGACCGACATGCTTTGCTTTAGCATGCCTGTATTCATGGTGGGAGCAGCAGCAGCAGGCTGAGAAAAGTTCTGAGGGCTGAAGAAAGGGTTAGCCTGCATCCCGAACCCTCCCTGAACCCCAGTCATGCCTATCGGTAGTGCCTGCATGGGTGCAGTCTGAGAGGGCTGGCCTGCACCAAGCTGGTTTATCCAGGGGGAGGGTGCAACACCTGTAGCTGGTTTGGGAACCATTTGGTTGAGGCTGACTTTGGGCTTGTTAGCTGAGAATAGCGAGTCCAGGGCGGACATATCGGCTGGCTTGCTGGACTGATTCTGGTTCTGTGAGAGGGCATTGAAGTTTGGGGTACTGTTGGTGCTGGCCATGCCTCCATAGACACCGGGCGCAGTAGTCTGCATGCCCATACCTGCTGTTTGGAAGCCCATGGGAGAGTTGAACCCATTGCTGATGGGGGCCAGGGTGCCCATGCCAGCCATAGTGGGTGTGGAGGAGAAGCCAGATGAGAGAGTGCCGGTCTGCATGGGTGCTGTTCGAGAGCCAGAACTCAGAGAGAGACTGTTCAGTGAGTTCATATTGTTCAGGAGACTGCTGGTCAGGTCTTTCGCCTGGGAAAGGAAAAGAAATGCATTGTTCATATATGAGCTCACATTTCCCATAACCGTTATAGACTGAGGGATTCGTATTACGTTTGTTTATAAAGCAAACAAAGTCAGTAGTTAAAAGTAGCCAAAAACAAAGGTCACAGATCAGATTTATGCAAAAACGTCCTCTGAACAATATGTTTAACCTGAGTGCTTGTGGATGTTGAGGCAGGTTTGATGCTCTGTGGTGCCAAAGGCTGCTGGTTCCTCAGTTTTGCTGCTTGCTCTTGTTCCTTAGCCAAGCGCTGCTTCTCCTCCAATGTCAGAGACACCTAAACATAAAAGATTACAGCTTAAAACATGAGCCAAGAAAAATAATCAATGATCTTTGTTGCATGATTATTTTTTCGCTTCTTTTGTGGAAAACTACAAGCACAGGATTCTTTTAAACTGATTAAACTGATGACACATGAAATTAGGTTGTAGTTAGCTCTACTCGTGTCCCATACATGCTCATTTTTATTCATGGGACACGTTTTACTGCCAATATTGTTGCTATACTTATTGCCGCCACTCTACAAAAGGTTTACAGTTACAGTCCGTGTTCTGACGATTTAACATCCTGTGTATTTATTGTTCTATTTATTTACCATCACACACGTGTTTGTGCACTTTATGTAGTCTTGCGTATTGCAGCATGGTCCAGGAGAAATGACTTTTTTGTTCCAATGTGTACAAGGAATAACAATTAAAAACGGTCTTGATCTAGGATCTATTCCATTACCACCATGTGCCTGGCAGAAACATCATCTTATATTATATGATGCAGATATACACTGCTGAAGTTTACATACAAATGCTAAATCTTGTTTCAGAAAGTTTTATTTTAGCCTCAGAAAAAATTGATTTGTTGTTAAGGGGAACGCTAGTTGCGACACCCAGAGATAAACACCGTTACTATGGTAACCAGCAACCACCTTCTGAAGACTTCGAGGTACAGCAACTGGTGATGCATGAACGTTCCTTCTAAACTCGTTACCTTTTGTCTAATACCTTAATAAATTTGTCCTCTTTGCTTGGTTGAGGCGACTTTTTGTTTTCTCAGTCAGTACAGGTTAGTTATTTCTGATGATGATAACCTTAACAGTGGAGTATATACAATAAACTACGGTGGCTGAGAAGTGCAAAACACATTATCAAATCCAAAAACACAATGACAATTCAGACAACCCGGAAACGGTAGGTATCGTTTGTGAATGGAAACTTATAGCTCATCGGACGAGACACCTGTCACTTAAGATATACAGGTATGGAATCTTATGTGTAATGTGTAAAGTTCTCTGTTTAAATATAAGAAAATAACAGAATTGATCCACAGTAATCCATTCCTTCCATCCATTCCAACTTTTCCCTGCGGCAGACTGTTGAACTTCATGTATACCTTGAGTGACAGGTGTCTTGTCCAGTGATCAGTAAGTGTTCCAATCACAAACTATACCAACCTCTTTCGGGTTGTCTAAATTGTCGTTGTGTTTTCGGATTTGTTATTATGTTTTCGGATTTGTTAATGTGTTTTGCACTTCTCGGCCACCGTAATAAACGCACAAAATGACTGAAAAAACGGATTTAGCACAAAGACTTTTTTTTTAAACATACTACTCAAATAGTCGAGTGTAGTACTGAGTAGATATGAGAAGGTTCTCACAAAATTTAGCAACAGAGCACTGCCCACATTTTACTAATCAAATGTCTCCACACGTTGTGCAATCAGTATGTGTTTCCGTGCCATGTCTGTGGTGTGGTGGACTCACTCTCGAGGGCTGGGAGGGAGCGGCAGAGGAGCCGTTCTCTTTGCCGTTCACTCCTGTGCTCCCGGAGCTCCCGCCAAAGACGTCATCGATCTAAGAGAAACACAGGATGCTCATTTCTTTCCACTGTGACAAGGCGATTATTCAGCTGTACTGTATCTAAGAAAATCTAGAACAGCACTCACGTCTTGAACTTGATTTAGTGGACTGGGGTTGCTCTTTGTCTCTTCTGATGGATTTAACTGGTTGAGGTTAAGGCTCCTATAAATGATAAATTCATATTAAACACACAATAGAACAAGAGATACTATTATTATAAATTGCTACGGTATGTGTTTCTGTAGGCAAATGCATCTTGTTCTGTTCCAGACTATGAGATGACTCAGCATGGTGGCTGCATACAAATCCCTCTCAGCATTTTGCACAACTCCTTACTGTTTTTAGTGATCGCAAACTTGAGCCTGATGGATGCCGAGAAGAACCGAAATATTTCTTCCTGACTCACATCTTGACAGAAGTACACTAAGGTAATCTCTCGGAGCTGAATGCGAGGTCATACACATAATTCTTCAGTTTTATTTTACACACAATGTGCAAAATAACAAGAACCTGATCACATTTTTATGGTAAACAGTTTTATTATATAACTTTTTATGCTGTTTTTTTTTTAAATATCCACACTGATCAGACATCTTGCTATTTGCATGTGTTAAGTTGAATTGTTGTGTGCAAGATGCAGAAAAGTGGCACGAGCAATAAGAGCAAGGTTATACAGGATAGTATGTTATAATAGTCTAAACACTGACACTCATTTGTGGTACATAATAAGATGATAGCGCGTTACAGAGACGTCTCATAGAGGGTTTTTACACCTGGAGACTACATGCATTTTCTGTGATCCGATAGCTATCCGATGGTAAAAAGACCAGGTGTAAATGCCCTCCGAAATGGTTTCGAGACGGATATAAATCCGATCGTTCAAACCCCTTCAGGAGGTGGTCTGGGACACGTTTCAGGTGTAAATGAATGTGGTTGTTCAAGCCACATACGTCAGCGCTATACTCCTCCCAAACGGAAGTACGTCACTCGCAAGTAACTACCGAGTCGTGCATCGCGCCAGAAACAAATATGTTTTCCCACCAGCGCTGACTCCGATCTTTCACCCAGGTGTCTCGTTGGGTCTTAAAATGCACTGCTGCCTCCAGCGAATATGCAGCAAACAGTAAATGCTGTTTTTTGTAGCAACCGCATACACCAAAGCGTGTTCCATTTCAATTACCCCGGAAATGACGTAAAATAAATTTGCATATTGGGCGGGAATAGAAAGATCGGGTTTATACCCGATTCGCCGAGACGCATTTATGTGGCCTAATGTAAATGGAAGAGTTTTAACAAATCAGATAGCTATCGGATCAGAGACAACACATGAAGTGACCAGGTGTAACAAGGCCCTTAGACATTGACTTTTTACTTGGCTTTTTTAGGTTTTGACTCATCACACTTGAATGATTTACCTAGTGATTATAAACTCTACTGTAGGTAAACAGAAACCTGGGTTACTGTGTTTGATGTTTCACACTGTTAATACCTTACCTGGGGTTAACAATTAATCCTAACTATTAATAATCTGATGTAATACATAAACCACTGCATATTTGGGGTGAGGACCAAAATGACTGGATGAATACAGCACGTAACTGCTTTAAATGACGACCTTTACCTCAACCTGACTGTAGCTTCATTCTAAATAATGTGACAATTTTTCAGTCGATTTCTTCAATACTTGGTTATTTCTGTTTGTACTGAAAAGAAAATTCTTCCCAAATTTCCATCCCCAAAAGGCATTCTTCCTTAAAAAGCTGCAACTGCTGTAATGTAAAACTCATGGGGTTTCTGTGACTGTACAAAGGACATGATATGAGGCATGTCCTTGTTCGATATCAATCGTGTGTCTGTTGCTAAGTATCTCGCTGTAACATTCCGCATCGGTTCACACTGTGCTTCAGAGAAATGCTACAGAGTGAGCCGTTCCTTTACCCGGGGTTAATAGCAGGGATTAGAATGACCATAGCTCAGGGTTAAGTGCAGTGAGAAAAGCTCTAGAGAGATCTGGCACCTTTGCTGCTCCTGCATGCTCTGCAGCTGCTCCAGCTTGGTCTTGTGCTCTGCCTCCATCCGATTCATCATCTCTCGGATTACAGCCATGAAAGAGTTAAACTGAAACACGTGAAAGAAGGCATAAATCAAGTGCAGTGTGTGTGTGTGTGTGTGTTTACTTTTTCCAAATCTCAGAGTGTGTGTATTTACCTGGCTGAGATTAAGGTTGTTGTCGATACTAAGAGAGACCAGATGAGGCAGACTTTTTCCTGCAAGATGCTCTTTTGGGATTCCTAACTTCTTATGAGCAAATGTGCACTTATAGATGCCTAGATTTCAAAAATAAAAAAAGCAAAAATAAAAAAAAAAACACTCGTCACAACCTTCAAACAGGAACAGTACACATGGTTCAGTGCAACTGTGAAACTCCTGAATTACTTCCTGTTCTTTGGTCCTTGTTAGGGTTTGCCTTCATGGCAGCTATTAGTCACCGTTCCACATGAGGATATTTAATTAATGATTCTCGCTGCCTATAACTAATAACCATCATGATAAAAACCAATTACCCAGAATGCCCATGAGGACAGCAGGCTCACGGGAGGGTATCTGCTGTAAGAATGGGAGGATCTCATCGATGACAAACCACTTATCTAGATATTCCAGAATCTTCCCGAGACACACCAAAGAGTTCACCCTCACCTACAGGTAGGAAGGGAGACAGTTGTCTTAACACAAATACAAGATAGCAAGAAGGGAAACAATGTACAAAGCAAAACCTTTGCATGCTGCTGAATGATGTTATTATTCACAACAGCGTTTTGAATCGGAACTCACAGCCAGAGAGGACGTCTGTAAACAAGCCGATCTGATCCGAGGGATGAGTGCGTTCTTCATGGACGGATAGTCAATCAGGTTGGCAAAGGTGGGGATAATATTCAGGCACAATTCCTGCAAACAAAATGATTTGAAAGCATGGTACATATTAAGCGCACATGATATACTCTTATACTAATATTTTAAGACCAATATTAATATTACAAGAATTCACACTTCGCATTGGTGGATCGTAACCAGGTTGTAAGAACTTCTTCAAAATGCCAAAAGAAGAAACAAGAGCAAGAGACAAAAAAATCCTCGACCCAAATTAAGGCTGATGCTGAATGCAGCCCAATAACCATAACACAGCATCTGTGAGAGAAGAGCTTAAAAAAAAGTCTTCGAAATCCACGTCTCCTCCCACACCACAAATTTGCCCTGTTAGGAATTTGAAAGGGAGCAACAACCATAGGACATCGAAAGATGGAATAAAGTTTCATTCTCGGACAAGAAAAAAATGGTCCTGATGGCTTCCAACGATACCCCACTGGAGATGTTTTCTACCCAGCACAGTGGAGGAGGCTCCATCATGATCTGGGGTACTTTTTCCTTCAACTGGAAAAATGGAGCTTCAGGTTGTGCAGGGCGTCAAACTGCGGCTGGTTACGTGGACATGTTGCAGCAGGCATCCCTCTTGACCGAGGGCCCTTGTCTGTGTGGTAATGACTGGGTCTTTCAACAGGACAACGCTGCAATTCACACCCGTCTCTGACGAAGGACTTCTTCCAGGACAGTAACATTGCACTTCTGGACCATCCCGCATATTCCTCTGATCTAACTCCCCTTGAGAATATTTGGAGATGGGTGGCAAGGGAAGTTTTCAAAAATCTTCACCACACAGAGCAACGTTCTCACCAGCCACCAGGAGCTGCATCAAGCATGCCGAAACCAGTGTTTAAAGTTATCAACAAGACCCGTTGGGCTACTCACTACCGAGCGTTTTTTTTGACACTTAGTTCTGTTATGTTTCATTTTGATCTTAAACATTTGATCAGCTGATGAACAGCCTGTCTGTCAATTTATTGAAAACTGCATTTAAACTCAATCTCTTGCTCAGTTCATAGAACCTGGATATGATCCACCAGCACGAAATGCAACTACTTGAAATGTTTCCCCCGGTCTTAAGGTTTTGTTCGTGTCCATGTTCATGTACCTTGATTATTTAAAGTGTGTACATCAACAATATTGTCACATCCACAAGCACACAGGTTGAATCCTGTTATTTTCAGTGCTAACTGCATGGCTACCTGGATTTGAGTAGAGGGAGCTTCTAGTGCTCTGTACACCATCGGAAGCACACTGTTTTTTATGTCCCCGGTCGGCGTCTTGGTCAGAAGCAGGTCCATCTT